>NC_087203.1:106004208-106091708 GCF_015104395.2 Macrobrachium nipponense
GTGATGTTTCTGCGGTGTACTGCAAGGGCGTGCTGCCTAATGGCGCCCTCCTGGGCGTGGCAGGAAATCCTTTTTGACAGGCGCATCGTCGTCATGCCGATGTAAATCCCAGGGCATCCTTGGGCGGGGCATACGTATCGTAGACGACGTTGGACTGCTTCAGGGGGTCTCCTGCCGGTGGGGAGGGGTTGTTCTTCATCAGGAGGTCTTTCGTACGCCGATTCTTGTAGTAAATAATGAGGGACACTCTCTTTCCTTCCTCCATGGGGCGGACGTGTTCCTCTATTATTTTCTTCATGGCTGCTTTCTTCTTCCTTGTATTGGTGGTGCATGAAGGCTTTATAGAAAAGTTTGATATCCTCCGGGGGCGGAATGTTCCTTCTCTCTTCCTCCGTCATGACCACTTGTCAAGGCGGCTCGAGTTTCTCGGTTTACGAGTTTGTTCGAGTACCCATTGTTAATTAGCATCTGGGATGCTCGGTCGAGTTCGAGGTGTGTGTCCTGCCACGTCGAACAGTGCGAGAGGGCCCTCCTGACGAAGGCCCTGACGGTGGTGGTCTTGAACCGCGCAGGACACTCGCTATCACCATTCAGACAAAGTCCGAGGTTCGTAGCTTTGGTGTAAACGGTCGTCGCCAACTTCTGATTCGTCTTCGTGACAAGGACGTCGAGGAAGGGGAGCCGATCGTTGCTGCTGTACTCGACAGTGAAGTTGAGTGCGCTGTTCTGCAGGAACTGCTGCCGAAGGGCTTCTACCTCATCCTCGCAGTCGGCTTGCACGAAGATGTCATCGATGTAGCGTGCGTATGTGCGGGGACATCTGTGTTGCGAGAAGACCCTTTCTTCCACTTCTCCCATGTAGAAGTTAGCGAAGAGGACTCCCTAAGGGGGACCCATCGCTACGCCGTCCTTCTGGCGGTACATCTGTCCTCGGTGGGTGGTGAAAGGGGCTCTCTTCGTACAGATATCCAGCAGGGTTCTTAAGGAGTCTTCTGGGATGTTAGGGGGTCTCATATCGGGATTCCTATATACCCGCTCCATGATGATCCCTATATCGTCTCGTCGACTGGGACGTTGGTGAATAGGGACTCAACGTCTAAGGACGCCATGGAGTTCCCGCACCGGGGGAGTCGCGGATCTTCTCCAAAAATTCTACCGATGAGGTGAGGCAGTACCTCCGGAGGGGATATAGGGGGTCAGAATTTTATTAAGGCGTTTGGCCAGAGCGTAAGTCGGGGCAGGCGTTTGGCTGATGATCGGGCGTAGGGGTTGCCTTCCTTGTGGGTCTTCACGTTCCCGTAAAGGTAGCCGAGGCTGTAGTCACCTTGGATGGGCGGGAGGTGTGTGGCATTCGTAGCGGCATTCACGGCTGCGATGACCCGGTTGGCGTCGCGTTTGATGTCTTCCGTAGGGTTCTTCGTAAGTCTCTCGAACTTAGAGACATCAGACAAGATGGCGTCGAGTTTCTCGAAGTATTCCGAGGTGCTGATGAGCACGAACGCGGCTGTCTTGTCTGCACGCCTTACGGTGATGTCTTCTTTCTTCTTCAGATCTGCGGCTGCCTCCTTCATCTCTTTGGTGTAGATACCGCTCGAGTATGACCCCCTGTCCGTAAGGGCCTCTGCTAGCAGAAGAGGTTGAAGGGCGTCCGTCGTTGTTAGGATCTTCTTTGCTTCCAACTGCTGAATCGAGTCGAGGAGCATCTCAATCTCCAGGCGTTTCTCGTGTTTCTTCGGTTTTGACATGAAGTGGCAGTTTAGTCCGAGGTTTAATATGTCATTTTGTTCAGGGGTGGGCTGGTATGGAGTGAGGTTGATATACCTCTGTGTACTCGAACAAACTCGTAAACCGAGAAACTCGAGCCGCCCTTGACAAGTGGTACATGACGGAGGAAGAGAGAAGGAACATTCCGCCCCCGGAGGATATCAAACTTTTCTATAAAGCCTTCATGCACCACCAATACAAGGAAGAAGAAGCAGCCATGAAGAAAATAATAGAGGAACACGTCCGCCCCATGGAGGAAGGAAAGAGAGTGTCCCTCATTATTTACTACAAGAATCGGCGTACGAAAGACCTCCTGATGAAGAACAACCCTCCCCACCGGCAGGAGACCCCTGAAGCAGTCCAACGTCGTCTACCCGATACGTATGCCCGCCAAGGATGCCCTGGGATTTACATCGGCATGACGACGATGCGCCTGTCAAAAAAGGATTTCCATGCCACGCCCAGGAGGGCGCCATTAGGCAGCACGCCCTTGCAGTACACCGCAGAAACATCACGAGAGACGACATCGTCAGGAATACTAAGATCATCGGGAGAGCACCTGACCCACGACGTCTGCGTCTCCTAGAAGCGCTGCTCATCCTCGAAGAAAAGCCTCCCCTCAATACCACCCAAGAAGCGTTCCTGATACCGACGTGTGTGAGGAGGGCCACACCCCTCTCCCCTAACGAAAGTACCAGCGCGCATGGAACGAACACCGGACATGAGAATAATACCAGGGGTGGACGTCACGCAGGTAGAAGCCAATCAAGAGGCTCCGGTGATACCCCCTACCTGAGAAGGTCTGCAAGACTAGTCAACGCCGCCGTATGAGTCACCTTCCCGGGAACCAATAAAACTCGACCTACCGGAGAAGTGCTCTGACCGTACTGGAGAGCTCGCAACACCACGATAAAAGGAGAAGGACTGCTCTGTGATCAAGAGCCCGTGCTGACACAAGGTCAGCTAATCAAAAACAACAACAACAACCACTGGAATTCAGTCCCTCAGCAGTTATCGCTTGATAATGTCCTGTCGATCAGGAGGAAACGTCGCGTTAGAGAGAGAGAGAGAGAGAGAGAGAGAGAGAGAATTGTATAAGCAATAACAAATCAAATGACTCAACCGAATTTTACCATGCCCTTTGGTGCGTTGCTCGCCAGTCTAAGCAACAACGAGAAAGCCGTCATCAGAAAGATAGAGAAGACTCTTTATAAGATTAATAGTGCTGAAGCAGCAGTTAAAAATTTTTAACAAAATAATAATAATAATAATAATAATAATAATACATAGTAGCATGGGTCTTGGAAAGGCGAAACAAGTCCACAGATATGTATGAGTACGTCTATTTTGAAATAAATCCCTACACAGAGCTTCTAACAGATTCCCGAAAGCTCCCGGTACAGAATTATTTCTAAGTATATACTATATGTACCCATACATGACAGTTGATTTGTTTCTCCAATAATAATAATAATAATAATAATAATAATAATAATAATAATAATGCTTTACTTTTTTTCTATCCTACAGCCTTCTCAATGCGATGCTACCAGGGAACTGGTAATCCAGAGAATGTAACCAACAATCTCTTATGCATTGGAAGTTGCGTCAAGATTTATAACAAATTACGTAAGTCGTCTTCTGCTTCATGTCTAAGTGTTGTACACCCTTCATTTTTCGTGCAGTTACTAAGCTTATGACCTTTCCATTGTTTAGTTGTGACTTATTTACTCCCCGCTAGTATTTCTTTCTTTCGCTTCTATGATATATATTTTTTGCTAAGACTTTGAAGTTTACATTATAGTACCATGTATCAACAGTCCTCTTCTTCTTCTCCTCAGCTTATTCCCGTTTCTATACGTGGTCGCCGTTTTGAATGAGCCGCTTAAATCCACTTCTGTGGTGTAGGCCTAATTCTGCTTCGTCAAGTCCCTTCGCTCTCTTGTCCTTCACCCTCACTTCTTTCTCGGTCTTCCTCGTCTTCTTCTACCCTGTACTTCCGTCTCCATGGTAGCATGCCTCCCAGTATGGTCTTCTTCCCATATATGAACAGTAAATGACACATATATATGCATATATATATTATGCTATATATACAATGTGTGTATAAAATCTTTAGTTTACTAGATATGAATAACCACAATGATCTCTTAGCTTCCATGCTTCCTTACACTTCACACTAAGCAGATTCAAATATGAAAACAAAATATGCGAAGACAAGAATTATTAGTTCCGAGGAATTGCGTCAGCGTAGCAATGTTGCTTACTCATTCATCACTTAATACAATATAAGCAATCTTTTCGTACGGTAGGTATCTTGTTAGGCTAATATTAAGATTCCTGAAACAGTTTTTAATTTCGTATATCTTCGTCATTTTCCAGAGAGCCCAGAGACATCAATCTATGGCTGCTTTAGTACGAGAGAGGAAGACGGATGTCAAGAAGCACCCACCTTAGGGCCTGATTCAGAGATATGCTACTGCAACACTAACCTTTGCAACGGCTCGGCTTCCTGGCGCTTGGCTTTGCCGCTCCTCGCATTGGCGCTCATCTTGGGAGCAAGGAGCATAACGATCAGCAGCATTTTATGAAACTGTGACATAAAACCAGATACTGCTTGTGGAAATATTTTCTCCATATACATAGTGTCACACAGACAAAAGTAGGTGTATTAAACCAAACTTTGCGAAAAGCAACGTTCTCTGCACAAGGAATAAATCTATGTGAAGATCTGCAATTTTTTTTGTTCCCAGTTATGCATACTTACTCAGCATTATACGTAAGTAATAGGCGTTAAAAAGTGACGTGAAGGGTCGCAGGCTTAGGCTGAATTCTCTCAGCTTATTGAAACAGATGAAAAGACAGGTCTGGTTGACTAATCTTATAGAAAATTTTTTTATATCATTCTGTCAGAAAAGGTGAATTCAGCTTACAACATTCGTTAGAGCTTTCAAACAACTCCTAGGATTTTTTCCAATCCTATATTCGGATTAAATCATTAGTAGGAGCTGAATCAGAAAATTCAGTGTCGTCAATAGAAGGGAAGTATTCTCTAACATGTCTTTTTTTTTTTTTTTAAGGTGGAACAAAACTTGAAGCGGTAAGATGTTTAGAGACAGAAAGTATTTCCCGTTTGTTGAAGGTATCTTGTTACAATTTCTATAAATAAATAAATAAATGCACCGAAGTTTCTTTGGCTCAGTCGAGTTTTCTGTCCGATGGTGGCCTCAACCACGGCCCAGAAAACACTTGGCCGGAACCCATGAAACTCAGTCACGGTCAGTGTTGCCGCTCTTTGGCTTTTTTTTTTTTTTTTTTTTTTTTTGTTTTTTTTTTTTTTTTTTTTTTACTAAATCTTGGCTTTTAAGCTTCTCCTTGGCGTCTTGGCTTTATTGTGAGAAATTTACTTAAATCTTGGCGTTTTTGATGGTTTGAGCATCAAAATTATTAATTTTAATATATAAATGGCTTAATTATAAGTAATATGGACAAAATTGTGTAATTTCGCCTTGATTGCCAGAACTTTCTAATAGAGCTTTGTGTGCAAATAAGGAAAAGGTTTCCTTTTGAAGATGATAGTGTACTAGCTCTTCTTCAAATTCTTGAGCCTAAGCTTTCCCTAACACCGCAGAAAGGGTAAAGTCGATTATTAAACTTGAATCTCACTTCCCACAATTAGTCAAAGATGAAGACCTTGATGATTTAGATGATCAGTGGCAAAGTCTTCTGCATGCACGCTCTTCCACAGAGAAATTAGACTAGTCACCATGTACATTTTGGGCAGAACTGGGTAATATTAAGGATGGTACCAACAAATGTAAATTTGATATTCTTTCCAATTTTGTGTGTACTCTTTTAGCTCTCCCTCACTCGTCGGCTGCAGCAGAAAGATTTTTTTCCCAGGTAAACCTAATTAAGAACAAACAAACAAACAGGTTATTAACGGACACAGTAGCCAATAGACTGCTTGCAAAACAAGCACTCGACAGGAGGTCTCTTGTTATAACTGGAAACCTTGTTTTCTCCTAAATGAGCTGAAAACAGGTAAATGTCATCAAAGATACCAGGAAAGATCCAAGAAATGTGCTGAAATTAACTTTAAATCCAGCAGAATAGGAATTCGATGATACTAGTGATACGAGTAAGATGAATTGGTTTTTGGTATATTCTATTGGTATTATAATGTGATTTTGACACTACGGTAACTTATAAAACTTGGCTTTTTATGGCTGATCTTGGCTATTTTTAAGGCCACATCTTGGCTTTTATGAAATATCAGAATGGCAACACTGGTCACGGTCCGGTGGTGGCCTATGTTGTTGGTACCTGTAGCGATGATGGCTAACTTTAACCTTAAATAAATTAAAAAGTACTGAGGCTAGAGGGCTGCAATTTGGATGGTGGGTGGTCACTATACCAATTTGCAGCCCTCTAGGCTGCCTTAGTAGTTTATAAGGTCTGAGGGAGGATGGATGACAAAGACCGAGAAGGCACAATAGTTTTGTTTTACAGAAAACTAAAAATGCGCTTGGTGGTATTATTCTCAGTAGAAAATTTACTTCCCTTACCTATTACAGATGAATATTTCTGCACTGGCTGAATAACTGAATTAATGGTACGAAACTATCTTCAAAATATTTTGGGTTTCTGTAGACTTTAAAAGGGTGTTTCGAATGAATAGTGGGGATTTGGGGGTGATATCAAGCCCTCTGTAACATTAAAGTACCACATTATGTCAAAATTCATTAATTTCGAGTCTTCTAAAACTACATTCAAATCGACTGTGAACTGAAGCAGAAACACTGAAACCCTTTTGCGATTCAGTCACCAACTGTGAGGTCTCGATCATCTTCGCTTTACGATTTTCATTTGGGAATCTTCAGTGATGAGGAGGAGTTGAGAATGAGATTGCTAGAGACTCGGAGAGTCGAGACTTTCAGTTGTTGAGTTCAGTCCTCGCCGAGTCGACTCGTCACCCTACTGTTGTGCCGGTCATCTGTGTCGGAATTCGTCTGGTTTCTTACTGGTCAGTGGTGTGGGAAATCGACCACTTACGTACGTAAGTCCATATTTGGTTAAAGTTATGCATTGGGAATATGCTTTAGCATTTCATAGTTGAATCTGAGTACTGTATGATCGAGAAATCGCTCACAATTCTTTAAACTTCGTAGGCCTTGTAGGTTGAGATTGGCCTAAAGGGTTTAACACTTCCCCGAGCCAGTAATCATTGGACTAGATATGGCAGGGTATTAAAAGAAACCTGTCATGCAGTCTCAGTATTTTGCGTTGATCTCGGATATTCTGTATTTTTGGCTTTCAGTTTCAAATAAGGTAGACCTGCTCTAAGAAGGAATGGTTAGGCTAAGCTTCTCCAAGCGTGTGTGAAAAATTCAACTGTATGTAGCCTATCAGGTTAGCCTGCAAGGAAAATAAACACACGTATTCAAGAAATAGCCTAGTTCATTAACTACATTTTTATATATAAATCTCAGGGCTACGCCTACAATTAATTTTGCTAGGGTAAATGTAGGACCAGTATAAACGAAAGACAACTAATAGGCTAACTGATTACCACGGAGAAGTGTAGGTTAGGTGTAGCCTAGACCTGTGAGACTACGTGTCTTATTTGGTTATTTATTGGTGCTGATCTATAACCGTCCTTACTTTAAGAAAAATAAAAAGAAAAGCGATGCCGCTAGACATAGCCATGTAGGATTCGTGTAAACTGGATTATATTGAAAATTTCGGGACGAGATTGAAGTTAAACGTCGTTTTCTTAGGCCTATTGCTTGTTACGGTTAAGTATACTCTGTTTTTTTTTTTTTTTCCATCCGTCCACCCGCCTGTGGTGTTTGCGTATGGTAACACTGCGTCCCGGGCTTTAGATAGTTACGCTATGTGTAAGTTTTAGGTAAATAAAAGAATATCTGGGTGTACATTTGCAACTGAAAAGTGTTTTATTATTTACTGTATGCGAATTACACCGTTAATATTCGAAATAGGATATTGTTATTATTGTTGAATGTAAGCTGAATGTAACTATCTAAAGCCTGGGACGCAGTGTTACCATACGCAAACACCACAGGGGGGTGGAGAGATGGAAAAAACCGAGTGTAGGTAACCGAAAACCGAACTTCTATTGCAGCACGTCTTTTAAAGGTGTCCTCTTACTTAAAGGCGGTAAAGGCACCGAAGCCACGATTGTATTACATCGAAAATTGACGTCACAGTAGCAAAGGTTATCAAAAGTGACTATTGGTAACGAAAACGGCGGGAAAATTCACCTCTGTCTCCAGAAGAGTGTTCGAGCTTTATCGCCATCGCACCCGTACCGGGATTTTAAATTTTGTTCTCTCTCTCTCTCTCTCTCTCTCTCTCTCTCTCTCTCTAGGAAGTTTTTTTAACAGGTGCAAAAACATTCTGTACGCCTTGGATTTGATTTTATAGGAATGATCAGCGTACGTATAACAAAGTTGTTTTAGTGCTAAACCATAAGAAAAAGTAATGCAGCACCCTTAGGTGCTTTAACAGTTAGTTCTTACAAGTACCATTAATTCAGTTACTCAAAGTAAAATGAATTAGGTCTTGAAATATTTCTAACATTTATTATTATAATTGTCAGTTTAAAAATCAGAGTCAATGTTATTATTTTCATACACTTGCAAACTCTCACATACATTCACATATGTGCCTAAATGTGTGCAAGCTACATACAAGTTGTACGCAGTCATTTCCCAGTCATTCAGCCATATTGTTTGAATAGGTAAAGGTTGGTTGGCACCCCTCTCTCTTTCTCCTTCTCTCTTGATTGTTGATGGTCTTATCTCTGCACCTTTTCTTAAATTATGTTATTCGACTATTTTTTGCCCTTTAAAATGATCTAATGCAATGCAACTAGGTACGGTGTCCCTACGTAACCCCAAACCCACCAACGTGAGCCCAGTGTAATATTAAAGTTGTACCATTGCCTTAAAATAATATTGCAGTTGAACCCTTGCTTTAAAATAATAATTCAGTGCTGTGTCCCTACCTAACCTAGCCCAAACCTACCAACGTGAGCGCAGTGTAATATTGAATTTGTACCATTATCTTGAAATAATATAGCAGTTGAACCGTTGCTTCAAAATAGTACTTCGGTAATGTGTTCGTACCCAACCTAACGCAAACCTACCACTGTGAACCCGGTGTAATATCGCAATTGTACTATTACTTTAAGTTGCAGTTGAATCAGTACTTTGAAATAGTGCTTCAAATTAGAATATACTGTACTGTCGTCAACGTTCTTGCTCGACTCATGCCAGCACTGGCTACAGATAGAGTAGGCTGTAAAAACTTGAACCGAAAACCCACTGTTAAAAAAAATTATATATTCAAAGATTTTGTAATAGTAAAGTCCAACTTCACAGAAAAGCCACTGTTAAAATGTATTAGAAAATAGTCACAAATAAATTTCATTAGTTTTTATCGCATGAATTTTCTTACACAACACAGCCAAGAAGTCCTGTGACAAAGAATTGTACTTGTGAAGTCAATGTATTTGTAATGAAAGATACTGGACATTTTTTCAGGTGAAACCACTTATTTTTTTTAATGCGTTCTTGATATTGAAAAAAATTATGTTGTGAACTGAAATATTGCAGGTTTGAAATAAGGTTGCATGTCCTAACCAAGCAGAGAGGAGTTGCTGTGAATTCTAGAAACCAATAATGTACTGATATTTCCAATGAAAAAAGTCACACATTTGGCGAAAATAATTTATATTTCAAATTTTGCTAATAAGGACATTACAGTAATCCCTGCACAGTAAATGCCTACTATATCGCTTTTACAACCCATGTACAGATTTATCTTAATAGGTGTCAAATGTCATTGTCTTGAGGTAGAGTACTCCTTTTTAAGGTAATATAATAGGATACTTTTAATTTTGCTTATAGTTATTCCTGATAGTATAATGAATATAAAATTTTCTGTTAAACCCACTTAGAAAAACACTGCTTTTCGGCTGTATAAAATGAACTCTGCCTCGTTGTCAAAAATCACAATGTTACATTAAGAGAATTGGAAAAAAAATGCCCTTAATGACCGTATGATAAATACTCTCATATGCATCATATTTTATTATTACAAAGTAGGCTACACATTGCAACGGGATAATCATAAAGACATGCTTAGGCTTTATTGTCCAGCAAAAACTTTAATATTCGAAAAATATTCTTCATGCATATAGACATATGGCATTAGGTGTTTGTTTGCATAGAAGTCATCCGTAGTTATTAAATAGCGAACACCATACCCACTCAGACTGACTGCATTACTCCCAGTAGACTTAGTTTACCGGAAGCATTTTTCTCATTTGAACATCACCAGTAATCATACGGATATCATAATATAAAAGCATAGCGAGAAAAAACTTACTATATGAAAAGTATAAGTTTCAAAAGAAGACCATCTCTTTCTTTTCCGGAAGACTTTGCGCGTCGTCACGGACTTACAGAATTATAATTTACTTTGAGTCGATACAAATTTCTACCGGGTTGTGTTATCGTACGTCAGACGCTGTTTCTTCAACGATGGCATTGGTGGGTTTCATTTGATCAAAACTTTATTACATTTAAAAAAAAAAATCTTTGTTGTAACTATTCAGAACAAACCATTTTATTTTTGGAGAAATATGTCATAGGTTCAGGGCTCTGGAGTGGAGTTTTGCATTCGTGTAGAGTCCCACAGCGGCAGCAGGAAAATAGTATTTGGCAAATGTCCACAAATTGAATTAGCGGTAGAAAGGACGGAGGTTGGCGCATAGGCGGTTGCCTCTGTGGCCATCTGAACTCCCTGTCCAGATTGGACACAGTCCGATATTACGACGAGGGTTTACATTATGTCAATTTAGTGGTTGACTTTTTTTTTTTTATATATATTGAGGATTTAAAGTGATGCATGTACAGTGGGGCTCAAATCTCATGCGACATGATTCTTTTTGTATCGTCCATATTCTCAGACTCAACGTGATGTTGCCAAGTAGCGCTATTTTTTTCTTTTTTTTATTTGTAATGTCATTCATGTCGAAAAGTTTGCGAATTCACAGCCAGCCTTATTTTCCGTATGGTTAAATAGATATGATCCCTTTTATGCATTGGTATAATTCTTAATTTGTGTGATTTGAATTGATTTTGTTATTTTTCTTATCTTTACGTTGCTCAGTTCAAGTGTGGTGTGATAAGGTTAGCGGTGCCAGCAATGAAAGCACACTTAACATGCTCCTCGGACTGGTCAACATAACATGTCTGCAGCATTATGACAGTAGACCTAATAAGCTCAACAGTCATTACAACACTTTCAATGTAGGAATATGAATTAAAACAAGTTTTATTTGAATGTTGAAGCTTTTGGCTGCGTTTAAGCTGCCTGTATGTTGGAAAATGTTTTATAAGCCTAAAAAATAATCTAAGCATCTGAGATGTTATCTGTTACTAATGAATTTATTTGTAGAGATCACCTGTTCTTTGAGGAATATGAATTACAACCAGTTTTCTTTGAATGTTGAAGTTTCAGGCTGTGTTTAAGCTGCCTGTATGTTGCAAAATGATTTATAGGCCTAGAAAAATAATCTAAGCTTTCTGAGATGTAATCTTTATTAATGTTTTTATTTGTAGAGATTACCTGTTCTTTGAGGAATAAAAGGTGGCGGCGATTTTGGTTACATGGAGAAGATGGTTATTAATCGAAATATCATAAGTATTAATATCAGGCGGTATATGTAACACTTGTTTTTCAACTGGTTTACAATATTATTTTCTTAAAAGTCCTTCTGCTCGCTTTTGGTGTATAATTTATTCTTTCATAAGGTAACTTGAAGTGCAGGAGTGTGTAGATAACCTCATTTGCTTTCTGGCCAGAAATTGTTAATATAGAGATGTGAATGTTAAGTGTAAAGAAATCTAACACCTAGGCCTAGGAATAATATCTTGGCTTTGACAAATGGGCGAATATTTGCTAGTATGCTATCAGTTTTGAAATATTTAAGAAAGATAACAAATAATTATGTATGAAAATCCAAATATTCCTTTAACACATAAAGTAAATGTTTTCAAGATAATTTAATGGTCTCTTCTCATTGTAGACCTACTTATATACCAGGTGGTTGTTGTTGCACCGACACTGATACGTCACACATGCTCCCCTCACACGTTGATATCGGTGGGCGCATTCTACTTTTGTATATACATATTTACATTTTTTCAGCGTTGAGGGTAAAAGCAATCAAATAGGACTATTTCAAATTTTATGTTTGCTTTGGAAGCATTATTAATGTTACGACAATTTTTTTCGTTCTTTTTATTTATTTAACATTTGAACTGAGGTTTGATTGCGAGTTTGCGACTTCGTTTTGGTCAAATGCTTCAGCAATGAGTGTACGAAAGTTTTGAAAATGTTTCGTAAGGGTTTTTCTGAAATTTGGCTACACGTGACATTTTCTTACAATTTTTAAATATATGACAGATTTCACTCTTATGAAACATATTATGGCTTTAGTGTATGCGATACTCGCGTTTTCGCATTGAAATAAAAGATAAATATGGAGCATGCTAGGTTGCCAGTTAGTGAATTTTGAACGAAATCCTATGGAGTCATGTCGCATGAGATTTGAGCATCACTGTACATTGTTGTATACGAAGATTAATACATTTGTACAAAAATAGCCGTTGATTTTGACGAACAGGCGATGTTATGTTGTTTACATCCTCAGCACCCTCGACATTGCATCATGAAAAATAATTTATATATAAATATCTATATATATATAATATATATATAAATTTTAATAATCTATAATATATATTGTTGTGGTGTGTGGTGTGTGGTGTGTGTGTGTGTTGGGTGTGTGTATATACATATATATAAATATATACGTTAAATATATAGATACACACACATACGTACATATACATATTCGCAATACAAAAACAGCTTATGCCAAAGGGAAGGGAATTATATTTTATTTTCACATTTGCCCCCAGGTTTCGAACCTAGTATGTTTTGAGCTTGATGTAAATGACAATGACTTTTCCAGTCATCTATCTTCTGCAAATTAGTGACAATTGTATCACGTGTCTATATCTTATATATATATATATATATATATATATATATATATATATATATATATGTGTGTGTGTGTGTGTGTGTATGTGTGTGTGTGTGTGTGTGTGTATGTATACACATATATGTTTATATTTATAGCCTATATATACATATACATTCATATATATATATATATATATATATATGTGTTGGTGTGTGTGTGTGTGTGTGTGTGTGTGTGTGTGTAAGGATGTAAATAATTTTTCTATTTGCATAACATATACTCGCCACATTTGTGGCAACGGTATTAGGCATGGTTGTTTAACGCTCTATTAGCCTACACCTGTTATATTTCAGTTGTTACATTTCTTCACATCCTGTTAAAACTGAACAGTGTGTGTTCTATGTACTTCTTCCCACTGTCAGGTGCCAATTATGGTAAGATAAGCATTTATATGGAACCAAACTTCATACCTCTTTGACAAATAGCCAGCCGAGGTCACTGAGATTGTGAGATAAAGGCACAAAGGTCATTCTCATGGGAGACAGAAAATTTATAAAAAAAACAAAATAGAACTGAAGCCGTGAACTCAACCTAGACGTGTGGCTGATTTCCTTGACTGGCAACACGAGGACATTATTGATTGCTGTATCGGGGATTCTTAGGTCAGATGACCCACTCCCTGGGTCACAGTGCTGACGTAAAGCCTAAAATCCAAATTCCGTTCTATTCCTTGGGGAAGACTCCCTTGTATATGTGAAGCGTGACCTAACGCCTTCACATCAATCTGTCTGAAATTCTCACAGATTTCTTGTCAATCTACACGCTGAGTGGTATCCCCTGCCCCATATGTGACCTTAAAGGCCCTAATTTCTTTAATTCATTCTTGTCAAACATTTCTTCCGTAGGGGGGACAGTGCCGACAGTGCACCTCATTCGGTGCAGTGTAGGCATTACTTAAGGTTCTTTGCACCGTCCCTTCGGCCCCTAGCTGCAACTACTTTCACTCCTTTTACTGTAACTCCGTTCATCTTCCATCTTACTGTCCACCTTCTTCTAACAATTGTTTCATAGTGCAACCGGGAGGTTTTCCTTCTGTAACACCTTTCAAACATTTTACTGTTAATTTCTGTGTCATCGCTGAATGGCCTTCATTGCCCCAGTGATTGGCATAATGCCAAAATCTATATAAGTCAAATTGTCAACCATTTCCCTTACTCTTTTGTGGTGAGGAAACCACATAAAGAAAGTTGCGTTGTTTGGTCTTTCTTGGGCCGATTATAAACTTAAGGTAAGGCAGATCAGGAATTTGTGTGTGAATGATACTGAATAGGGCAAATTAAAATTATTATTCATATCATTTGAATAGATAATAAATGGCATTTTTGAACCAGTATTCTTTCTTTCGTGTTAAAGACCTCTGGGCTAAAGGCATCATTAACGATAGTATCAAGTTCAGCATCAATAACAGCCATTAACATCACCTACAACATTATCGTCATCATCGTTTTCGTCCTCGCCTTGTTACACTTCATCAGAAGTGAACGGTCATTTTCTGTCGATATGGTTCACATCACCTCTTACAATGGCGTGACTTTTCGTTCTCTGTGTTAGTGGTATGGAAAGCTGAATCTCCCTTTATAGATATTGTAATTTGGGGGTAAGGCCCTCCTTTTTTAGGGCATAGAAAATCTGCTAGCCACACACCAAGTGTAATACAACTCCCATGCTCCGTGGACCAGCAAGACTGGCATTTAAGTAACTTTCACATGCAATTACGTTGAGGTAGTATAAAATCATTATTTTCCTGAGCAATGGAAGGGAGACACTAAAACAATTATAAGTTGAAGGATAAATTAAAGCCGAACCCGCGGTTAAGGAGGAGTAAGAAAATGAACTTTTGTTTTCTTTTTTTTAAGGTTGGTGGTTTGGAAGTCACGTAAAGCCGTTGGTCCCGTTGCTGAATAACCACTGGTTCCATGCAACTTAAAAAAAAAAACCATACAATACAATAAAAAAGTAATAGCCGCGTGGTAATGAACATTGCGTCTTAATGCATCAACTCTCAGAATTTCATTTAGATTGTTAGATATACGGTGACTCTTCAGAGATAAGCCGTCGCAAGGAAATAGGCGATCAATTGTTGGCAAAGAATATTATGGTCTTTTGGGCCAGATGTTGAGGAGGAAAGAATTTTAACGTGGAAATGTTTCTGTACATGGAGCCATAAGAATGAAAGGTAAAGTGTTATCACTGTGAAAATGAATTACGCAGATCTGTTTTGCATTTATTTATAGGTATGAAATGACAAGGCATCGAGTAAATATGAGGCAATACTGTGGAAATGAGGAACAACTGACGACAAGGCATTATCGCTAATGTGACACTTACGAGATAAGGAATTGGGCGATATAAGTGAGATAGGCGATTTTCATCGTTGAACACGAGACCCTAATACTTTTCTCATATTGATTTCTAATGTACGATCTAAATACATATCGGAGTGAAATTCCATTCTCATACAGCAGTGCTGTATATGCCGCCTGCATAAAGATATATGCACCCTCCAATCAGGCCACTCAGTAAGATCAATGTTTCCGTCGGTTTCATATCACCATATTTGTACTTTGGGTTATTGCCAATGACTTTTAAAGAATAATTGAAAGTTGGCCTAGTGAAATCAAGATTTAAACTCTTCAGCATAGGTTTAAAGAGAGCTTTTTCTCATTTCCAAGGAATATAACGTTCTTATCTACGACGAAAGCAATAAATTTAATTTTTTTTTCTTCCGACAGGCAACCAAGAAGGTGTTTCAATATGGGAAAGAGGGGCCACGTTTTAGCGGAGGAGCCACACGAAGCAAGGTAAGAAGATTCCTTTGTTTCCACACCTTATGATTACATTCCGGAGGTAGGCCAGGTTTGCATTACTAGCTCAAACATATAAGTATACGCGTGTACACGTACTATTTGTAAGAGCTTCAACTCCTTTCGTTTTTATTAATGTACCTCTTTTTACTTTCCACCCTCCCTAACGATTGATTCATAGGGCAACTTCCCCTTCGGGGGATAGTGCCGTCAGTGCACCTCGCGCGGTGCACTGTAGGCATTACTCCAGGTTATTTTGCAGCTGCAACCCCTTTCATTCCTCTTACTGTACCTCCATTTAGATTCTCGCTTCCATCTTGCTATTCATCCGCTCCTAACACTTGTTTCGTAGTGCAACTGCTTTGAGGTTTTTCTCCTGTTACACCTTTCAAGCCTCTCTGTTCTCAAATTTCCCTTTCAGCGTCGAGTGACCTCATAGGTCTGAGTGCTTGACCTTTGGCCTAGATTCTATATTCCATTACATTTCATAGTGCAGATGCGAGGTTTCCTCCTGATACACCTTTTAACCTTTTTCCTGTCAATTTCAGGTTCAGCGTTGAATGACCTCTTAAGGTTCCAGCTCATGTCCTTTGGCTTAAATTTTCTATTCTGTGAGAACCCGACTTTTTAGTTGTGAAATGTCTTGATGGTAGGGATGGATATCTTTTTTTGGGTATTGAAAAAATGATAACAATTTTTTCTTAGATAACTGCGCAAGCTGACACTTTCACAAGCAAGATGATAACTGCAAACGATTGTCTTTGAAGACCACGGCGTTATCTTTTTACCCTTGTCCGTCGTTTTCATATATGAAGATATTTTTTGTTGTTGGGTTTGAGCCGTGATTATTAGAATGACGCATCTCAGATAGATATTTGAAATGAGGTCAAAGCAGAATTCGTGAGTTTGTTGCAGCCAAAGTCAAGAAAGATTTCTCTCCAGAGGTAAATCATATAAAGGCTCTAATTGATTCCATTTTGTAAATTCTTAATAGAATTTTTTTTTCGTAGTAAAACACTCGTGTAAATTTGCCATCTTGTACGATGATTATGGACTGTAAGTTAGGATTTCAGATCAAACCATTACGCCCGTCCGTCTCATTAGGCGTATGCCGCCTGTATCTTTGATATAGACAGATTATTAATTCTCTCTTTTCATGAAAACAAACCGATTATGTTGAATATAACAATTGTTTGGAGTAGGAATACCTAATTATAAGATTTGGAAACAGATTTGCTACTGTATATACTGGGAATCATAGCAGCACCAGCAGTGATTGAACACAACTTTCCCCTCCCCTCTCCCCCCGGTTTACAGGTTGTAAAACAAGTGCAATTGAATATATAGTATTATTGTAACTGTATATATAGGTAGGTTACTTGAGGACAAATTTCTTTCTGTGAATGCATAAGGTAGTCTGAGTAATCTTCACTACAGTATACACCAAGATATTGTTTAAAACAATAGAAATATAGAGTTCTTACCCTCGATATCGATAGAAAAATTAACTTAACAGATGTGACATATGAGGCAGTGATGTTTAACAAAATAACAGACATACTAAATGGGTTACAGGTAGACAACCATTAAGAGAAAATTTAGACAAAACTGAGAAAATCAATATAAAGACAAAGGATGGTCAAATGTACTGTTGTATCGACCAGCCAGTAGTTGGTCCTGGTCTGGTTAGGTCATGTTCCCTTAAAATTCTTCCTGCGCCTGCAATAACTCGGGCCCCTAACTCTGCAAGAGGAATTTATAGTATAGTACCCCCAGAATTAGTTTGCTTCGTTTTCGTCTGAGAATCATAAAGCTACTATAGAAAACTAGTCAGATGGATTTTAGGACTAACTATGATAGGAAGCGCAGTTCTTTGCTATGATTTTAAACTGCTTGAACTCATTACACTTACGATTTTATTCGTTAGCAAAAATTCTTCATAAGTAAAGATAAAACATTGCTTTAGAACATTATCACATTTGGGACTTGAATCATTCTTCGATGTTTTAATGTGTGCTGTGAATTTCGCAGTACCTAAAGTTTTATTTCATTATTTCATTCCTCCATGAACGTCGTGTACCAGCCCCATTGGAATGCTTTGTAACACGTAAATAAAAGACGGTAAGTATCTCGGTATCAATAGATATGCGATAGCTGAGCACGAGCTTCTTTGCCCGTTATTTCATTGTGGAACTTTGTCTTGTCTTGGGAACACTTCACAATTTTCACGGACGAGATATCATATACCGTAGTTTTTTCCCTTAGGATTTTGATCGTCAATACCACCAAGAAAAAGTACCCGGTAGAGGGGTAGCGTCGTCTTCAGTGCACCTCCTGTGGTGCGCTGTAGGCATTACTTGAGGTTCTTTGCAGCGTGCCCTCGCCCATTAGCCGCAACCCTTTTCGTTCCATTTACTGCACCTCCTTTCATATTTGCTTCCATCTTACTTTCTACCCTCTCCTAACAAGTGATTCAGGAGGTTTCCTTCGATCCTGTTACACCTTTCAAACTTTTACTGTCATTTTCCGTTTCAGCGCTGAATGACCACTGGGCCTATGAATTGAATTCGATGTTCAATTTAATTCAGGAATAAGTAAGACATCAATACTAATTTCCGTTCTTTTTCGTTATAACCAAAATACTAGTGCTTCATTTCAGTTCCCAGCATTCACATTACGCAGGCAAAAAGGGTTGGTAATGGTTTTTTTTTTATGGCTGAAGGAAACGATGTTTATCCTGCGCACTAGCCACGGAATGAAGACAGGGACGCCAGTGGAGTTCTGGCCTAGAATAATCAAAATAGCTCTAATCATGTTATATATAGTAAATATATCTATTATATACGTATATAAGTGAATATATACTGTTTATACATACATACATATATGTATGTATATATATCCCAGCCATTTTCATGCTTTTTTTTCCCTGTTTTGTGACAGCTGACTGATCTGAAGTGCCACATTCAACGCTGGCACTCGTGCTCATTTTGTCGTTGCTACTAGCTAATCGACGCGAAATGGCCAAATTTTGGTGGCTTGAATAATTATAGTCACGTACGGTCGCCAGCGTTTGACACCTTAACGAGCGCAGGTGACTGAAATAAAAAAAAAAAGAAAAAAAAGATGAGAAATCTACTAATTAAAGTTTTAATTACAGTCGGCTTGATGTACAGTTTGAGGCTGTACATTTATTAAAAACGTTTTTCTCGCACTGATTATTGTTTTTCATTGAATTCCATATCATACAGCTTTAACTTAATCGACAAACACGTTTAATCGTTATTGTGTATCAACGCCTCCAGCCTTTAGAAAATTTTTGTATTAAACTTTTTACTACAAATCGGTTTTACGCTAATGAAGTATCGTTTGTAGTTCGTTTAAATGAATGGTTATAATAATTCTTAGGAATTTGTAGAAATATGGACAACGGGTTTTATCTAAGATATTTTATTCTTGTGACTACTTAGTAGGCTAACTTTATTCGATGACGAAGACTTTTTAAGTAATTTATATTCCTTTCCATCTGTTTCTAAAGGGGGGTTACTGTTACCATGAAAGGTAGGTAAAAAAAAAAAAAAACCTTTCGGTGCTGGTTAGTTGGAATTTCTCTAATTTTTTTTTTTCACCTTCACAAGCATTCTCAGGTATGCATTTTTCAAGCTGCTTATTGGTCACCCCATTTTCTCCCTTCACTTTCACAAGCATTCTCAGATTTGCATTTTTCAAACTGCTAATTGTTCACCTCATTTTCTCCCTTCACTTTCACAAGCATTCTCAGATTTGCACCAACCCCTGGAGATTCCACCCCTGCAGATTCCTATCTTTTGTCGTCTATCCTCCACAACTCTCCTAATTCGCGATTTTCTCTTCTGTCTCCCTTTTTCTGTCATGCTAGTGTTCCATCTTTCCACGCAGCCAATTGGACTTAGTCGGAAATGTCTGCTTAAACAAATAATAATGATAATAATCCATCTTCCTGCAAGGCTACGGCATTCAGTGGAAAAGTGGTACCATGGTTGAATTTTGCATACTCCTTAAATTTCCATTTGAGAATTTTACCGATCATAAGCTCACAGGCATACGTAAATATATTTTATATAAATTTTGGCGTTTTTATGGGCTCCTTTTATTAGATGGAATTCTGTTGTAATATCATTTTTACCAGCACTTGACTTATGTCTCGTCCAATTTTCTTTTTAGGCCCTATGGAATATCACGGTGTGGTCGTGAAGGCACATGGCATCGGATGCTACCTACGGATCTCCTTGTGATATCAGACGGTCTGGATTTGAGGTAAGTGGAACATACATACATATATATACGTATATATATATATATATATATATATATATATATATATAGATATATATATAGATATATATTATATAATATATATATATATATATATATATAGATACATAGTAATATATATATATATTATATATATCTTATATATATATATATATATATACGTATATATATGTATGTGATGTTCCACTTACCTTAAATCCAGACCGTCTGATATCACAAGGAGATCCGTAGGTAGCATCCGAAGCCATGTGCCTTCACGACCTCACCGTAATTTTCCACAGGGCCTAAAAAGAAAATTGGACGAGACATAAGTCAAGTGCTGGTAAAAATGATGTTACAACAGAATTCCATCTAATAAAAGGAGCCCATAAAAACGCCAAAATATATATAAAATATATATACGTATGCCTGTGAGCTTATGATCGGTAAAATTCTCAAATGGAAATTTAAGGAGAGTATGCAAAATTCAACCATGGTACCACTTTTCCACTGAATGCCGTAGCCTTGCGGGAAGATGGATTATTATCATTATTATTTGTTTAAGCAGACATTTCCGACTAAGTCCAATTGGCTGCGTGGAAAGATCAGCTCACACACCTAAACTTATTATACGGAAGTCAGTTTCACCAACCTGCCACCAATGCCAAACCTCCAAAACTCAGTTCTTCAGCACAAAAGAAATCATTACATCCTTCTAATACTATGTCTTAGCTTAAGACGTGTAATGAAAATGTCAACTTGTCGCACGTGATGGTTGAAGAACCTTGGCATTTACATTCAGAGATATATATATCTATATATATATATATATATATATATATATATATATAATATATATATATATATATATATATATATATTTCATTCACGAGATATATATATATTGATATTGGAAGTGATATTCCCACTTTACCATTATATTCGGTTGGAAGAATGCTATGTTTACCCACTGTATTTATGTTAGGAGACGGCGTGAATAATGCAACACAGCTCGGTCTTGGCCTTCAGAATGGACATCATAAATAAGAGATTATTCTAGCCTCAACAAATGTATTTGTGGAACTTGAAGGTAAAATGTCATAAAACTCTTAATTGCATGTAGTCATCAGCTGTTCAATGCCACTTGTCATAGTACGTTTATAACAAATAGTCTGTGAACTCTTTGACTGCAGAAAGTCGTAAAACTCTTGACTGCAAATGGTCATCAGCTCTTTTGCGCCACTTGGCATTGGACGTTGATAACGAATAGTGTTTGTACTGTGAAATGTAGAATGTTATAGAAACTCCCAGTCGCAAATAATCATTTAACGCTTCATTGCTACTATAGCAGGTTCACTTAAGGTAGATTCTTGGGTGAGCCCTATGCCTGCGAGACGTTTGTTTGGCGGCCGCTGATTGGCTGGGAGCTGCCTACCTCCCGCTGATTGGCTGGGAGCTGCCTACCTCCCGGTACCAGCCAATCAGCGGCCGCCAAACATATGTCTCGTAAGCACAGGGCTCATCCAAGAATCTACCTTAAGTGAACCAGCTATAGCCAGGCAGCTCGTAAACAGTAGGAAAGACAGGAATTAACTCCACAGTAGATAAAATCTATTTCTGATATCTGGGTGCGGTAGCAGTACAGTAATCCCTATATTGTGGAAGGGTTTGAATGGTATTGTTTTCGTATGTTTTGGAAAAAATGACTGAATTTATTTTCTTATATGTTCTGGAAAATCGAGAGTATTTAATATCTAAAATTATACTGGTAGGAGAACGAATCACCTAATTTGTATATTAATGGTATATAGGACAAAAGGGAATTTTAGATTTTGAGTGAAGCTCATGATTAGAGATAAAGTGACTATGAATAATTTGTCAGTTTCCTAAACACTGAAAGATAAGAAAACGTTTCGGGTTTATTTTTTTTTATTTCTGCGAACCATATGGCAGATGTTATCAGAAAAATTCATTCATTTTGTGACGTGAAAAATCAAGCAATATGATTTTTTTTATTATTCTGAAAGCTAACTGGTGTAGTGGATACTGCATTTCTTACGGGAACTGAATGAGCATTGTAATTCACTGGTCTAGAATTTTTGATCTTGTATCGTAAATTTTCAGGACAACTGATTGAGTTAGAGCAACGTAGATTGTCGTAGGCGTACAATGTAATGTGTATTTTCCTTCTGCGAACCTGCGGAGATGTAGTTCCGGTTTTTAAACTTAAAAATGAATATCATTAACTGACATTATTGTGAGTTAGATTCTCGACTTATCATGTGTTTATCAGTGGGTGTCTCTCTGCTTCCAAGAATTTCGAGTAAGAATGTAATATTATTCATTCAGTTGTTAATTTTTTTTTTTTTAAGCTCCACCGTGTGGGTCATGCTTAAGTGTGTGTTATTGTGTGTAACAAAAACAACACATTTAAAAATCGTACATTTTCCTTTTAATTACTTAAAGCGATCTTTTTACCTGGTCCCACTTCGCAAAAGGGGTCTGATGGACTCGCCTTTATTTGTCATATATAAAGATATAGATTGGGCTCGTTTTATTTGTCATATATTCAATTAAAGACTGGACCCACTTTGTCATATATTCAAATAAAGACTGGGCTCACTTTATTTGTCATATACAAATAAAGACTGGACTCACTTTGTCATATATCCAAATAAAAACTACTGCCTGTCATATATTCAAATAAAAACTGGACTCACTTTATTTGTCATATTATTCAAATATCGAAATAAAGATTGGACTCACTTTTTCATATTATATTCAAATAAAGACTGGACTCACTTTAATGTGTTTGGGGAACGGAGATATCTTCCCCGTCAAGAACTGGACAGTATCTAAAGAGAGACATGCTGTAATTTCACTTTTTGTTTTTAGACAGATCTGTCGCTCTGTGCATGGCTGAGCATTTCTTGTATACGTTTAAAGTCTTAGCACTTGCCTTGACAGCGTGTATCCAGGTTATTTTACGTCACTCTCTCTCTCTCTCTCTCTCCTTGACAGCGTGTATCCAGGTCACTTTACCTCTCTCTCTCTATTTCTCTCTGTATATTTCAAACGTGTTTTCTCTTGACGTGTCTGGTTCTTTTCTGATGATTTTTCGTTCTCAAACCTCCAAGAGGAGATTAAATGTAATATTTTACTAAGTAACATTGAGTAAATTTTAAAAATAAAATTTTGAATGCAGGTTTGAGACAAGGCTATAAGAGCAACTACAGCTCCCAGCGAAAAGTGTCCTCGAAGTCGACTTAATGAGGTTCTTCATTCATAAAGTGAAAAAAAGAGGGGAAACCTCCACGTGTTCCTTCCCCTCGTCATGATGCTGTGTTTACAGTAGGATGAATAGAAACAGGCGAGTTGTAGGTGCATTGGCTCCGTGCCAAGTCCGTTTTCTTTGAATTACCGCTGAAGCATCTCGTCCGAGTCTGCGCCACAGAAGGTTATTTGCTTCTAGAGCGTGAGAATTATTTCCGTTTTCTTTCGTGCAATTCGTTTTCTTTTCGTTCGCTCAGTGTGTTTATGGGAAAATGTTTGTTTGTGTTTGTTCACGTTTCGAATGCAAAGTCGTCGTAATTCATCACCGGTTATTTCCCATAGTAGAGGGGAACTCTTGTGCAGGTGAGAAATCCTGTTTTATTTGCCTGAAGTCTGATTTTATCATTTTTGTTCATCTACCTCGTACTCGTTTATTAGGTTCTTTACTACTTGAATGAAAATTAAAGGGAGAGAGAGAGAGAGAGAGAGAGAGAGAGAGAGAGAGAGAGAGAGAGAGAGAGAGAGAGAGAGAGAGTGGCGGGTGAGAGGGTTCCCGGGGAGAGTCATGCTTGCATATGCACGGGTTCCGGAAGCTAAGAAAGACAGGGAGTATCACGTAAGCAGTCTAGGTTCATATTCTGACTTTTGTTCATTCTTCGTCTTTTGTTCGTGTTGTTTTATTTGTATTGTTTCTTTTCAGCAATAGCGCCATGGTATATATACTCTTGCTTTTATACGAACTGGCATTCAGCCTCCGAGGCCATCAAGTTGTTATTATGAGAAACATTACTTTGACATTTTCAGAGTAGTATTTTTTTTCTTTTTACTGGCGCAAATAGAACATTTATGTTTTAGGCGCCAGCGTAAAGTCACGCGTATTGAATGCTCTCTCTTCTCTCTCTCTCTCTCTCTCTCTCTCTCTCTCTCTCTATGTATTAAGTGTCAGGCTACTGCAGCAATACTTGCATGCATCTTCTTATTACATATTGCGATTAAACTGTATCCATATTAAAATAAAACACTTCAAAATGCCATATAATTTTCCAGCAAACTTCACTGAATGCAATGCTCACAATGTAAAAACAAAAATAGATGAAGATAACGAAGAGAATGGTCGCATTATATAATGCGTACAACATATAGATAAGCAAATTCAAGATTCAAGATCATTGGGTCACGGTTCTTTAAAGCAGCATTTGGGAACTCGGGCTGTTGTTGTTGACCGATGTTGAAGGTACTTGAGTAAAGGAGTTTTTATTTTGATTATTGTTCCTTATTATTTGATATTTAGTGTTTTCATTTCCGTGTGCCCGTGCTCTCTCTCTCTCTCTCTCTCTCTCTCTCTCTCTCTCTCTCTCTCTCTCTCTCTCATTATTCTTTAATGTTACTCTTCCATTGTTACATTGTCTTCCGTTCTCTTTGCCTAGTATTTAAAGTTTTTTAAGGCCGCATTGTATTAGAGGGCGAGTTTACATGACAGTGTCGAAGCGTCCGACCAACCCACCTAGTAGCTGGGAGAGCGCTTCAGTGGCGTGATCGGTATGGTCTTGGCATGCCAGCTCGGTGGCCGCGAGTTCGATTCTCGGGCTTTCCATTGAGGAGTTTGAGATGTGTATTTCTGATGATAGAAGTTCACTCTCGACGTGGTTCGGAAGTCACATAAAGCCGTTGGTCCCGTTGCTGAATAACCACTGGTTCCATGCAACATAAAAACCATACAAACATAGTCCAGTATTCCTCGGGTTTTATGGGAAAGCTTAGAAACCCTTACTAATCTTGTACTGTTCATATAATAGATGCGTGTGTTGTTTGGTGATCGAATGCGTAACTGACACCTTAGCCAGTTTCCTCATGAAGGAGGTAACACTTTGAGAGATTTCATTCCAGTTTACAGAGCGTCAGAGATTTCATTCCAGTTTACAGAGCGTCAGAGATTTCATTCCAGTTTACAGAGCGTCAGAGATTTCATTCCAGTTTTCAGAACATCATAGATTTCATTCTAATAATTTTCAGAGCATCAGAGATTTCATTCCAGTTTTTAAGAAATTAGAGACTTCATTCCAGTTTACAGAACATCAGAGATTTTATTCCAGTTTTTAAAACATTAGAGACTTCATTCCAGTTTACAGAACATCAGAGATTTCATTCCAGTTTTTAAAACATTAGAGACTTCATTCCAGTTTACAGAACATCAGAGATTTTATTCCAGTTTTTAAAACATTAGAGGCTTCATTCCAGTTTACAGAACATCAGAGATTTTTATTCCAGTTTTTTAAAGCCTTTTAGCAGACTTCATTCCAGTTTTTACAGAACTCAGAGATTTTATTCCAGTTTTTAAAACTTTAGAGACTTCATTCCAGTTTACAGAACATCAGAGATTTTATTCCAGTTTTTAAAACATTAGAGACTTCATTCCAGTTTTTAAAGCATCAGATTTCATTCCACTTTTCAGAACATCATAGATTTCATTCCAGTTTTCAGAACATCATAGATTTCATTCCAGTTTTCAGAGCATCGGAGATTTCATTCCAGTGTCTAGAGCGTTCTTTTTGAAACAAGCATATTGGAGATCAGCGGCAGGTTTTACCTTGATCTTTGGATAGGTTAACGACGTGTATCAACACAGGTCATATCTAAAACATTTGAACTTTCGCTCCTGGGACATACGATGTTGTCTTGCCTGGAACTTCGATCAAGTGTCCACTTAGAAGTGCAACATAGCCGTATATTCAATGTTTACAACTTCACCTGTGGTCTGTTTTCCGTGAATTTTCATTCATATTCATGCTGAGAGTTTTGTGTCGTTAACTCAATTTTTAACGAAAAGAATGTGCAGGTCTGTGATGTCCAATAAACTTAAGCCAGTACCTTAATCACAAAGAAATTCTCGTACTCCACGTCAGTGTATTTTAGGTTTTCTGAGGATGATAAATGAATAAATGATATGGAATTTTTATCAGTTTTCAAATTTTGAGGCGGATTCGATAATGAAAGACACTTTAGTCATTTTGAACGAAATTTCATGTTAGGATGTTTGGTGATATTCGAATCTCTCTCTCTCTCTCTCTCCTCTCTCTCTCTCTCTCTCTCTCTCTCTCTCTCTCTGATAGGCTTGTATTAATGTTGATGCTGTAGGTCTGTGATGACACTCGTAGAACCTTGTTAGGCGATAATGTCATCTAAGTCCAAATTGCTGACTGAACTCTCTCTCTCTCTCTCTCTCTCTCTCTTCTTCCTCCTCGATCCTCCTCTTCTCTTCCTTCCTTCTCCCCCCTTCCTCCCCTGATAGGCTTGTAATTTTTTTTATGTTTTTTTTGATTACTGTAAAAGGTTCTGTGATGGCAACTCCGTAGTAAACTTTTGTTTTTAGGCGAAATAAATGTCCCCCCCACCTAAGTCCCGTTGCCTGGACCCTGAAAACTTCTCTCCTCTCTTCCTCCTTCCCCTCCCCCCCTCTTCCCTCCCTCTCTTCTCTCCTCCCTCTCCTCTCCTCCTGAATAGGCCCTTTGTAAAAAAAAATTTAATTGTTTTTGATGCCGGTAGGTTTCCTTGGATGAACAAACTCTTAGAAACCTTGTTTTTAGCGATAATGGTCCCCCTAAGTTCCCCAAAGGCTGAACTGAATCCTTTCTCTCCCTCCCTCCTCCCTTTCCTCCTCTCTCTCCTGATAGGGCCCCCCCCTTTGTTTATTAAGTTTGATGCCCCTGTAGGTGTGTGATGACACTCGTAGAACCTTGTTAGGCGATAATGTCACGATAATGTCATCGAAGTCCAAATTGCTGACTAAACTGTGGTGATTCTTAGATTTTAAAATTAATTCAGTCCGGTAACCCAGTTTTGATAGCATTTTGTAAATTTGGAGTGATGACCTTATTTTTCAGATTTATTTTACTTTGCGTAAGTGAAAGATGCGAATGCGTTGTGTTCCAACGCTAAGTATTTGATGCCTTCTGCGGAAACAGTGTTGATAATACTTTGCATCGAATATTTAGATGCTGACGTCAAAACCTGATAAGCCAGCGTTGCTACGTAACGAGTTCACGAGATGTCTGCTATTCTGTTGGTGTCGTGAAAGTTGACCTTGATTTTGGATATTCGACTTAATATTGGATATTCATTAGGAAGAATTTTCCTCAATTAACAAAATTTTTTTTTTTTTTTTGGTAGTTCTAGTTTACATTTAATCTCGCAGTTCAGATTTTACTAAGAGCATCACTGTCTCTTCTTGATTTGTTACCTGATTATGGTTATTGCTAATTTATGTTATCCTTGTTATTATAACAAAGAAATTACACAATCTTTTTCCCGTGTGAATAACCCCTTTTTAGAATCTTTATGTACTGTTTAAGCACCTCAGTGGCGTGGTTGGTTTGATCTTGGCCTGCCATCTTGGTGGCCGCGAGTTCGATTCTCGGGCATTCCATTGAGGGATCAGAGATGTGTATTTCTGGTGATAGAAGTACACTCTCGACGTTGTTCGGAAGTCACGTAAAGCCGTTGGTCCCGTTGCTGAATAACCACTGGTTCCGTGCAAAGTAAAAACACCTTACAGATTACATGCGGAAAATATTAAAAGTATTCCAGTGCTTGCTATGAGATTGTTTGGATGGCCTTACAGTACGTGTGGAGTTACTTGTGCGACTCATTTCGATGGTAAATGACGTAAGATGCTGCAAGGTTTCCTGGACTCTCTTGAGAGGCTGTTTGAACAATATGAAATGCGCTCATGCGGAGACATTGCATTCTTCTTGCTTGGCAAAGAAACTCCATTTTTCTTGAAATTGACGAGAAATATCCACAATTGAAAACATGGAAGTATACAGATCGACATTAGTAGAGAATCACTGTCTACTTATAGCGATAATTTACAATTAAGCTTCGCAGGCTCATAGAAAATAAAGATATTTTCGAAGGAATGACAGTGGTCAGGTCAACCATCATTCCAGAGAACTAAGAGTTGGATAGATTCCTAAAAGTTTACTTCTTGAATGGTTGATGACGCAGTTTTCTGGATCCTGCCATTGGGATTCTTGGGTCATGAGATATATATGAAAGCATTGTTTTATGGACTGGAACTATAGCCGTACCATGACTGATAAAAAACATTTATTTTTATGATAACAAATGCAACGGAGTGGCCTTTCGAACAAGGAAAAGAATATTGGTGTTTTCGGGGCTGCGTTGGGATGAGCAATTTGAGTTGGCTTCAGAAACGTTTAGAAATGAACGTTTCACTGTGTTTAGGTCGCATATATAACAGTAAATTTGAGATAACTGGGAAAACTAAAACTGTTCACAGTTGAACGCTACCAAGAGGAAGAGGCCAGTCACTAAAATGGTATTTCAGTCTACAGGAGGAAATGAACTAAATTATAGCTCATGATCCTGGAGTTTGGTCATCATAGCTATTCCTTTTATTAGTCTAGTAGTGTACCTGTCTGGTTTCCAGTCATGCTGCACAGTTTGAAATATTGGCGTCGATCTCCTGTTCCTGTCCCATATGCTAGGTACGTTTTTGGATGAGCCTGACTAGAGGGCATTCTTAGCTTGCGTTTGTCTAAATTGAACGGAACATATAACCAAAACACACTAACTACTTCTCAGCAAACACTTGTATCTAAAACATCGAAAGAGCTGATACATAGAATGGACAATACAATTTAGGCCAAAGGCCGACTGTTGTGACCTATGGAGTAATTCATAACTTGAAGGGAAATTGAGAGTAAAAAGGCATTAAAGTTGTGACAGGAGGAAAACTTCGCAGTTGCACTGTGAAACAATTGTTAGGAAAGGATAGGAAGTGAGATGGAGGAAAGAGAATATGAACGGAGGTGCAGTAGATGAAATGAAAGGGGATGCAGCTAGTGGCAGAGGGGATGCTGCAAAAAGTAATGCCTACAGTGCACGCCGTAAGGTGCACTGACTGCACTACCACCCTACGGGATTAGAGATATATAAGATTTTTAATGTAAGATTTTCGTTATGTAAGGTTTTTGTGAAAACTTTGGGATGATGTGAAATAGACAATGGTGAAGAAGTCAGGCATTGGCTTAGTAATACTGACTGCTGTCCATACAAAAAGAATGTCCGTTAAAGCGAACCATCCGTATTGAACATTGAGGTGTTTTATGGCGTATTATTAGTCAGTATAAGGAATGCTTTGTTGATAACAGAGAACAAGTTCATGTATGTATATATATATATATATTATATATATATATATATATATATATATATATATATATATATGTATGTATGATGTATATATATATATAGTATATATATATATATATAATATATATATATATATATTATATATGTATATATATATATATATATATACATATCATATAACACACACACACACACACACACACATATACACACATATATATATATATATATATATATATATATATATATATATATATATACATGTATATATAAATATATATATATATATATATATATATATATATATATATATATATATTTTATATATTATGCATATGTATTTATATATAATTATTTATCTCTTTCATATATATATATATATATATATATATATATATATATATATATATATATATATATATATATATATATATATATATATCTAGCTAAAAAATCACAGTAGATGCACGTAACTTCATTAAATAAGCGAATACCACAGGAAAATGATAGTCAGAAATCCAAGCGCTTTCGTCTTTACTAAGACATTGTCAGGGAACGAATGAAATACAGTTGGAAAGAAAGTTATCAGGTAAACAACAAGATCAAGAATGCCATAGGGTTAATTGTCAAAAGCGTAAAAATTAAAGAGATAATCCAGGATTATCTGATATCACACGGTCACAAACCTAAACATAGATTTAACCCTAACAGAAACTACAAAGTATCCGTACAGTCCAAAACATGTAAAAACTGAATATATTAATTTTGTTGCTTATATTTATCTACAACTTTTTTCATATGAAGGCATCAAGTTTAAATAAACCAAGACTTAAATTTAGAACATTTCTATTATTTGACTTGATGAAACAAGATTCAGTGATATACCTCTTAACTGTGTCATTACATGGGATTAAGGCTCTTGCTTGACTCCAGTTAAATCTCTCATAGATATATATATATATATAGATATATATATATATATATATATATATATATATATATATATATATATATATATATATATATATATATACTACTACATACATACATACATACTACATACATACATACATACACATATACAATTGCCACTACATATTTCCTAGAAATGTACCTCTAGTTTCAAATATTTGCATTTATCACATGAAAGCAAAGGATGATGGAAAAATGTCCTCGATTCAAGATTGTTGTCGGATTCACGTTGAATTGGTCGTTGGCCTTTCACGTCAACATGCTCGTAAAATTATGATCGTGCGGAAATGGTCAAAGGGTTGTGAATACAAAGGTGTGAAAACGTAACCTCGGTGTGCGCGATAAGCAGCTGCTTTGCGAACACCTGTGCTGGAAGATTTATTGTAGTGAACTTATGCAAGACCGGTTTTTATTCTGGACTGTTTAGTTTATATTTATATTAGTTCGTCGTATTTTTCTTGATCTCTGCTTGCTGTCCCATTTCTTCGTTTCTCATCAGGTTTACTTTGAATGTGAAATACCATCTGCTGTATTCCTACATCTATTGTGCCTTTTCTTGGAAATTTAAACAAACACACACACACGCACACTATATATATATATATATATATATATATATATATATATATATATATATATATATATATATATATATTCACCATATGCCTGTTTCTCCTTTGGAGGGTTTGGTCCAAGAAAGGTAGAGGCTTTATGGTTTCTCAGCTAATCTCTAGGGATGAAGTTGCTAGCCTCTCCCCTTCTTCCCTTTATCTCGACAAGTTTTATATATATAAAATATATATGTATATAGTTATTGTAAGAGGTAATAAAGCAGTAAAAAGGGACAACCGGGTATTTTGTATAATACTACAGTCCTCATTGCAAGGTGTGGAATTGTAAGGCGAGGAACTGGTGTGTGTATATATCTATATATATATATATATATATATATATATATAAAATTATATATCATATATATATATATATATATATATATATATATTATATATATATATATATATATATATATATTATATATATATATATATATATATATATATATATATATATATATATATATATATATATATATATATATATATATATATGCTGATTACAGTTGGATAACAAACATATTCGTAAAATTCAGATAATCGGAGATACGTTGATTCCCCGTAAGGGCTAGTGCCGTCAGTGCACCTCATGCGGTGCTCTGTAGGCATGACTTATGGTTCTTTGCAGCGTCCCTTCGGCCCCTAGCTGCTACCTCTTTTATTTCCTTTTACTTTTTCTTCCTGTTACGCCTTTCAATCGCTGTGACCTATGAGGTCATTCAGCTCTGAATGACCTCATCGGTCACAGCGCTGGGCCTTTGGCCAAAGTTCTATCTTCATTCCAAGAGGTCGACTTAAATGTGCCACTTATTTCGGATTAGGCCTCCAGAAAATTTGGTCAGCAATGTGTGGCTTCTACTGTTAAGCTCATGTTGTTTATGTGGCTGATTAACATCATGTTCCAGAATATGTCGTTGGTACATACATATGCTCCTTAAAAGCGGCAAGGATTCACTCCAAGTAATGTTATGGACCTGAATCTGTTACGTATGAAAATACCTGAATTCGCTGGTTCTTGCCTCTCTGCCATTTTTGAGTCTCGCTGCCATTTTTTTTTCTTTTTTTGTTCCAAATGTCTGGGTTATTCATCGTCCCATTTCTTCAGTAAATTTCTGTGTAATTTTTACAGAGTGTTTTGTAAACAACGAACCCAGTTTATTTCTTGGTATAAAATGCTCATTAATGAGTGAACTGATAGTCTTCTGAGTGAAAAAAATTAAAGGTACCTTGATATATTTTACGTATGTGAATTATATTTGTAATGTTACATTCCGCTAGTCGTGTACTGGGATTCTGTAGTAAAGTCTGTTTTCTGTATTGATGAATTCGAATGATATATATAAGGTTGATTATTCTGCAAGCATACTGGTGTCAGCCATTTGTACGCGTTTTACACTCTTTAAGGAAAAGGCAATAAGCAAACATAATCTTGCCTAAATCACTCTAGTGAATACAATTTCTAGAATGTTAGTTTTGTTTGTGCAGTAATGGCATATTTTAGGTTATCTCTCTTATGATCAAAATATCATTACTATCATTTTCCTTGGAATTTTGCGCTTGATAGTTTGAACTGATAGATAACTACTCACGATATTATCTCAGAATTGTGAGATATTGCGAAGTATTTAAGCTAGATTCTATCAAAATTATTATAATTTTTTAGATCCTTATACGGTTACTGTAATATCGTCTTCTGGAAACATTTGTACCACATATAGGTATTTTTGTTTACTCCCAAAACATCCCACTCAGTTTTGATCATAGCTATTTTTTGTTTACTCCCAAAAAATCCCACTGAGTTTTTATCATAGTTATTTATTTTTGTTTACTCCCAAAAAATCCCACTGAGTTTTTATCATAGTTATTTTTTTTGTTTACTCCCAAAAAATCCCACTGAGTTTTGATCATAGCTATTTTCTTTTGTTTACTCCCAAAACATCCCACTCAGTTTTGATCATAGCTATTTTTTAGTTTTACTTCCAAACATCCACGGGGGGGAGTGGATCATAGCTATTTTTTGTTTACTTCCAAAAACATCCCACTCAATTTTGATCATAACCTATTTTTTGTTTTACTCCCAAAACATTTTTCCCTCCAATTTTTGTTCCATTAGCTATTTTTTTGTTTTCTTTCCCAAACATCCCCACTCAATTTTTGATCATAGCTTTTTATTTTTTGTTTACTCCCAAAACATCCCACTCAATTTTGATCATAGCTATTTTTTGTTTACTTCCAAAACATCCCACTCAATTTTGATCATAGCTATTTTTTGTTTACTCCCAAAACTTCCACTCAATTTTGATCATAGCTATTTTTTTGTTTACTCCCAAAACATTCCACAATTTTTGATCATACTTATTTTTTTGTTTTAACTCCCCCCAAAAACCTTTCCCTCAATTTTTGACATAGCTATTTTTTGTTTACTCCCAAAACATGTTTTTCCCACTCAATTGTTGATCATAGCTATTTTTTTTTTTTTTTGTTTACTCCCAAAAGACACATTCCACTCAAAATTGATCATAGCTATTTTTTGTTTACTTCCAAAACAGTCCATCTCAATTTGATCATAGCTATTTTTTGTTTACTCCCAAAACATCCCACTCAATTTTGATCATAGCTATTTTTTGTTTACTTCCAAAACATTCCACTCAATTTTGATCATAGCTATTTTTTTGTTTACTCCCAAAACATCCCACTCAATTTTGATCATAGCTATTTTTTGTTTACTCCCAAAACTCCCACTCAAATTTTGATCATAGCTATTTTTTTTGTTTAAAAACTCCACAACATCACTCCATTTGATCATAGCTATTTTTTTGTTTACTCCCAAAACATCCCACTGAGTTTTGATCATAATTTTTTTGTTTACTCCTAAAACATCCCACTTAGTTTTGATATGCAGACCATTGTTACTTGTCTATATGCCACACTCTTCCATTCACAGTCAGGTTTAGTTCTTTGACAACTTTTCTCTTAGCCAGACATAATTATATCGTTCGGACACTGGACATTCTCTTAACTTGCACTGTTACCATATTACCTTAATCTCCTATGTAATCTTATCAACTTTTAGTGCAATTCCAATTTTACAACATATTAATTGTTTTCCTTATTTTTCTACAGTCATTTTCACAAGTATTTTATGGTTCACCCTCAACTCCTTTCACTTTGATATAATTCAGATATGTCCATCTCATATCCTATACTTTCAGTGATTGCTTATATTCACTTTTAATCGACGTGGATTGCATTGCATAGATTCATTTAATCGACATGGACTGCATTGCATATGTTCACTTAATCGTCATGGACTGCATTTTCTCCATACAATACTTGACCACATTTGTTTATCCTTAAATAAGGTACGTTATTGACCTATCTTTGTATTTACTTCTCCTCTGTGTAGTTTCTTCTCTTCCCTGAGTGCCCGCTAAAACTCATGGCTATATATTTTTTTTAACTCATTCATTTCTTGATTGAATTTTTCTTTCTATTATTCCAAGTTTCATAATTTTCCGTCTAGCAACTGCACTTCAGACATTCTTTTTATCCCCTCACTAAACCTCGCTATGTATAACCTCTACTACTGTTTTCACAAATGCCTGTACTAGCCAGCGTTTCTTGCTGTCCGTCTTTCTGTTCTTGAAATTAGCGTACAGTACAGCTTATACACAATATACTTTTTGATGTATATACCCTTCGTTTGTTTTTTATCTTGCTGCTTTCACTTATGACACTCTCTGAACCCTTCCTTTTCAACCCAAACGACCTATTTCCACCCTCACTTTAACCAGGTAATGATCAGGGATGTTTCGCGCCTCCCATATTCATCAGTTTATCCTTTCATTCATTATTTTTGCACAAAGACATATCCACAACCAATTGCCTCCCTCCCGTTTACCTCTTGCTAAGTGTATTTACATTCCGTCCTTTAGAACGACGAACTTTTAATCGTCAATTCCTTTGGAATACTTCTTCATAATTGACTGTCAATCAGTCTAGCAACTTTGCTGACCGTTTCTCTGCCATTTAGACACTTGTCTGACGTTTGTTTTGCTTTAAAAGTTATCTTCCCCCATTAAACTTTACAGCTGTTTACTAATAATATTAAAGAATGTTAATCAAATTTTAGGTCAGCGAATAAGTCCCATTAATATGATTTAGTAGAGCTCATTATGAACGTTCAAACTGCAGGGATTTATTAGAGAGAGAGAGAGAGAGAGAGAGAGAGAGGGGAGGGAGGAGGAGGAGGAAGGAGAAAGAGAGAGAGAGAGAGAGAGAGAGAGAGAAGAGAGAGCAGTGGTGTGTCTGTGTGTATGTATGAAAGAACGAGTAGTGTCATAGCGGGAGGAGAAGAATGAAAGTTAGAAGAGTGCCATGTTGACTGGAAAAGAGAGAATAGTGCCATGGCGATAAAGAGAAAGAGAGACAGGGAGTGAGAGAGAGAGAGAGAGTGAGAGTAAGGCCATGAAGAGAGAGAGAGAGAGAGAGAGAGAGAGTAGTGCAGTGGTGTAAGAGAGAGAGAGAGAGAAAGAGTGAGAGTGAGTGAGAGAGAGGGGTCGCCTAGCCCGGATCAGTTATGAAGTAGCAGTGGAGGTGTAACCACGTCTCTCGGATATGGCACCGCGGCCTCTGTTGTGCGCCTCGCCAACCCAAGAGAGCCGAAATACGTGAAAGATTGTGTAAGAGTACGTTGCCCCAGGGGGACCCTCTCAGGCCTCATTGTCTCTTGTCGTCGTGGTGAATGACGAGATTGTGTTCGATCTCGCTGTCGGGGAGGGAGAGAGTCTAAGAAGGAAAATACGGTGATGACAGGCCATGCAAACCATGGGATTTAAAGAGTGCCATGCCTTAGCAAGCAGGTTCCCGTCACGTCTGTGATGCTTGGGATCGTCGTTTGCGTTTCTCTGTGAGGAGGCAGTGTCGTGGCCATTGACCAGTGTCGAGGGAAGGCCTCAAGGAGAGGAGGTCCGATTTTTCACATTGTGAGGGCGAGGAGTTTTAAGAATGTGAACCCGATGGGTGGTGGGTGCCAGTTCGCGAGGAGCGGGAGGAGGAGGAGGAGGAGGAGATGGAGGGATGGAGTCGTTGGTTAAAGCACACGGCATCTGTGGCTTTTTTTTTTTTCTTTTTTTCTTTTTATTTCCAAAGGACAAACAATGGAACGACCGCCGTCGTAGTTCGATGGGACCAAACGTGTTTTTGGTGGTTGTCACCGCCCTCCTTATCTTTCGTCTCACGGCGTGTGGATATTGCATAGTAAGAGGTCGAGATTGTCTCGTCGCCGGACGAACTCATGCACAAACATTTGCTCTCGGCTCCGGCGTGTTCTTCTTTCACGTTCCCATAGTTGACCTGTACAAGTATTCATTTCATATATATGTGTATATAATGTATGTATGTACTATATAGTGATGTGTTTATATATATCAGTGCGCTAATTCTATGTATTTCCCTGTAAACTCATTGAAATAATCCTCATTGATGGTTCTGTTGTTGTCAGCTATGTAAAGGTTCATATGTAAATGTTTAAACACATGCATTATATATATATATATATATATATATATATATATATATATATATATATATATATATATATATATATATATATATACTTACATATATTACATATATATAAATTATATATATATATATATATATATATATATATATATATATATATATATATATATATATATATATATTATATATATATATATATGTACGTCTATACGTATATGAAAGTAGTCTTTAAATGTGGCACCCATAGAAGTTCATCCATAAACCCATAGAAGTGAACTTGCAAACACATCATAGAAGTATTCTGTACCCAGACAGGAAACCCAGACATTATTTGAAGGTTTCTATGATAGTTATTACAATTTGCTCACCAATGCTATGTATTTCTAATAAGAGAATAAGAGAGCATATATATATATATATATATATATATATATATATATATATATATATATATATATATATATATATGTTTATATATATATATATATATATATATATATATATATATATATATATATATATATATATATATACTGATATATATATATTATAAGAGCATGTACACATCTCAATATACACACACACATACTGAAATAGCTAAGAATCAGGAATGAATGCTGTTTGGTGCTTTTAATGAATTAAATCGCATCTATCTTTTAACAAGTTCATTTTCTTGTAGTGGCCCCTTTGCATCGCTAAGATGGTGGATTGTTAGGGGAAAACCAATCGGGATAAGCACAGCATAATAGATTCACAATTGTAGGCATTGCCGTGCATGCAGGTTAGCATTTTGTAAGTTATTTTTTATTTTTTCTATGCTATGCATACACCTTCACACCATTTTAGATATCCCCTAGGAAATATATAAAGACATGGGTGTACTGAAGGGTTGTGTGTCTCTTGAGTGGGAGAAATGCCGTTTAAAATACGGATTATATGCCCCTCCTCCCGGCCCCCCGCCCCTTGGACCAACATCACTCGCATTTTCCACTCTGTATGACGATGGGAAATAGAGCACTCGTGCATGTGGTTCCAGAATGGAAAAGCGAGATGGAGGAGAAAGTTTATGGTTGAATCCAAATCTCCACCTGACTGGGATTGAGAATGAGAAATGGTATTTGTCTTATGTGATTAGAAATTAGAAAAAACTGGCATCATTGGTAGATCTGGAGTAATGTTGCGGGAATGAGAATTAAAGATGCTTTTTGGAACTATTCTGAGAGAATCTTAATTTCAAGGAGAATATGATGATTGTGTAGAGGAGAGGATAGGTTAAAACATTTAAGATGAATTATACATGCAATATCAAGTAAGATTTGTTTCAAGTGTATGGAAGTATAAAAAGAGATGAAGATGTACAAAGGTAGGCAGATGTGTCAAGATGGACTAGTGTTTTTTTTTCTTTAATGATCTGTTTACTTGGAGAAGTGAATCATAATAGACACGTGTAAAGTGTGTAATTTGCAAGTTCAAGGAGAGAGGACTGGTAGACAGGAAAGGTATGGCGGTATGGGGGGGGGGGGGGGGGGGGGGGAGTTGGGTTAGAAGAGGCATTGAATCAAGAGAATTTTTCTGTTCAAGGAAACAGAAGAGTAAGAGCAATACAGAGGTTGGTGGTGTTGTTTGTGTAGGTGGAGAGATGCGCTACTGAAGAGAATTGTCTGTAGTAATGTAGTAATGTTGTGTGGCGGAAAATCTCCAAATAGGAATGAATTTGGTAGCAACCATTGTCCTGGATTAGGCTGGATTCATGGCTGCTTGAGAAAGACACACTCAAACATGTATTTAAATATATATATATATATATATATTATATATATAATATATATAGTATTATATATAGTATATATATATATATATATATATATATATATATATATATAGATATATATTAGATTATATGCCACATATATTATATCTATCTGATCTATCCTATTATATAATATATTATATAATAATATGTTATATTATATATATTATATATATAATATAATATAAATATACACTCGATATATCCATAATATACATATAAATATATATATATTATATATATATATTTATACCATGTTTGAGTGTGTCTTTCTGAAGCAGCCATGAGATTTCCCAGCCTAATGCCAGTAGCAATGGTGCTACCAAATTCATGTATTTGGGAGACTCCGCCACACAAACATTACTACTTCACTAGAGACATTCTTCTTCCAGTAGCGCATCTCTCCACCTACCACAAACAACACCCACCCAACCCTGTGTATTGCTCTTTACTCTTTCTGTTTCCTTGAACAGAAAAATTCTCTTGATTCTAACCCAATCCTCCCCCCACCCCCCGGGCCATACCTTTCCTGTCTTACCAGTTTTCCTCCTTGGAACTTGCAAATTACACACTATACAATGTCTTATTATGATTCACTTCTCCAAGTAAACAGATCATAAGAAAAAAAACACTAGTATTTTATCTTTGATATCTTGGCCTACCTTTGGTACATCTTTCATCTCTTTATATATATATATATATATATATATATAATATATAATATTATATATATATTTTTATAATATTATATAAATTATCTTGATATATATATACTAGATACATAGGAGTATATATAAATATATATACATATATATATATATATATATATATATATATATATATATATAAAATATCATAAAGATATAAAGATGGACCTTTCCCATTTAACCTAAGGGTAAATAGATGGGAGATAAGGGCCCTCTTCAAACGCAGCTGACAATCGACTTTTCCCTATCTCTGCAGACATAATAACTTGGTCCAGTGGGGAACATCCGTATTCAGATATTGAGATTACGCGCTTTTGTGGGCTGGGCTAATGCTGACTCCCAAAAAATATCTTCTTTTAAATTGTTACACGAAGGTTCATAGGACGTTTGATCATTTTGATACCTGTGCAAATATGTACTACACATTCAAGCTGCGCGCGTTTAATTTATTTTTACGAATACTTATGTTCCAATATTGTAATACTTTCCTCTGTTTGACCACTGTAGAATAAATTACCATAATACCAGTAAACTTTGTACACTGTATCTTGTAATTGTTATGGGACTCATTTAATCATATGTTTGTTCATCGTTTTTCCACCTAAGACCTTAAAAATAGTGAAAATAATCCGACTAAATGAGCCCTTTAAGTAACTGTGACGTATGGAAAAATGAATCGATCTGATTTTGTTGCAAATGGGACAAACAGGAAAAGTATTTAAAAGATTGTAACAGCATAAAAATTTTTTTAAGGACATCAAAAGCATCAGGTGTACTGTCTATATAGCAAATGCATTAGGTTACCCACACAATAATTTAGTGAAAGGCTTTCATTATAGGCAAACGTAATAAATTTAATTAAATTTTGGAGTCGGCAGCAGTTCAGTTAAGAAGTACGTCTTTCCATCTGAAGACTGGTGATTTTGTTTTCAGTTTAGTTGTGGTCACCATGAAGTTGATTGCATATAGACTTAAAATGTTGTCCATCTTTAACGTCTAGAAAATTAATGACATTGTATACGCACAAACACACGCATGTGTGTGTATGTGGTCTCCGTGGTCCTGTGGTTATTGACCTTGTCTCACGATGAAGAGACCAACATGGTCACAGCAGGAAACGATTTTGGTTTCTTTGCTGAAAAGTCCATGTGGTCATGAATAGCGAAGTCATTCTGCTTCCCCTTACCTGCATCGGTCAACGGGCAGTTTGTCAATTATGCCTCTGTTGACCCGAGCAGGAAAATAACTTTCAGTTTTGTCCCCCATCAATTTTTTTCTTTCATCTTCCTTCCCACGTCCACGCTTTCTAAGAACCAAAACAAAGCCCTTTCAATTCTTCTGGTATTACCAACGGTAACTCGATGCCCCAGTCCGCTTCGAGTTTTTCAAAGCTCCCGAAGGATCAGCAGTGCTTTCGTTTCGACTCGCTGACTTCCAAAGGCACGGTCGAGCGATCGAGTCGAAGCGAGGTTATCGAAAGTGATCGAGGTGTGAAGCGAACTCCATTTACCTCGATGCGACTGAGTTCAATTTCCACATTAATCCGTGAGGTCGTGGCCTGAATGGTTGGTCTTCATGAATCATTACGGCATTTATCTCTCTCTCTCTCTCTCTCTCTCTCTTCTCTCCATACATATGATTCAGTTGGTTTTGAATTATTAGTCTAATCCGATTATTCTCATGTAACATGGACTCTCTCCTCTCTCTCTCTCATTCTCGTCTCTCTCTCTCTCTCTCTCTCTACACACACACACACACACACACACACACACACACATGCCTGTTCCGTCTTTTAAGACGGTTGGTGTCCGAAGGTTTTCAACAAGTCTTTAAGGGTGGGTGAGTTTGGTAGCTCCATTCAGTTTTTGTGAACCCAGTTGATGCTGTAGTAGCTTCACATCAACCGTGCATCTGATCTCTAGGCCAGTCCCTTACGACACTCCTGATTGGCTGTTGATAAGCCAATCACAGGGTTGGAAACTCTGGCTCTCGAGAAAGTTCACATAGGCAGGATGTGTTCCACGTCTCTTTAAAGTTACATATTTCAATAGTATTCCTCAGGAGAGGTGGAACATACATCCTGCCTATGTGAACTCTCTCGAGAGACTGAGAGTTTCCAGTCCTGTGACTGGCTTATCAACAGCCAATCAGGAGCGTCGTAAGGGACTGTCATAGACATCAAATGCACGGTTGACGTGAATCAATTATAGTACTCAATCTCAGTAGGGTCAGATGTTGGCGGGGGCAGACCGGCCTTGAAAGTTAGATGTGTGTGGTGGATACAGTCTCGCCCAGTACTCTATAGTCAGATTAATATATAGATATATATATTATATATATATATATATATATATATATATATATATATATATATATATATATGTATCTTTCATATACAAGGGGTAGGCGACTATAGAGTCCTAAATGAGCCCCTAGGCAGTAAAACTTACAAAAGGTCCATTAACAGCTGTTAGGACTCCCTTCACTTAATATGTCATTCCAATCACTTCAGTCTTGCACACACATATTCTATCCTTTCCTGGATTTAAGGCCCTTCCTGCTAATACTTCTTACACTCATCGTTGTAACCTTTTTCCATGTCATCCTCTTCCCGCCAACAGTTCTGAGGTCCACACTTTTTTTCACCAAACTGTCATCGTCCATGGTTCCTTCATAAGCAGATAATCCCTGAATAGTCTGGTCCATCCTTCAGCTATACACGCCATTTTTTTTTTTTTTTTTTTTTTTTTTTACACTAGGACACATCTCCGAATCCTTCAGCCTGTTGGGTTTTGCGCCCCGTATTCTATGCGGACAGTTCATTTCAATTGCACAGTGGAGAGAAGGCTTAATAACTTTCCCCTCTTGCAAACACCTTCAGACACTTTTCCTAATTTCTGCTGTTTCTCTTCCCTGTCCCCAGTGAGCACTGTATTATATAAGCAAACACATTTCTTCGGAAATATTACCCTCTCAGAATTTCGGTCTGCCGGTTGGAAGTCCCCCATCGCCAATTTTAAGAAGTCTCCAATTGGAATTTTGGAGCGAAGACTATTATGCAAAATGAGCCCAAAGAATTTAATATAGCTTTGGTACGTTGACGACGTGATGTGTATGTGGCTGGGTTGTATGTTGTAAATGTAAACGCCAAACAATTTAATATAGCTTTGGTATGTTGACGACGTAATGTGTATGTGACTGTAGGTTGTAAATGTAAACGCCAAACAATTTGATATAGCTTAGGTATGTTGAGGACTTAATGGCTGTATGTTGTAGATGCAAACGCCATGTTCTTGTAGACTAAATGAATTGGTGCCATCAGTAAGATGTATGATGGATCTGGAAAGTGATTGTTGCATACCCTCTTGGATCGCCGAATACATGAGGTAGTAATTGGCTTAGATTTAGTATACACCGAAAACCTACCAAGATATCAGTATTCACATTCATGTTTTTAAGACCTCTGTGTACGTATATGCAGCCTTGAACATATTGATGATGGAATAACGCAATTAGGAATACAGGCAAGGCATTAAAATCCCTTCCATTGTGTAAGACGATGCACTGAGAATGACAAAAAGAGAAAAAATAATAAAATAAAATAAAATAACGATAGCAAGAGAAATGTTTAACACAAAATACTTTGTTATAGCTTGCAAATATTCATCATTTACTTTCAAGATCTTTAGAGATAATTAGGCAATTGAGAACAGCAAAACTATGAAAAAAAAAGCTTTTGAATATCAAATGCCTTATGCAACAAAGATCACGAACGTCACGTGACAATCTAAGTTTTTTAGACTGAAAAATCATTGGAAAGGGGAACAGAGAAAGATGAAACGTGTATAGATCAAGCTCAAAATAACAAATAATTTTCGATCACGGTGGTAAAAACAAGTGATTTCTTATAATAACATGCAGGAAAGAAATGCAGCAGAATCCACTGTTATGAAGGAAACTTTTGGTAGGAATATAAGAATGAGCATGTGAATGGATCATAGTAAACATTTTTAGTTAGGAAGGAAATTTACGTATGGTTGGAATATAATAATCAGCATGTGGATATGGGAAAGTAAACCATTCCAAAGGAAATATGTAAAATGTATGAATTTTAAAGTACGGAGTTAGTCTTGTCGTAAAAAAAAATACAACAACAACAACTATCAATTTTTCAATTTTCCTCTCAAGAACAACACAGGCGAGGAGGGACCATCTGCGCCCGAAAATCAAGGTTTATTAATGTCGCTCTCACCCTAGGTCATAAATGAGATAGGGAGGACTCTTGCTTGCTCTTCTGACCTGCTTTCAGCAGTCATCTGCCGTCTTGTGTTCGTTTGTACGTAAAGTCCTACTATTATTTATTAGTCCTCTTGAGGATGTCTTATAAATAGGGCGAAACTTGGGAATGTTCATATACCTTATGTTTAATTGTTCCTGGTGGTACTGTTAAGATTTCGATCGCAACGACATAGTACACACACACACACACATATTTTATATATGTATATATATGTATATTTATATATGAATGTGTGTGATCGTTTGCGTGTGTGTATGCATATTTCATATATGTATATATATATATGTATATTTATATATGAATATGTGTGTTCGCTTGCGTATATGTATGCATGTATATTATATGTATAAATATATACTATACGCACACGTATGTGTATATACACATATATCGTACATTATTTCGTATTATTATAAGAGGATGCGTGAATAGTTCTACGAAAATATTAATTCTGCGCTTATAATCACAGAAATTCAATTGTTAAACCTTTTGCGTTGCAATTTTATCACTTTAGATTGCGTAAGTATTTCATATCTAAAAGGATTTCGTCACTTTGTATGCACTGCAGCAGTTCGTTAGTTGTTTAGGAGAGAGTTAATAAAGTGATTTGTTCAGTCGGTGGGAACAACTACATTCTTACACAGAAACGTAGCGTTACTACGCAAACGCATGTAATAGATTGCCAGTTCGGTCAGATCTCTCTCATGTTTTCAGTAACAATGGAGTGAACATTTATTAATGAAAGATTATGGAAGCCGGATTTTCCTACATTCACCAGAAAGACAAATTTATTATTATTATTATTATTATTATTATTATTATTATTATTATTATTATTATTATCATTATTATATTATTGTATGGAGAATAAGGAAAAGCATATCCAAGAGAAGATAACATTATGGGAGACGCTACTTTCTGTATAGCCTTCATTTAAGAACATCTTACCATCCTTCCTCCCCAGCAACTGCTTCGAAAGTTGTTGCCAATATTAGTCTCGCAGAGTAACAACTGAAGGCACAGAGCAATTGCTCAACTCCCGAACAAGTGGATGATAACAGTTGTCGTCGTCGTCGAACGGCGAGCGAAGGCACCCCTGGGCTCAGTCGAGCGAAGTAGCATCTGTTTGAGATGTAGTGCCAAGTGTAATAGGTGTCAAGTGGCGCTAATAGGTGGCTACGACAGATAGTGTCAGCCCAAGAGGCATACGTTTCGTTTTGATGTATTTGTGATAGTTCGGTTGATTTGGTGACGTCGAATGCGCGCGTTTTCATCAACGCGATGGAGGAGAAAAAGGATCAAATTGCGAGAGATGCTTTTGACAGTCTGCACTGAGCGATGCCTCGCGGCAGTGCCTTCTTGATGCCTTGAAGATAAACAGTAATCTGTGCGGGTGGACAGAGTGCTCTAAGTGGATAATTGTAGTTAAATGAAAGAGGAAGCACTTTGTTGTCCTTGATAGCTGAACTTGAAGGCAATATGAAGCGCAGAATTTTTGTTCCATTGTCAGATACTGTTACTGATGCGTAAGGTGACCTAATTTTGAAAAGGGGCTGTTTGCTCCTTGAACAAGAAGTAGGGAGTCCTCTTCAATATCGAGGTTCTGAGAAGAATGTCTTAGTTTCTCACTCAATACCTCAGATGCCTCCTTAACTTTCCATGCAGTTCTTGCAGTGTCTCTTGTCGCTAATTGGCTGTTTCGACTGGCTCTGCATCCCTAACCTACGGTATTTGTTAAGAATGGCATTCCTGTTGATAAGAATTTGAGATAGCTATATTTACTGCCCACACGGAGGCTGTTTCTCCTCGAAATTCATTTATAGCCAACAATAATTAACCAGAATGATCAGCTGTTTATGTGACATTAATTCTAGAAAAAATATGAGAATTTTCTGTTTGAAGGTGACATTTCAGTAATGTAGGAATGGGCGGGGTTAAGAAAGGATTGCAAATGCTCGTCGAGTGGGTTCTGAGACTGTAAAGAAGGCAAATATAAGAATGGGAAGAGACGCCAGGCGTGAACTGTTGACTTGCATTTCTCAGAAGCATCCTGCCATTAGGGGAGAGAGAGAGAGAGAAGAGAGAGAGAGAGAGAGAGAGCATCTGAAATAGCCTTGTTGACCTCTTAGCTTTTCGATTCCCTCTTTGATCCGAAATGATGTAATCACTATGATTCAAGGCTTGGTAGCGACAAGCGTATTCAAAATGTGCGAAGAATTCGACTAGTTGAAAACTCGTTGAGGTTACGAAAAATACATTTATTAGTGTATGTATATATATATATATATATATATATATATATATATATATATATATATTATATATATATAAGCATGCATACATACATAATATACACACTTCTGTTCCCTATACTTCTGATCTTCAAAGCAAAGAGTTTCAATTCTGACTGAAAAGACAAATTGCTAATATATATATATATATGTGTGTGTGTGTGTGTGTGTATATATACATATATATATATATATATATATATATATATATATATATACTACTTATTTGTTCGATTCCCTTTTCCGGAAATGTTTATTGTACGAAATATGTTTTCACCTCACACAGAAAAGCATACCAGTGATTACTCGTATTTTGCGAAGATGTGATGGGCTATCGTACCTTGTAGTACATAATGTGGACATAACGCTTATCAAAAAGTTATCTGATGTTGCTTCCCTAGAGTTTTAGTCGTGGAACCTTATACTATCTGTATTTCGATTGTGAATAAACTGTTGCTGAAATTGTGGAGGCTAGAGATCAGAGTTTATTTCAGCACAGTGAGCGAATGTGGTATTTTGTGAAGGGTACCTCGAGTGAGGTACTGTCGTGGTTTGTAATTTACCCTTTTGGATTTCAGTTATTCCCTCTCCTTCGGAATCGTGCATCTTACGCTTTCAATCGTGCCGGTATTGATCGTCTCCTATCAACGTGTTGGTCCCTGTAATTATTGCGTTAGAGGTTCTATTCAGTAACACTGCGTCTTTCCCATGATGGCGAGTTTGTGTTTCTTTCAGTGGGAGATCTTTCCTTTCTGTATTTCCCTTTGCCTTCTCTTACTTCCTAATGGGCACCATATTCTTTGTAACCTTGAATTTCAAGTCAATGGCCCCTTTGCGTTTGTTTCATATGAATAGGGTTCATATTCTAAATAATAATAATGATGATAATAATAATAATAATAATATCTTAATCTTACTATAATGGGCATAATGTATGTCAGTCCGTGTGTCATTCAATCACGGCCAAACGGCTGGTCCGATGGGCATGAAACTTGGCAGGGTTATAGTGGGGACCCCTATGATGGTTTATAATGGGGTTTCATCCTACCTTCCCCCACTCCTCCGTAGGGGGTGGGCGTGAGAAGGGATTCCCTGAAACGGAGCTGGTTCTGCCCGTGAAACGAGGCTGGTTACGCCCGTAAACTTTGTTACTTTACGAATTTTCATACATAAATTCTGTATGCATATGTTTGCTAGTAATAATAATAATAATAATAATAATAATAATAATTTTTATTTTCGTAATTTAATGGTTTTACAAAGTGGCTCATGAACCGTCTGTCCTTCCCTTTCCTAAGTCACCTACTTTCCTGAAGTTTTGTTATGTTGCAAACTACGGAGGCCTGCATTGATTTCGATCATTCGCAGGATAACGGGAGATCAGACTGGCAAGAGCTGTGTCTAAAATTCGAAAAACATTTCGACAGCAAAACCCAAAATTCCAGTTTTGTCGTCTATCTGTGCAATATGAAAAAGAGCATGAAATCATCCCATCGACGAGGCGTCGATGACCTTACTGGTTGCGACGACATTTCACGTAAATCAGTCAGTCCCCAGCATCCGAGTGCGATAGATAGAGACGTCTTGAGCCGAGGGACTTCAGCTTGCATCTTGCTGCTCCTCTCGTAATGGCAGGAGATGAACACGTCACTTAATATAGGTACGACCATGATGACGGCTGACTGACGTCGGCAATGAGAGCTCATTTACGACCCACCTTGAACGACACAATACCCGCTAATGGCCTCCTCCTTTTCAAACAGAGGCCGACGGGAGAGCGCAAAACAATGGCGGCATTTAAACTTTGTCTGGAATGTGTGTGTGTATACCACGTGAGAGAGAAAGATTATTCACTTAATTTTTCTATTTTTCGTAACATTATACACACGCAATAACTGCCATGAAAATTAAAGCCTCAAACTATATATATATAATATATATATATATATATATATATATTATATATATATATATATATATATATATATATATGTATATATATGATATCGCTTCCAACGCCGCGTCACGCAAATTACCTCACTGAGCTTTACGTTTCACAAATCTCCACTCATCTTCAGCCATCCTTATAATTCTCATCCAAGTAGGTTTGGGTCTTCCATCTCTTTCTGGCGTCCACAGGAACCCAATAGACCAGATCCTGATTCTGATTTTATCATTGACCATCCTTAGTTTTGACGGGCATTTTGGTAATGTTGTCATCAGTTTGTTTGTCCGGTTAGTTTCTCTGATCTCTTCTTGATCTTCGTCTTTCCTTACTATCTACACTTGAGTACTTGGTATTTTCTGCTTAGGAGTCGTCATTTCCTCCCAGAACTTTGTTTACTATACTCTGTTTTTTTCCATCTGTCCATCCGCCTGCGGTGGTCGAGCTTGGTAACACTGCGTCTCGGACTTTAAATAGTTACGCTATGTGTAAGTTTTAGGTAAATAAAAGGATATCTGGGTGTACATTTGCAACTGAAAAGCGTTTTAATAATTTACTGTGTGCGAATTACACCGTTAATATTCGAAATAGGATATTATTATTATTGTTGAGTGTAAGCTGAATGTCTCTACGTATCTAAAGCCCGGGACGCAGTGTTACCATACGCAAACACCAAAGGTGGGTGAAAAAGAAAAGAAAAAAGTATAGTGCCTTGTGCTTGTAAGTTATTCTGGTGTCACCATTTTCGGCATCGTTTTTTTTTTATTTCGCTTGTGCTTTGGATACTTCTTTCCGTCAAGCAAAGTCTTCTTTTGCAAAGGACAGTGAAGGAACGAAAGTAGAATCCATTTGGCAGAACCTTTTGATCTGTATATCTAGAAGACACTTCCGGAAAAAGGGGGAATTATAGATAATTGGCGACAAGAAGAATAGACTAACGAGGGAAAAAAGACGTATGCCTGTGTCTCTACAGATTATATGGTCGTATGATGAGAATGGGAGAGACAAGCTTGTGAAAATCATCGCTACGTGTTGAGTCTTGTTGGGAATAGAGATCAATGTCAAGAAAGTGTTGGATTCTTAGATCAGCAGCAGAGGTTTCAGAACAAAAGATCAGTCATATTAAAATACGGTTAATTTCGGTGATAAAGCATATGGCTCAGTGCATGTAAATGAATTCGATGTGCTGATGGGTAGCTTTTGCGTCTGTAGCTGTAATCGGCTAGGAGTTTGTGCACAGGATATTCACCACTGAGTCCTCAGATAAAGAATGAATGGGGTACTTATCTTAATTTTTTTTTTAAAACACTGAAACCCACTGTCTTAACGGAACTGTCTAATGAGTGAAAATGAATGCCCACATTTACGTTACGTAAATATGCGTTTGTTCATGCTCTTACATACCTGTACACGATGTTAAATGTAGAACGTATAGACACTCCAAAGACTTACCGCTTGAATCGTGAAAAAGGTCTGACGTAGCTGATAAACAGAGAGAGAAAAAAAAATGTAATCATTATCCGAGTCCACACAGACCTTCTCGGGGCCTTCGCCCATAAATTCCGTTAATAATCGTGAGAACAAGCCATTGACAAGATCTCTCCTCTCCTTAATGTCCTCCCATTTGTCCTGCTACTCACGTCTAATAATCAAGATTTATCTTCGTGGACGACAGAGATTTTGTGCTCAGGTGATTATTGTTGGCCTCGTTCACGAAGCTGAGCGTTTGGAAGATTCTAATGTCATAGTGCTATTTGTTTGCGCGATATGTATGTATGTTATACGTATGTATTATATATAAATAAATATATATATATATATATATATATATTAGTATATATGATATATATATATATATAATTTACATATAGGTATATTAATTATGTATACTGTATATATCTGCTATATACATAGTATATACATATATATATATATAATATATATATATATATATATATATATATTATATATAATATATATATATATATATATAGATACACATATAACTGTACACAAGCTCCCCCACACACACACGCACACACACACACACACATAAATATATATATATATATATATATATATATATATATATATATATATACACATATATATACGTGCATGTGTGTGTGTCAAAGTACAAAATATATAAATTGTAGTATAATTTATGCATACATCTTTATGCACCCCCTTGTTTCTCTCTCTCTCTCTCTCTCTCTCTCTCTCTCTCTCTCTCTCTCTCTCTCTCTCTTTCTTCTATGAATATCCTGCTCTGCAGAGTTGGAAGACTTTTACCGGACCGTGGAATATAGAGCAAATAGTAAAACCCCAAATTCCGTCTTGTCCATTCAGCAGTTTTTAAAAAAAAATATTAAACCAGGCAGTCATGGGGCGGTTCCAGAATCCAGAGAGTACTCGATACCTTGACTATGGAAGTACCCATAAAAGAATCGTGGCCCGGCCACCTCTCTGCCCGATTTGAAATGGATTATCAGCTTTAAATACTAACGGTTGATTAAAGGGTATTCGGGTGTGCAAAGGATGCCTACCTAATTGGAGAACATTGCCTATTATAATCATTAATGAAAATGTCCGATTAGAGAGATAAATAACTGTACTTGTTATTTCTTGGCTTTACTGCCTGTCTTCCCTGCGCGACGTTTTATTGTTGGTCTGCACGAAAATAAATCTTCATTCATATAATCCTTAATATCATCTTCGGGTAGACCGTCCTAGAAGCAGAATTTCGGAGAACTTGGCTTCCGCGTATTCAAATGACATTCCTCCAATACGTAGAGCTGAGCAGCGTCTCTTTGGAGAGTGCCAGCAGTACGCCAGTTCACGTCTTAGATTGACTTCACTTCGTGTATCACTGTTTTCGAAGACTGACTGACTCAAGCATTAATTTGCTCTCAAGTCCTGTTGCCTATTTCATTGTGGCTCTCTCAGTGTTTGTATGCATCGGCTAACGCAAAAGCTCTTCGTGTGGGTTTTCATGTTCTGTATCCATGAGTGGAGGATTTAATTCTCCTTTAAATCTGATCCGGTTTATTTATCATTTGTCTATCATTGTTTATTTGTCACTGCGACTCGCTGTCTTGGAGGTATGGTAATGATGATAGTGATGATGACGAGGTATTACATTGCTCAAATCCCCCTAAACATGGAATTGAGACTAGTAATGTTGGAGAGACCATGACGGACAATTGTATATTTGCATATAATATATACACACACACACACACACACACACACACACATATATATATATATATATATATATATATATATATATATATATATATATATATATATATATATGTGTGTGTGTGTGTGCGTGTGTGTGTGTGTGTGTATGTGTGTGTTTATGAGAAGGAGAGTTCAGAACTGTTCCCACGTACAATAAGTAGTGCCGTTCTATATATATATATATATATATATATATATATATATATATATATATATATATATATATATATGAGTAGTGCCGTTCTTTCGTAGTGATGAAGTGATGACAGCCACCAGAAATCCATGTCTGTGAAGGCTGGCACATATTTGGACCCACTGGTCACTTGAAACTTGGGCGTTGTAGAATGAAACCAATTGCACTGCTAGGTGGTAAGGCCATATGAATTCAGAATGGCGGAAAGCGGAAAGATGAACCGGGAAAGTGGTTCATATTCCGTCATATTTCTTTGACAAATCATCCAGATGAGGAAAGACTTTCTGTGAGAAATGTTATTTGCATAGGTACACGTTTTCATCGATGTTATTATTATTATTATTATTATTATTATTATTATTATTATTATTATTATTATTATTATTTTATTCCATAAGCTAGGTCAGTGTCAGACCAGGGACGCCGCTGGTACTGGTATTATTGTGGGTGTAGCTGGCATATCGCGACGTTTCGACCTTCTCGCAGGTCATCTTCTTGGCTGGGCATTATTATTATTATTATTATTATTATTATTATTATTATTATTAATTATTATTATTTTATTATTATTATTATTATAACATATGGGTCGATGGAATCCACGGTGGTGTAAATGTAGATATATATTAGAAAATATATACAAATGAGAGCTTTCGGGAATTTGCTGGATTCTCCTCAGTTTGACTGGATTACGGATTATTATTATTATTATTATTATTATTATTATGACTGAAGTAGGTACACCTATCCATACTCATTTAAATGAGTCCCATCCCTGTCACGTTTTATTGCGGTTTCAGCAGCGCATTTATTGCGAACTCTGTTTGTGAAACGTACATCACCTATTATATCTTTTGAAGCAAATTGCGGCCACACAGAACCTACTATTGTTATGCGAAGTTAGGACACATGAAATATCAGCACAGGAATATAAAGCGAAAGTTGCTGAGCAGCACTGGCAAACAGAATTATATATATATATATATATATATATATATATATATATGTGTGTGTGTGTGTGTGTGTGTGTGTGTGTGTGTGTGTGTGTGTGTGTATACTATGTGTTTGTGTGTGTGTGTGTGTGAGTGTAATGTATTACAGAAAGAGAGGCAGTATTTTAGAAGTACAGAGAGACTATTACAGAAACTAGTATTGAGACTGTCACCAAGTGAGACACCAGGTATTAAGGTCATAAATGTATGTTATATATACACATTTATATAATGTATACACACATATATAATATGTGTGTATACGTTTATACGTATATATGTATGCGTATATATGTATGTGAGAATACTTGAAGTGAAGACATTAATCTGAACATAGTGCTGTTTTCAAAATCTACAAGCTGTGACTCTCTCTCTCTCTCTCTCTCTCTCTCTCTCTCTCTCTCTCTCTCTCCTCTCTCTTCTCTCTGCGTACACTACCCTAAATCAACAGAAATGATTCAATTTTTTTATGTCTGAGGGAGTGAAGGATACCTATTTTTTTTTTATTCTTTATGTACTAGCTGACATCTTTCCTAAAGTGAATTAGATATCTATAAAAAAATGTCATGAGTCAGTTAAAAGCTTTGCCAGTTCCTTCCCTTCTGCGACTTCGAAAACCAACGGGTCCTCCTCTTCCCCCATCTCAAATGAGTGACCATGACAATTGCGACACCATCAACTACTTGCTGTAGCAGCTTCCACGCCTCTCGGCTTCTGCCTTCAAGTGTCGTCCCTCAAGTTTTTCTCGGCGTCCTTCGCCCTTGAGGATGATATCCTATGACCCACTGATAGCGACGCCATTTTAATGCTGAATATATCAATCATCCCCTGACCTTTGCTGTTCTTGTTATTTGTCCCAATACTTCGTCATCCGTTCTTTCGCTTCTTTTATTCACTCTGTTTTTTGTCATTTATTTGCTTCTCTCTTACTCCTGTAAGTTCCTTTTGACTAATTACTTATGCCTCTCGATTCTTTATCATTCTCTCCTTACCCGCGTCTAATATTCCTTGTTTTTGTTTTTCCTTCCCCTCTCGCTTTTATTACCTGCTGTTCCGTCCATTCTCTCCTTTACTTTCCTGTTGTCTTCAGTTCCTAATTCCTTTACTCTCCTCTCCTATCCATTGCTTTTGCTCTTTTCTCTCGACTCTCGCATATTCCCTTCGTTTCATTAGTCACGCTCTCATCAATTCTTCTCCCCTTCAGCTGAGTCACCTTTTCTCTCATAGCCCCTCTGCTCTCATTTTCCTCTCTTCCCTCCCCTTTTCTTTCCTTTGCTGCCTCTTCCGTTTTTATTGTTTCATTATCTCCCTTTTTTATCTTAACCTTGAACCCTTTCTCCCCAGCTTCTCGTTCGCATCCTTACGAGTTAACGTCTGTCACGCCTGTCGTTCTCAAATCAGGTGTTCCCCTACCATCGGCCATTCCCCTCCTTCATTGTATGTTCTTCCTCTCTGCTGGTGTTTCTCTTCCCCATTTATTCTCCCTGCTCGTACTCATCCTCCACATTTATTCTTCCTCTTCGTAATCGTCCTCCCCATTTATACTCCCTGTTCGTAATCGTCTTCCACATTTATACTCCTTGTTCGTAATCGTCCTCCCCATTTACTTTCCCTCTTCGTCCTCGTCCTCCCCATTTATTCTTCCCGTTCGTCCTCGTCCTCCCCATTTTCCCTCTTAGTCCTCGTCCTCCCCATTTACTTTCCCTCTTCGTCCTCGTCCTCTCCATTTATTCTCCCCATTCGTCCTCGTCCTCCCCATTTATTCTTCCTGTTCGTCCTCGTCCTCCCCGTTTACTGTTCGTACTCGTCCTCTCCGATTGGGCTCTCCCATCAGGAGGAAAAATTGGGATGGAACAGTCGAATGCCCTTTTGATGGTTAATTGCCTTCCTCGGTTGCCGGTATCCTTTCTAGGGTTATTATCAAAAGCTGATTGGAGAAACTTTGACATTTAAAAGGAGAGAGAGAGAGAGAGAGAGAGAGAGAGAGAGAGAGAGATGGGTGTGTCAGGGGGAAGAAGTAGTGAGAGAGAGAGAGAATCATCGGGATTTGGGAATGTCTGTCAGGGTGAGGAAGGAGAAGAGAAGTAGAGGAGGAAGAGAATAGGAAATACAAAAGGAGAGGAGAAGATAACTCAGGAGAAGGTGGAGGGATAATTTGTCCTCATTTATTCATAATGGCAACCTTATCTTCGTTAGGGCTGGAATATCAGGAACAGCCGCAGCAGTAGCAATAATAGCAGTAGCAGTATCAGCAGCAGCAATAATAATGGTGGTTATAATAACAGCGGAGATGTTCCCTGGCATCATCTTGACTCGAGATCGGTTCAGTTTACTCGTTTTAACATCAGGTGAGACCGGGAAATTAACTTGTTCAACTTCGTTTGTGTGACCTCGACTTAATTCTTGTTTGCTTTCATTGCCGAGCGATCTAGTAGTGGTTTGTTGTGACAAGGGGAGTGGGAGAGGAAAGTAAGTATGTGTGTGACAAGGGGAGTGGGAGAGGAAAGTATGTATATATATATATATTAATTATATATATATATATAGTATATATATATATATATATATATATATATATTATATATATATGATATATGTATATATATATATATATATAGCTATTATATATTATATATATATAATATAATATATATATTTCTTATATATATTATAGAATTAACGAATACCACAGGAAAATGATAGGCAAAAATCCAAGCGCTTTCGTCTTTACTAAGACATTGTCAAGGAACAAAAGCGCTTGGATTTCTGCCTATCATTTTCCTGTGGTATTCGCTTAATAAATGAAGTCACGTGCATCTACTATGATTTTTTTAAGCATATATATATATATATATATATATATATATATATATATATATATATATATATATATATATATAGATATATATATATATATATATATATATATATATTTTTTATTTATTTATTTTATTTTTCTGGTTCAAAGTCATTCGCATTAAAGCAGGCACACCACATCAGTCGACATCCTCTTCCGGATGAAATGGTGGTAGATGCAGTAATTCAATAATTGTGGTTTATTTATATATCCTCTCTAAGCATCTCCATGCGTTCCCCAGCATGGCCTTAACTTTACTTCTACGGCCATGATATGGAATTCGATATCTGGCTCCGTTTTCCCATCCAGTAAGGGCAGTTCTGTCAGTTCCTTTGGGATTAAGCGTTGCTCGTTTTCCTTCCCCGTTTTTCGTTTACTTGGGGAGTAAGCCTACAAGCTACTTTGTTGGTGTTATTGTTGTTCTTTTGTTTGAGTTTGGGTGGTGGGTGGGTTGGGTAGGAAAGCCTGAAATGGTCTGGATAAGGTGTTTCTTGTTGAGATAAAGATGCAGGAATTTTAGGACGGGATATTTATGATCTATTTGTTAAGAGTCAAAATGTAGAAAATAAATAAAGTGCATGTTAAAGAGTATAGCAAAATTATTTCCAATTATATATAGCGTATTTATTTTATTTTTCGTTGATGAAACAACGCTCTATTTGAAACAGTAGATTTTAGCACGCGGCCCAAGTAAGCTGGAGGTCGGTTCACGCAGAGAGGGAATTGACGATTCTAAAAATATGAAATACTACTATGAGATTCAGGGTCTCTGTAACACGGTTTTTTGGAATTTGCTCCTTGTCAAAGCATCGGATGTAGCTGAAAGTTGACATATGTATATTTTACAACGACACACAAATTTTGTCAGCATTATCAGTAACCTAAACCCGATAGTTTTAATTCTTATAGAGTAAAAATGATCTAGCCGACGCCATGGCCAATGATTACGAGCCAAGAGTCGAAAAACATTCATTACGTAAGCAAGGTAAACAAACACCTTTTGACGAAATGTTGCCCCGCCCATCCACCAGACAGAAATTCCATCGGCTCTGAAACCCAAAGACTTTATGAATGGCGGAACGATACATAGATGTGGGTGGGGTATCAGTGCTAGCTTAGTAATACTACTGTATCAGTAGTGCAGCAACAGTATAGCAGTAATATACATGAATTAAACATTTAGGCCAACTGCTGGGATCCTTGAGGATCATTTAGCACTTCTTACAACTACTCGAGAAATTAGTTTTTATAGCCAGAAGTTAAATTTTCTAATCCAACAATGCCCATGGTAGCCTTCAGTGTTATCCTGAATTATAACGAGGCGAAAGTGGGTGGAGCCTCATGAAGTCATCATTCTGACGATAATTATTGGTGAAGGTTTAAAGCCAATATACGGTACCGGCTATTTTTTTTTCAGTAAATAGGTAGATAGCCAATAAATGAAAATTGCTTGACATTGGATATAGCAGTTATCAAATCAAGCTTGTCTACTATGTTTTTGATAATTACCAACTATTCCCTACATCTTGTCAATCTGATTGTGACCTATAAAGTAGACTGTAATTTCTTTGGAAACTTATTTTGGGAGTTAGACTAATAATCGAAGTGTTTTTGTATTTATTAACATATTTTGTTGGTTTGTTCATTATGACAATTATCAGTGGAGAGGTTCCAGAGTTCATAAAGGTGTACTGCTTTGCTTGTATTTAAATTTTGTATTTGGTCATTCTTGTTGCCAGAGGTTTTAGCCCACCTTCGTTACGTATAGCCAATCATCCATCGAGAAAGAGGGAAGAAATGCTGTCATAAATTACGTAACGAGTGCGTTCGAAACCTTTTCTCTGAATAAGTTGGCCCGTCTTCAAAAAAAGGTCACTTTACATTTTAAGTACCAAATTTATTCAACCTACGTAGTGCAGAATACACTCAAAATTTGTGTTGATATAATATGTATTCTGATTAAGCGTTATATTTATGAAATGCATAGATAAAAAGTTATTGCGAAAAAAACAGTGTTCCAGAGGCCCTGAATCTCATAGTAAGCGTTTCACGCGCGCCTTAAATGACTCTCTCTCTCTCTCTCTCTCTCTCTCTCTCTCTCTCTCTCTCTCTCTCTCTCTGTGTGTGTCGTCCATCTTACCCGGGTAAAAAAAAAATTAGGCTTTTCAGTGAAAGAAAATGAGGTATTAGGCCTCGACCCCATTCGTCGCTGTTATAAAAAAATCCATCTAGAAATGGAAGTCTTTGAAAGCCTTCCCTTCGAATATTAATGACTATGCTTTTTCATCTCTCACCGGAAGGCCATTGGGTTCCATATCACTTTTCGCCCCGTAGTGGGGTATAGTGCTGTCAGTGCACCTTAAGCGGTGCCCTGTAGGTATAAGGTTATTTGCAGCGTCCCCTCGGTCGCTTGCTGCAACCCTTTTCATTCCTTTTAATGTACCTCCGTCCATATTATCCTTCTTCCATCTTGCTATCCACCCTCTCCCAGCAATTGTTTCAAAGGGCAACTGCTTTGAGGTCTTCTTCCCGTTACACCTTTCATACCTTTCTACTCTCATTTCCCTTTCAGCGCTGAATGACCTCATGGGTCCCAGCGGTTGACCTTTGGACATAATTCTATATTCCATTCCATTCCGTATCAGGTTTGCTTTTCTTGTGAAGAGTTATTTTTACGTAATCTGAATGAGTTAATCTGATTTATATCTGTCGTTAGAGTGAATTATGGGCTGATGGTAAATAAAAGGACATTGATAACATACCATAAAATCCTCGTGATGTAACCGAGGACAACATTTACAGAACTAAGATCTGTAACATTTCCAGAATTAAGACCTATGAAATTTCCAGAATTAAGAACTGTAATATTTCCAGAATTAAAATCTGTAAGATTTCCAGAATTAAGATCTGTTACATTTCCAGAATTAAGATCTGTAATATTTCCAGATTATAATCTGCATTCGGTAACAGGCGATTCATTTTCACGGTAGTTCCAGTGGATCGAGTCTTTTTAAGTCCCTAGTGAGGTGTTTGACTCCCAGAAATGGTACTGTTATGTTGGTCCCATTCAGAATTAAAGGTCTCGTAATATGTGCCTGTTATCGTCTTCTTGAACACACCCTTTATAAATGCTATCCTTACAGTGAGGTTTGTATTGCTGGTCTTGTATAACGGTCTCAGTTCCGAGGCAGTTCAACACAGATCGCATCAGACATTAAATCTAGTGTCTTCGTGGATCTTAACTGATTTAGTCTTTTTAATCATATTCATTTATCATGTTTACCGATAAACAACTTTGTAAGGAGGGTATATGAGCGTAGTTGGATACGGAGACTCCAAGATGTCCTGCAGTCAAGCTTCTTTGTATCTTAGTGATGTCGAGTCAATGGACGTGGTTAGTTCGGATTCTTAAGCTGCCTTATGCCAGCACGGGCATTTGCTCTGATTAGGCCTAGTGTGGACCTCCTGACTGTGACCTCCAACACAAGGCAGGTCTAAGTAGAGATAAATAACCAAGCGGTCTTGCAATTCGAGGGTTACAGATTTCCTGAGGGTGAAATGTGGGAAAGAGTTACCTGAACCATTCTGTGAATATTCTAGGTCTAGGCCAAGGCTCATTTAACAAACTCCCCTCTTCACCTTAGGCCTAACAGAACAATGCGGCCTGTACAGTCATAGAATGAAGATAAATGGATGTATGATGAATGAAGAGAACTCCCGCCCTTCAAAAACAAAATAAAAATCTTATTATTTTTTTTTTTCCAAACCTTCATGGGAAGCTGATACGTTAGTCTCGGCGTTATGGCACCTCTCGTACGAGGCTGGTGTTTCACGGCTTACTGTTCATGGCGGATTGATCACTTTGATAGCAGGTAACTACCTATTACACGCCTAGTTTGGCATACTTTTTACGACCGGCTCTCGTCGTTAACCTTATGAGGAGATTGCTTACTTGGTAGTGACAGTGCCCGCAGAGAGAGAGAGAGAGAGAGAGAGAGACGGGGAACAATACAATAGGAGAGAGAGAGAGAGAGAGAGAGAGAGAGAGACGGGGAACAAGGCAAACACGAGAGAGAGAAGAGACGGGGAACAAGACAAGCAGGAGAGAGAGAGAGATTGACCAACTAGCCGATGCAAGATAACTACTATACTCGGTTTTTTCCATCTGTCCACCCGCCTGAGGTGTTTGCGTATGGTAACACTGCGTTCCGGGCTTTAGATAGTTACATTCATCTTAAATTCAACCATAATAACAATATCTTATTTCGATATTAACGGTGTGATTCGTATACAGTAAATTATTAAAACACTTTTCAGTTGCAAATGTATACTCAGATATCCTTTTATTTACATAAAACTTACACATAGCGTAACTATCTAAAGCCCGGGACGCAGTGTTACCATACGCAAACGCCACAGCGCGGGTGGACTGATGGAAAAAACTGAGTATACGCACACACACACACGTGGAGGGAGAAAGCGAGCTTGGCATTAGAGTAGGCCTAATGGATGAAGAGCGGTAACTCATTTTCTAGCCTTAATTGTTTGTTGAGTTTGATGAATATGAACTTTAATTTGGGCGCTGTAAATTAGTGACTCATTAAAAAGCTAATTAGTTGCGATGGTAGTAATAATCATGAAAGTAATATTGATGGTAATGCTTCTTTGAATAATTCGTTTGTGAATGATGTTATTTTGAAACAAGAATCACTTTTCCTTTTACTGTAACTCCACTCATGTTCTCCTTCATCCATCTTGCTATCCACCCTCTCCTAACCATTATTTCATAATATACAGCTGCGAGGTTTTTCTCCTGTTACGCCTTTCAAACCTTTTACTCTCAATTTCCTTTCCAGCGCTGAATGTCCTCATAGGTCCTAGTGCTTCGCCTTTGGCCTAAACTCTGTACCTCATTCCATTTCTTAACGTGTGTCCAGTATTTTGGCAACATCTGACACCACGAGTTAAAGAACTTTTCTTCAGCGACATCATTTAAGCCATTTTTATTTCCTGCCGGACGTCTGACTTTCTCAGGTTTCGTTTAAAATAACTGTTCGGATTTCCACCTTTTTCTTTAGTTGCGTTACTAAGTATTGCTCACAGAATCTGCTTGACTAAATTGTACTATAAATTTGCATACTCGTACAATGTGGATAGTGTGAAATCGCAAGTTAGTAGTTTTCACTAAAGATCAATAAACGAGCGGAAATATTTACTCTGTAAGAACTCATATGGGTATGTCATTCATAGTACTTAGCATGCGGTCGTGCGGCTAAATGTTGCAATGTGAATCAGATTGGTATGGTCAGATTTTACAAATTGGCTAATCTGTATCTGTGATGACAATCAAACTGTATTTTGAAATATTTGTTTGCCTTTGTTCATTCCCCAAATTTCACATCACGTGGTTGGGGGATTGGCGGAATTCCAGCAAGACTAAATGGGAATTTCTCGCGCTCGAAGTAGGTGTATATTCAGGCTCAGGATTATACTCAAATCTTAGGTCTTGAGAGTTCCTTCTTCTCCTCCCCCGTCTTATTCACCGTGACACTATCATCATATTTCCCTTCTCCTAATGACATATTTCGTCACGGCAGGGGAAGTCGCTCTCTGCGTGGAATGCTTCCTTTTGAGAATCCAGTGCATCTGGGTCACTTTATATTCTGATTGCTTGCCAGGAATGGAAAATTGTCGGATAGGAAGACTCACGTAGGATGTATTCTAAAACTAGCCAGAAAATGTCAAATATAGTATATTCCTTTTTTTCTCTCTGTCGCAATCTGTCTATCTATCGTCTATTTATATATCTCCTACTATATATTTCGATAATGTATCTTCTTCTGTCATTCACTACTTGATAAGGATGGGAGTTAGTCCACCGAAATATAGTCCTTAGCTTTGAACCAGAATGTTTTAATAAGTCTTTTATACTTAAGACGTATCCTATTTTAACAGAAGAATTTATCTACATAAATATATATATATATATATATATATATATATATATATAATATAATATATAATATAATATATATACTGCCTGAAACAGAAAGGAAGAAAAGTTGCTGCAAAGGTTTCAGAGAGAGAGAGAGAAGAGATGAAGAGACGAGAGAGAGAGACGAGAGAGAGAGAGAGAGAGAGGGAGAGAGAGAGAGAGAGAATTGTTCAATAGTTACTCGGCAAAGTTTAGACCAGATCTGCATTAAAACCCACTACTCTAATATCTTGAACAGTAGGCCTCATTAGCCATACTGATTTTTTTTAAAAGGTACAAATACACAATGTCACGAAGGACAGAAAAGACTTTATATATTTGTTCCTTTAAAAAGAAAAAATCAGCAGACCGATGAGGTCTGCTGCTCAAGTAGATGAAATCTTCCGTCTTGTAAAGTTTTTTAATATACAGCTTACACAAGTGTGGACTTTTATTACTTTATATATATATATATATATATATATTATATATATATATATATATATATATATATATATATATATATATATATATATGTACAATCTACTGGTCACCTTTTTTTACTAGATACATATGCAAATTTAAGAGGGCATTGTGGCTATTACAGTTGCATATATAAATATCTATACGTGTGTGTGTATTACATATACACACCCATATATTAGGTTGTAGAAAGAATTACAGAATGCACGATGTATGACGTCAAAGATGGCAAGCCACCTAACTTTCTACGATTAAAAAAAAAAAAGAAGTTGCCACTAGTGACACACAGATGATGGCCAGTAAAGGATAAGGAGAGAGAGAGAGAGAGAGAGAGAGAGAGAGAGAGAGAGAGAGAAGAGAGACCAATTGGTATAATCAGAAGTGGGGCTGAGCCGATGATGTATAATGTCCTGTGTAGGTGGATGAAGATAAATCTAAAGGCCTGATTATACCCGGGAGAAGATTGGCCAATCACGGCCTCAATCAGCGCCGTGTTTTACGAGGGCGATAAAGCTGCGTCTCTGTTCTCGCTGGAGCCTGTTTGTAAATATAATTGCGACAGGAGGAGCAAGTGCTTCAGGCTGTCTGTTAGTAAGCTGTTGGGGGTGTAGTATTACTAGATCCGGAACTAGCGAGAGAGAGAGAGAGAGAGATTAATCTCCCTTTTTTTCCCCCACCGTTATCCCTACATTAAGGGGTCGGTTGCCTGATGCGTCTTCTCCAATGCCTTCTATCAAAGGCATCATCAGGCATGGTTTATTGTTTCGCAAAGAGAGTTTTTACGACTGTATGCCCTTGGTGTCATCAACCACAGTTATTGGCAGTGGGCCTAGCCTTTTACTAAAGAGCAAGACTGCAAGGCAGCAGTTTCTACAGTTATTGGTGGTGGGGCTAGACTTTTACTAAAAAGTAAGACTGCATGGCATCAGTTTTTCACGGTTACTGGGAGTGGGCTTAACCTTTTACTAAAAAGTACGACTGCAAGGCAGCAGCTGTCCATTTATTTGCCTTTTACTACATGCAGGACCTACGTTGGTAGTATTCTTACACCCAGAGAGATTAATGGGTGGGATGAAATTTTTTGGTTGCTGGTGTTTTAATAGTGCATACAATGTAGATTGTGAAATATATAATATATATAATATATTATGTATTATAGTCCTTAATACTTTATATATATATTATATAATATATATATTATTATATATATATATAATTAGATAATAATATATATAATTGTGTGTATTTCTGACTCACATCGGGATCGAACTATAGTCTTTTATGACGCGTGAGGATCAACTGGTAGCGCCCTAGCGTTTCATTTAAGAAACTCGGGTTCGATCCTGATGCGAAACTGAAATTTATTTCTGTGACACGTGTTCATTAATTCTTTAGTTCCATATATGTATATATATATATATATATATATATATATATATATATATATATATCATATGTATATATGTATATGTATATATATATATATATATATATATATATATATATATATATATAGAGAGAGAGTAGAGAGAGAGAGAGAGAGAGAGAGAGAGAGAACTACTCTACCCTCTTGGACTCGAACCCTGTCATGCCTTGGTCATCCTAGACCTCTCTCTCTCTCTCTCTCTCTCTCTCTCTCTCTCTCTCTCTCTCTCCCCGAATTTAGCAAATAATCAGCTTCCCGACTAAAGAGAGTGGAAGCTAGTGGAAAAGTAAAAAGAAGAAAAAGAAAATGATTGATATTAAGATGATGAAGTAATAAGGTAGGAAGGAAAGAGCGTAACAGATTTTCTTTTTCTCTGGAAAGCCACTTTCATTTTGATGTCATCTCTTGGTGTCGATGTGATCACCCAATTTCACAACATGCAGAGCCAGGAAAGGGGTGCGATTTTCAGTGACGGAAAAAGCCGTATTTGACTGATTTCTGTAGGAGATAATGTAGCCGTTGTGGGTAGGAAGAGAAATAGCAGTGGCACGTTCACTAATTTGAAATTGTTTTCAAAGGGCCAAAGGTTTAATGCATATTAACAAATGTCAAGTTATAGAGGTATAAATTTGATCCAAGGGAGATGCTGCAGAGATTGGAGGAGGTTGACCCTTGCAGGTATCTAAGAGTAAATGTAGCTGAATATTTTAGCATCTGTGAAGAGGGAAGTCACCAAGTAGGTGAAGGAAGTGAGTTAGCATGGCGTATGCAAATGAGCTAAAAGAGAAGCGGCGTGTCTTTGAAAATTAAATTTGGAACATACGAATGGAGTGTTAAGTAAACTCTCCTTTTTGTGCGCGAACTTTGGTTGGTGAGTGGGAAAAAAAGAAAGAAACAAAAGTTAGGGGCCTTTCCGATGGACAATTTGCACGGTATATTTGGTGTAAACGAAATGAAATGGTGAGAAATTCTATTTATATACACTCATACACGTGTGTGTTTATTTTTGTACTTTTGAGAGAGAGAGAGAGAGAGAGAGAGAGAGAGAGAGAGAGAGAGAGAGAGAGAGAGAGTTGCATTTCTGAAGATAAGAAACTAACCAATTTAACTTTGTTCTCTAAAGTGATTAATTTCTCAGGACTAAGCTACACTTTTCCTCTATATAAGTACAACTATGATTAAATTCTAGTAGCAAGTGGCTTGATAAAAGCAGCTTTAATTCCATTGTTGAGGGCATACGTCCTAATACACGAAAACGAATAAATAGCCAAATCCTATGCAAAATTTAATTGCCACATACGCCGGAAATTTCGTTTGGGGGTGGGTGGGGAATAGGTGCTACGTGAGTACCAGATAATTATAATATTCCTGGTTTGTCTCTTGCATATCTTTTCTTTATTAAAAGATAATTGCGTTGTTTAAGAAGTTTTCCTAGGTTTATCAATTTCCTCTGTCGTAAGGGTCTTCCATTTACCCGGAAGAGCCGAGATTATTTATTTTATCGGAGTTCGTTTTGTTTGTGACTTTTCGCGTGGTATCTAAAATAAGATATGGGCCAATCTTAAATTAATTTTGTGGACGGGTTGGCTCTTAGCAAGGAAAGAATTGATCAGTTTTTAGGTGTATCTGGGTCGGGAGCCAGTGCTATTCTTTTTATCAGCCCTCCCATAAAGTATATATTTTCATTCCGTTATTGTCGTTTTTTTTTTTAATTTAATTTCTGTTTTGGCATTATTGAAATGAATTAGTTTCCAGTGTATTTTTTGATTGGCTCTGATTTCTTGTTATCCATTTATTTTAACGTATAGTATTGAAATTTATTTGCTTTATTAGTATTGAATGGATATATTTTTCTATGCCTATATATGTGCATATTTGAGTCGTGGGTTTTAATGCATATCTGGTCTAAACTTTGCCGAGTAACTATTGAACAATTCTCTCTCTCTCTCTCTCTCTCTCTCTCTCTCTCTCTCTCTCTATTATATTAAAAATATATATCTATATAATATCTATATATATATGTGTGTGATATATATATATATATATATATATATATATATATATATATATATATATATATATATATATATAATGTATATCTATAGAACAAGTTCCAGCCACCTCTGATGCAACCTGACCTTCACCCAGACAGTACCTTGTTATTTCCTTCCGTCACCCACCCCTCCTCCTCCTCCTACTCCCCCTCCTCTCCTCCTCCTTCTCCTCCTCGTTTCCTGGTCGACCTGCAAGGAGGTAATAAGAGCAACAGGTGTGTCTAGGTCTTGATGAGCTGGATGACCGTAATTTACTTGATGCCATATAGCCAATATCGCCAGATCGATGCGAAGTACCGTGGCGGGGGAAGGAGAAGGAAGGAGCTTCCGCCCCTCAAGGGCAAAGAGCTTGTCTCGTCTCGTCCGCTAGGAAGGACCTGCTTGGAGGAGCGCCTTCCTCCTCCTCCGACGGGAGCGTTCTCTAACGCTTTTAATGGATTGGTTGGTTGATTGAAGTAGATCGTAGTCGTTGAGGAAACTGTGAAACTGTTTTGAGTATATCCCGGTCATAGATGATTTGAGTTAGAATATTATATTATTAATGTATATACATTCATACACACACACACACACACACACACACACACACACACACATATATATATATATATATATATAATATATATATATATATATATATATATATATAAAGTATATATATACCCTTGGTATGAAAATTTTATATATAAATATATATATATATATATATATATATATATATATATATATATATATATATATATATATATATATAGACATACACCTTGTTAAACTTTGATTGGCCTTGCCTGTCTTATGACTCAATAACTTTGGTTTGGAAGATCCAAGTAAGTGGAAAAGTTTGTATTTTTTTTTTTTTTTTTTTTTTTTTTTTTTTTTTTTTTTTTTTTTTTTTTAGTAAGCATTGTATTGACTTGATATGAGACAGAGTATCTTTTAGATAACTAATTTTTTTCGGGTAGGCTATGTTAAAAATTGTATAGTCAACGATAGGTACACAATGAAACAATCGTATAAGCCTTGGTCAAATTTCATATTGGTGGCAAATAGTTATTAAGTATTCATGAATAATGAGGGAATTACATCCTTACTGCTTTTGTGATTTATTCATAAATCTAGCAATTCCAATTTCAGATATCTGGATATAGTGTTAGTGATTGCGCATGATATTCTTATAATAGGGTACAGTATTACATATATATTAGTTCCATTATGGCTGGCTTAAACTCTCTTTTTATATTTCCGTTCTGTTCCAATCACTATAATCATCGCTCAAAGAACCGAAGCTTTTGATTCATCACACACACACACACACACACACACACACACGGGTTTAACCTGACCCAATTTTGATCGAATGAAATCTAATTTCGCGCAAAAGTTATCACACGACCAAAACAACGCGAGGCAGGTGTTCCAGGAACGGGTTGTGTTCAGTTCGACCACAGAGAGAGAGAGAGAGAGAGAGAGAGAGAGAGAGAGAGAGAGAGAGAGAGAATGTTATACACAACAATGAATAACATTTAAGAAATGTAAGGATAAAGGGAAGGAAGATAGTATAATGCAAGTGCCTCCATGGTGGTTTGTCAAGAAGCCCATTTTTCTAATTAGTTGAATTGCACCCACCTTCAGTTTCAAACCGCACTATCACTTGCCCAGAAAATTGCATAAGAAATCATCGTGAAGGTGGACGAGATTTCGTAGCTATAGTAGATTCACACCAACCGTGCATTTAATGTCTAGGCCAGTCCCTTATGACGCTCCTGATTGGCTGTTGATAAGCCAATCACAGGGGTGGATACTCTCAGTCTCTCTCGAGGGTTCACTTGGGTAGGATCTATGTTCCACTTCTCCTGAGGGCTACGTCTTTCAAAAGTATCCCTCAGGAGAGGTGGAACATACATCCTGCCTATGTGAACTCTCTCGAGAGCGACTGGGAGTTTTCAGCCCTGTGATTGGCTTTTATCAAAATCCAATCGGGAGCGTCGTAAGGGACTGGCCTAGACAACAAATGCACGGCTGATGTGAAACTACAATAGTTGGTTTGCGAGGAACTTTTAAATAAAAACAACGTAAACCAGTTCCATTATTTATATTTGAATCTGCAAATTACTCTCCTTTTCAAACTAGACACATACGTAACCAGATCTCTACGATTTCGTTACTTAGCCGATGAAACGGTGAAAGAAAGAGTCATGGTCTCCTCTCGGGTAAATGCTATAAAATATACATCCAATACACTTTTTAATTTGCTCCTGACGGCTGCCTCCGCGCTGGTGTGTCACTTTTATCTAACTTGAATTTACGTTCATTTTCCTCCAGTAAACAAATTATGTATCGTAGTACTCATGCAGGAAGGGATACTTTTGCTTGAGATTTAATATATATATATATATATATATATATATAATATATATATATATATATATATATATATATATATATATATATAGGTTAAAAAGTTAAGTATATCTTAGTTTTACCAGACCACTGAGCTGAATAATAGCTCTCCTAGGGCTGGCCGAAGGATTAGATATTTTTACGTTGCTAGGAACCAATTGGTTACCTAGCAACGGGACCTACAGCTTATTGTGGGATCCGAACCACATTATATCGAGAAATGAATTTCTATCACCATAAAAAAAATTCCTCTGGTTCCGCGTTGGCCGAGCCGAGAATCGAACTTCGGACCACCGGATTGGTAGTCGAGCGCGAAATCCACTCGTCCAATTAGGAACTATATGTCAAAATTGTGGGGTTGAATTATTCTGGTGATGTGTGGCTGAAGAAGAACTGAGAGGGTTAGCAGTGAGAGAGTGAAAGAAGTGGTAAAGAGGTTAGTGTAAGTGAAAGAGATAATTCGGAAATGTTAGATAGTTGATGGATATATATAAAATGGAAGTATTATTAGAATGGAAGGGCCTTGGTATTCAGGGAGCGCTAGAGTTCATATTTGACAGAAATGAATTGCAGTATTTGTGTGTGTGTGTATTGGTGTATTCTCAGGGGCAAGGGTATCAGATGGCATTTCGACGGGCTGCTGATGTAATTGTTAATGGTGTTGAAGTTTTCTGCACAGGATGTTCATTCAATACTGCAGTTAAATATGAATTTGGCAGTGACCACTGTCTTTTTCTTTGGAGCCATCCCCTCTTATTGATTATTACTTAAAAAGATATGTGTACTAACACATTATATATATATTAGACATATATATAGATACATATATATACAATATTATATGTATATGTATGTATATATATATTTTATATACTGTACATATTTACATATATATATTATGCTAATCTCATGATGGTTGCTTTTAGAATATCTTTTACTTAACTGCCGTGATATTGGTTCGTTCCTCAGCTGTTTCTTGATCCTTATGACTCTGCATTTCTTTTGGATGACACTATTGATGGCTAGTTACGGTTCCATTAATTTTCCTTGACTTTTGTCCAATAATGCATTTATAGTCTTTTTTTTGTGAATTAATTCTTTAAATCTCTGAGAGTCCGATGTCGCATTTATATGTAAAAGCATTCATCATAAATTGCATCAGCCATTCATAACACAGGCAAAAAAAAACTAAAGGGTGACTTGCAAGGTATTTGCTGTATGCAAGAGGCAATATGCGTTGCATATAACTTGAAGTGCACAGACACACACGCACACATACACACACACTTCACTGGGCAATAGCTTCACAGTTTGATATCTTGCATTTTTATTAGATCTTCATTTATTTAGTGGAAGATAAGTTTATGGCACACCTACAGGAAAGACTCTCTCTCTCTCTCTCTCTCTCTCTCTCTCTCTCTCTCTCTCTCTCTCTCTCTCTCTCTCTCTCTCTGTGTCATGCAAAAAATGTATAGAAATATGTGCACGAATTTCTGGCATTTTATTTTGCTATATCTGGCATAAATATCAATAAAAGAGTCATTCGGAGCTAAATAATACTTTGTATCTCTTTTGCTTCATTTTTGAAAAATGTAAAATATTAATTAGGGCGAACCGTAGAAATTTTAATTAGTGCCTAACTCCAGCTCTTCATTTGGAATTATTATTCCGTAATTTCCTATTTGTTATTATTCTGTAATTTCCTATTTGTTATTATTCTGTAATTTCCTATTTGTATCATTCTGTAATTTCCTATTTGTCCGTCAGCGAGAAAACAGAGACATGAGAAGAGGTGGGCTTGTTCCATATATAATAATAATAATAATAATAATAATAATAATAATAATAATAATAATAATAATAATAATAATAATAATAATAATGCAGTAGAACTATGGTCCCATCATACCACTTCAAGACCTCAACCAGTTAAGTTAAGAGCAAGTCGTATCTTGACTCGTGCTTGCTTGATTCTTGGGGCTTGCTTTAGGCTATCCTAAAGTGATACTAATGAATTTCGGTATTATTATGATTATCATTAAAATAGTTTTACCAGACCACTGATCTAATTATCATTTCTCACAGGGGCTTGGTTGAACGATTTGTTTTTACTTAGTTTTTTTTTTATTGAATTACAACTTTTCAAAAGTTTGTAATAGGATTAATTGCAAATGTTCGAAGTTTCTGACAGAATTGCACTGATCGATTTGTTTCTAAAAGTTTGTTTTCGCTGCTGATTATACTTTGAATAATCACAAAACAAATGTTTGATTGTTATCATTACATTCAGAGCCTTCATAAGCAGGGTTATGTGGATTATTCATTAGGCGTCGGTGTTTAGGGCCAGAATGGCCTATTCGGAGAAGTGTCACTCACCTGATATGATTATAGTGTGTTGCATGGTGGGGCTGGGGAAGTGGGGGGAGGTTGAACAGAATTTTGTAGATAGGTCAGTATGCGGATACAGGATGTTTTTCCATTTGACGATCCACGGCTTCCTTTCGGAATTGCGCCGAAAATGTTCATTTTTAACCTTGTCATTCCTTGGTTAAATAGGGCATTTTGCCTTTTACAATCTTGGCCGCTTTTTATTTTCACACTTACTTTGAGTTTAGATACCTCTTTTTTGATAATATTCTGTTTAGTTCTTCTCCCTGATTCAGTATTATTCGTGTTTTTGTCTTCTTCCCCTGGGGGCTGTGTCTACTGCTATAACTGGGTCTGCCCCATTCAGTTTCCACCTTTCGTTACACATTTTTCCAACCTTCTTTAATATGCAACAACATAGCTCCCAATTCGTGTACGCCTTTCTGCAGCCAATCAGGACCTGTGTAAGGTGAAAGGCTGCTTTTGCATTGCTTTGGTTATTTCCTTTTTATTCTGTCAGATAAGTAATTATAACAATGGGTTTATTTATACCCGTCACTTCTGTCTCAAATGATGGTTGTAATACAAGTGAAGTTGAAGTTTTCCCACAAATTCAGACTTTTTAAGTTGTAATACAAGTAACGTTGAAATATTGCCACGAAATCAAACTCTTACAAGAAGATAAAGCTATTAGGAAAAAGGAAAGATCTTGATCCCGAGGGAAGCTGTAGATCTGCCTCTTACAGATGGAAGGCCGGGGAATAAAGAAGGATGGAGAGAATGTCAGAGGTCGGCCATATGCAAATTTTACCGTGCTTCAGTATTTTTCTCTGAATGAGAATTTTGTATTTTTTCTTTCACTTTCCTTCAGATTCTCCTGTTCATTTAATCATTTGACAGAGCAGTGTACCAATTGTTATTTGATGTCCTTCGCTTTTGTTGCATATGTTCTACGACTCTCACACCCTTTTTTTTTTTTTTTTTTTTTTTTTTTTTTGTGTCGCTGTCCACAGCCTTCTTCATTTTCGTGATCCAATTTTTCTTCTGATTTTATTGTAAAGTTTTTCATGGAAGACTTGCCTGCTCTTTATACCATTGCTCTCATATCGCCACCATCTCCCAAATAGCCCGAGGATATGAAAAATGAGAAATAAGGAAAAAGGAAATGATACGGGAAAAATGAACACTTTCCATGCTGGGTCTAAAATAAAAAAAAAAGAGGCTTAACTACATCAGTGAGTGGGAAAACTGACTTAAAACAAGCTGCCTTTTTTTCGCCAAAGTTTGAAAGGTGGATAGTAAAAAAAGTTCAGACAATTTCATTAGGGACTTTACTGCTGGGTCTCAGATTAAGGATTCTCTCTCTCTCTCTCTCTCTCTCTCTTCTCTCTCTCTCTCTCTGACCTCGTAACGCAGGTGGTTGCGAGTTAATGACGACAAGCGTTCGATCCAAACGGGAACGATACGGACTTGTTCCTTAAACGAAGTTGAGAGAGAGAGAGAGAGAGAGAGAGAGAGAGAGCCTCTATTAACTCATACTTATTCCAACCTCTCACTCTGTATGTGTGCATGTATACCCTCTCACTGTATTTGTGTATGTATGTATGTGTTTGTGTGTATACAAGGGCAATCTGGTTTTCTTTGGGGGCGAAGCCGAGAAATATTTGCGGATGTTTGCAAGTCGCTGTTTGTTACCATGTGGCTCGTCTTGTTATCGTGTTGTTCAATTTCCTTGCATTTCCCGCTCAGACGGCAGTGTTGGTATTGATCTGCTTCGTGTCTAATGAAATCTCGGTGACGTTTCTATACACACACACACACACCCACACACACACACGCACATATATATATATATATATATATATATATATATATATATATATATATATATACCTATATATAGTATATATACCTTATAAAATATATACATATATATATATATATATATATATATATATATATACATTATACATTATGTCTACATTGTGGGTTTCAATGCAAGGATGATCTCTTTGTCTCCTAATATTCATAGTATTTTTTCTTTTAAACCGACAGCTGTTATATATGGTGTTACTGGGATAGTGGTTAGTGTCATGGAATGCCACACAGATGTTGCGGGTTCGCGTCTCCCCCAAAGCGATGAAAAAGCAACGGCTCGGTATCATGATCAGTTACTGCTGCAGTGTGGGGTCTGGGGTGGGATGTTGAAACCAGCGTTCTTTGGGAGCTTGAATTTCAAGTCAATGTTGAATAGATTTCATCTACTAAATGATAATAATAATAGTAATGCTATTAAAAATAACGTGACGGATTAGTGTCAACTCAATGGTTGATATTATATGATTTTACATAACTAAACTTTTCTGTCCGTATCTGGAGGAACGTTTTTGTTGGATTTTCTCCGTAAGATCCTTCGGAAGATTTGTCATATAGTCGAGACGGGATATTTTTTTTAATTCATCGTGGGCTTAACTTTTTAATGCTGTTCAGCTGTGGGATTTTAATTGTATGAGTAACTCATCTCTGTTGGGGTAATTCATGTAGAACAAACAATTTTATTAGTTTTGTAGAACTCGTTGATCATATGTTTTTATGGATGCAAACTGTATTTTAGATGAAATACCCTTATATAAAAGTGTAAAGTACTTGCTGTCTAAAATGTCACATTTTTTAACCATAAAACACAATAATATTACATAATGTATACATAGATATATTTTAAATTATTATATATATATAAAATATATATATATTATATATAGTAAATCTATATATATATATATATATTATATATATATATATTATGTATATATATATAATAATAGTATATATATATATATATATATATATATATATATATAGATATATATATATACATAATATATATATATATATATATATATTATATATAGATATATATATATATGATATATATATATAGTATATATATATATATATATATATATATATGTATAGATATCTATATACATAGATAGATATATATATATATCTTGATATATATAAATATATATATATATATAAATATGTATTAGATTATCTATATACATAGAGATATATATATATATATATATATATATATATATTATAGTATTATAATATATAGATATATATACATATATATATATAATATATATAGTATATATATATCTATATAGTATATATATATATATATAATATCTAATTATTAATTATATATACATTAGATATATAATAATATATAAGATTATAGATATATATATATATATTTTTCTTTTATATATTATATATCTATTATATATGATATATTTTCTATATATATATATATATATATATATAGCTATATATATATATATATATTTTCTATATATATATATATATATATATATATATATTTCCATATATATATATTATATATATATATATTTCTATATATATAGATAATAGATATATTATATATATATATATATATATATATATAGAGATAGATAGATTAACACCATATACAGCAATGTAAATTGCCGGGAAGTATTTATATTTACCTCTATGCATATGTGCATGGTGTGTTCCATTTCTGAGTCGTTGCTCAAAGTGTTTTTGACGGCTGTGTATTGCATGAAAACAGTCAAATGAAACCTCTCCATCCTCTCGCATAAAACAAAACAAAAACAACAAAAAAAACTTTATCAACTGGACTGCAGCCCACCACCCTTGTTGCAATATTCCCATCCACAAAAATCCGAAAGGTTATGCTAAATTTATTCTCTTTTGCAGAATTGTAAAAAAAAAAAACGAACCGTAATTGATTGCAGTGCTCATTATCTTGAAATAATAGTATTCGTCAGTATTCTGATTACCTCATTATTAGCTGTCTCATTAAACTTTCTCCGAGTGATTGAAATAGCGATCTGTTCTTTTTTTCGGATGTGATTTATCAAACGGAAATGAGTGGAATAACAGTGTCATCCGTAAATCCCTGAGTGATTAGTTTGAAAATGGTTACCTGCCCTTCATGTTGTTGTAAAGATATCCTAAGTGGTATTCTGTGCGTCTGTTTAGTCACGCAGAAATAAAATGGAAATGTAACAACCGCTTCTCCCTTTTTTCGCGAATCTTAGAAAAATAGAAGTCAATGTCAAAACTGACGAGAATCATGTGATGACGCGAATCTATGATGATGGTGATGGAGTGGCTGTGGAAAGTACACGAAGGTTTTTCATTTAATTGAAATAGAAAAAAAAACGAGAAAACACTCGCCAGCTTTGCGGTCTTTTTTTTTAAGGTTCGTGACGTCACGCCATTGTAAATTTCGGAAGGTGTCCCCGAGTGCCGTATTACTATACAAATAAGAAACGGCTTAGCCTCATCTGAAAGAGAAGGCTTTCTTTCTCGCCTATAGAAATCGCAGACGCCCTCCGACCGCTCTCGTTTCATAGAGGTCCTTAACGTCCATAGGTTACCATGGCCGACTCAGGCCACAACCTCTCCCCTCCTACGCCCCCCTCTGTCGGGGGAGGGGGAATGGGAGGAGGAGGTGAGGGCGTCGAGGATTCCATGGACCGCCTCCACCAACACCACCACCACAGCCGGAATGGGCGGGCCGTGTCTCCCAGCGAGGAGATGCCGCCCAGGTCCCCTAGTCCCAGGTACAGGAGATATTCCGACTCCACGCCCACGCGCTCGCCCTCGCCCATGCCGCCGGGAGAAGCCCAGGAGGACGTCGAAGCCATCGGCGCCAGGAAGACGAAGTCGGTGTCCTTCCATTCACACACCAACTGGAAGAGCGACAGGAAGATTCAAAGTGGTGAGTTGGATTGATTGATTGATTGAGCGATTTTTTCTTTTTTCAGTTTAAATCTTCTTTCTCATTGATTTATTGAAATTTCGGGCGGATACGGAAATGCACTTAGGGACGTTTGATCCCCTAGGGGCTATATTAGATTCACATCAAACGTGCATTTGATGTTTAGGCCAGTCCCTGACGACGCTCCTGATTGGCCTGTTGATAAGCCAATCACAGGGCTGGAAACCCTCAGTCTCTCTCGAGAGTTCACATAGGCAGGTTGTATGTTCCACCTCTCCTGAGGGATACTTTTGAAAGACGGAACATACATCCTGCCTATGTGAACTGTCGAGAGACACTGAGAGTGTCCAGCCCTGTGAGCGGCTCATCAACAGCCAATCGGGATCGTCGTAAAGGACTGGCATAGACATATGCATGGGTGATGTGAATCTACTATAATAGACATTTGATTCCCCATGGGGCCAGTACTAAACACGGCGAAACAGTGTTGGTGAGTCACTGTTTCGCCGTGTTTAGTAATAGCCCCTGGGGGGGATCAAATGTCTCTTGGTGCATTTCGCTATCTGCCTGAAATTTCAGGCAGCGCGAAATGCCTGGTTTCGATATCTGCCTGTATCATATACACGTATTCGTTCACCGAACAGAACTGGATGTGAAATGGAATAATTAATAATTAACTCGACTGGGAAATGACACTTTTCAAAAGGTGAACAAATGTTTTGCTAAGGGAATCAAAGATACTTTCAGACATTTCTCAGAACAGCCCCAGAGTTGATTAATCCTCGAATGAATGTAATTAATTTCGTTAGGGATGCAAAGGAAAAAATTCACTTTTGGATGTTGAGGTACCCATTTAGTTCCTATATATTCTGCTCAGTCCGTTATCGTGTATACATTTACGTCGTGTAGGCTCCGCTCACTCATATTCTCAACCTGTTAATCAGTATGGGTTCGAATTTCACCTGGGAGGGAGAACTTCATTCATTAGATTTTAAGGTTTCAACGTATTCAGTAGAGAGCATATCCAGACCCTATTTGTGGTATGAATAGATACAGCAGCCAGGCAAGCGATTGCTGGGACAGAGTTTAAGCTCAGACTATGGTTTTAAAAGTCCACCCAACTGAAAATGGGTACCACCTTCTGGGGTCAACAGAAAACCGTGGTGTTATTGTCCTCGCCACTAAGCGTTTGCTTGAGATACCAGTAGGCTGTACCCTTGTGATGTCACACACACACACATACACACACACACACACACACACACACACATATATATATATATATATATATATATATATGTGTGTGTGTGTGTGTGTGTGTGTGTGTGTGTGTGTGTGTGTGTGACATCATAACGGTACAGCCTACTGGTATCTCAGCAAATCCTTAGGGGTGAGGTCAATATATATATATATATATATATGATATCTATATATAAATTATAAATAAATATATATATATCAATATATAAATAATATATATCATACCCTGTATGTTTGTGTCCCATTACACTTTTATCTTGAAGTCCCTTGTGTGTGTGGAACAATTATAACAAAATAAGCGAGGGAGCGGAATTTCTATTTGAACGAGCAGTTTGTATGTGGTTTAAGGGGGTGTGGCCGTGAGAGAGAGAGAGAGAGAGAGAGAGAGAGAGAGAGAGAGAGAGAGAGTGCGGGGGTGGAAAGCTATGAGGTGCTGCAAAGGCTTTAGCTTCTGCTGACATGTCGCCTTTAAGGTCTGTCCTTTCTTAGGGAGTTTCACATGTGAAATTTGGCTCTGCTTAATTATTATGACTATTTTTTTTATATAGGACCTTTCCCCTTCAGCTCTGTCGTTATTAGTAAGAGAGAGAGAGAGAGAGAGAGAGAGAGAGAGAGAGAGAGAGAGAGAGAGATATTTTTTAGTGCTATCTGGAAACCAGTGTTTCCATAGATCTGGTCCTTTGAGTTTTTCATTTAAAAGCCCTCATTGAATTTGCCGTATCAGTGAGAGTGGAATTCAGCTGGTTCATTGGTGTATGTATAAACGTAATCCAAGCATGCACGTATGTATATACGTTATTATTATTATTGATATTAATAGTAGTAGTGGTATTGGCACTATTGGTGTCATTACATTTTCATTTCGGCATAAGGGGTTGATTCAAGAAGAGAACTATAGTGAAATTAAAATTCTTATCCACCTTTTTTTTCATGTATATTCGTCGGTAATGAGAGTTTTTCCTTTGATTAAATTTTATACTAAAATCAAATCATACATGCTTCACAAAGACGAACGTTGAAAAAACTTTATTTCCTAACAGGAAATGTGAAGTAATTTAGTCGTAAGAAAGGCTTCTTCATTATCCCTCACAGTAAAAGATTTTCATTCTTTTCCAACTTCCTCCGACAGTTTATAAAAACTTTTAGGAATTGTTCCCTACTAAGAACCAGACATCCATTTTTTAAGTGAAGGAATATTTTCGTTTCGGATCCTCTTTGGATTCATTTGAAAATGAAATGAATATAAACAAATTATTTTTGATCTTATCAGGGGTTGTCATAAGAGGAAAAAGCTCTATATTCCTTCTTTTAACTCCTTTTCTAGGTCTTAGTAAACACTGACTTGAAAAGAAAATTTCCCTCACAAAAGGTTGCTTATGGAACGCCTGGAAACTTCGGCATTGAATAACCTACAGCCTCCGTTTCTGTTTACTTTTCAAGGTAATGAAGAGGCTCTACTTTTGCAGTTCGCTTTCAGAAGAAATACAGATTCCTGCCACATAAGTTAGCTATGATTTTAAAATTTCCATAGCGTAACATTGTGCTGGCACGAGAGAGAGAGAGAGAGAGAGAGAGAGAGAGAGAGAGAGAGAGAGAGAGAGAGAGAGAGAGAGAGTCAAGGATCATGGTAAAAAAAACAGTGAGATTAGTGAGTTCTGTGATGCAAGAAGGGAAGAGAAGTGTTGTGTGAAGGAATGAGTAAGAGACAGATAGATAGCATGCATGATATTTAAATATTGTTGAGAGAGAGAGAGAGAGAGAGAGAGAGAGAGAGAGAGAGAGAGAGAGAGAGAATGGAATGCTCATTATGGCTGTACTCAGTTTCTCAAGAGCATTGAAATACCTTCACAAAAATGTCGGTTGTATCACTGGGCGTCTGTTTTGGCGGGCCTAAAGGATTGGGATGAATCCTTCGGAGGTTAAAGTTGATATTTCACGACGACCCTGTATTGCATCTGTCCGGTTTCCACGCCCCCGCCCACGCCCACGCTACCGCCCTATAGCACGTTAACGTAGGGGAAAGGTAGTAGATGTTGTAGAGAACATAAAGATGAGATAGGTAGCGACAGGGAAAAGTTGATAATTAGCCTGAAAATAAAAGTAAAAGACCGCGCAAATGATATTTTTTTGAAGAAAGACTTGCATGTTTACGAGACTGTAATATTGTTTCAGAGTTTTTATTTTCGGTTGACAACAGTTTATACATGTGTATACACATAGATATCGCTTGTTTATTTATTTTTTTTACATGTATCTGCGTAGTACTCCACTCTTTCCTTTTTTACTCTTTTCTTACATATTTGCATCTGCTCCACATGAATATATATGTTAAATACCAATATTAGATAGTAAGGAGAAAACAGTTTTATCCGTAATGGTTATTATTATTATTTCACCTATTATTTAACCCCCATGACGTATCGTTAGTATTGTAACCATTCCTTTATGGATTACGCAGTCCTGGGAACGTATAAAATACGATTCGTGCAATGAAAGTACGTAATAAAATTCCGTCAGTATTACACCAGGAGCGAAGCCTAGGGGAGGCTTCTATAGTTACTGGAAATATCTTCGAGGCGTCCAAGTATTTTGGCCTAGAGCTGATTAACAGCTGTAATGACGCCAGTGTAAAGGAAAATGGAGTTTGTAGATTTTTTTTGCAGCATCTTTTGAGATTGTTCGAAAGGTAGCCTCCTCACGCTTGGGCACTCTCGGGTTGGTTCAGAGAAAAGCGCAATGAAGTAATGTAGGTAACCGTAGGGTTAGCGCCGCCACTGCCATGCGGTGCACTGTAGGCATTACTTAAGGTTCATTGCAGAGTGCCTTCGGCCCCTAGCTGTTACCCTTTTCGTTTCTTTTGTTGTACTTCCTTTCATATTCACTTTCTGCTATCTTACTCTCCACCCTCGCCTAACCATTGATTCAGTGCAACTGCGAGGTTTTCCTCCTGCTAAACCTTTCAACCCCTTTACCGTCAATTTCCGTTTCAGCGCTGGATGAGTTCATAGGTCCCTGTACTTAGCCTTTGGCCTAAATTCTGTATTCAGTTCAGTTCACTTCAATGAAGTAATGAAAAAGGATTTAGGTATAAACTGAGATAAAAGGAGGATTATTGACAAATATTCGAAGAATTTGATCAATACGATTTTTTGTTTTTTGAGAGAGAGAGAGAGAGAGAGAGAGAGAGAGAGAGAGAGAGAGAGAGAGAGAGAGAGAGAGAATAATATTGACAAATATTCGAGAAATTTGTTCAGTATGACTTTTTTCTAAGATAAAAGGAGTAATATTGACAAATATTCGGAGAATTTATTGGTCGTGATCAATATTCTAGTTGTTTCTGAGGTACGAAAGGAGTAATATTGACCAATATTCGAAAAAATTATCCATTATGATCAATATTATTGTTATTTTTTCTGAGATAGAAGGAGGAATATTGACAAATGTTCGAATAATTAGATCAAAATAATAATATTGTCAAATATTCGAAGAATTTGTTCGATATGATCTTTTTTCCTTAGATAAAAAAAAGTGTAATATTGACAATAAGTCAAGTACTGAAACGACCTCAAGTATCCTGGTACTGTATAGCTTTTGGATACAGAGTGAAGAGATCTGTGCTTTCTTAACAGTCCCGTTTCCCCTGTGGAAGTGCCTTGAAACCGTCTTTTGAATTCCAAAGCCTTCATAGAAGTTCACTCTCGACGTGGTTCGGAAGTCACGTAAAACCGTTGGTCCCGTTGCTGAATAACCATTTGTTCCATGCAACGTTAAAGCACCATACAAACAAACCAAAGCCTTCAATTTAAATAAATTTAATTTAAATAATAAATAAAAAAACTTCAAGTCCCATATATTTTAGTAAATCTAATTTAAATAGTAAGTGAAAAAAACTTCAAGTCCCACATATTTTAGTAAATTTAATTTAAATAGTAAATGAAAAAACTTCGTACCATATATTTTTATACCTTTTGAGTAAAAATATTTCAAGTCCCATGTATTTTTATACTTTTCTTTTAGATAAGAAAATTTCCATCCTCTTGTATTTTTATATTTTCCTTTTAAATAAATAAGAAAATATCAAGTCCCATGCATTTCTATACCTTTTGAATAAGAAAATTTCAAGTCCCATGTATTTTTATACTTTTCTTTTAAATAAGAAAATATCAAGTCCCATGTATTTCTATACTTTTTGAATAAGAAAATTTCAAGTCCCATGTATTTTTATTCTTTTCTCTTAATAAGAAAATATCAAGTCCCATGTATTTCTATACCTTTTGAATAAGAAAATATCAAGTCCCATGTATTCCTATACCTTTTGAATAAGAAAATATCAAGCCCCATGTATTCCTACACCTTTTGAATAAGAAAATATGAAGTCCCATGCATTCCTATACCTTTTGAATAAGAAAATATCAAGCCCCATGTATTTCTATACATTTTGAATAAGAAAATTCCCATGCATTTTTAGACGTTTCTTGTTATCTTTGTATTTTCCCAGGTCGCAACTCTACTCGATGGCTCAAAATATGAAAAGACATTCCTGGCAAAGTCTGATTTATTTTCTTATTTATTGGTTTTTCAGGCTGTTTGCTCTTCGCCCGTCGTTCTGTGCGAGATATCTTTGAACCCGGAACCCTTCCCTTAGAAAAGTGGAAATGAAATTTAAAATAACGAATTTAAAAGAAAGGTATAAAACAGACTTTTAAATAAAAAAATGGCAGATGGCAAAGGAAGGGAAAACTCTCAAAAAGTGTTTTCATTCGTCCCCCGTTTCATAGTTTATTTAAGTCTCCCCAACCATAGTATCCAAGAGAGAGAGAGAGAGAGAGAGAGAGAGAGAGAGAGAGAGAGAGAGAGAAGTGAGGCTTTATTTTACTTAAACGTGTAAATTTCAGGAGAGAGAGAGAGAGGGAGAGAGAGGCTTTATTTTACTTATGTCTAAGGGTAAATTTCAGGAGAGAGAGAGAGAGAGAGAGAGAGAGAGAGAGAGAGAGAGAGAGAGGGGCAGGTTGCTTCATTTTACTGTCTCTAAATGTAAAATTCATCGTATAAGATTCACATAGGGATTTTGAGGCAACGACAAAGGTGATAATGGTAATATATTAGTTAGGCACCTCAGAAAACTTTTTTTTTTCATAGAAAAATACTTTATATATAATATATATATATATATATATAATATATATATATATATATATAATATATATATATATATTATATATAACTTTTGTGGCCCATTTTAAAGTGCTTATCTGTATGAAGCCAGACATGGTAAATGAAAAGAGGCGAAATTGGATCTATTAATAATACTCTCACCTTGAAAGTCTTACGTCGTCGCTAGGTCGTTTTAACGTCAGAAAACCGAGCTATTTTTAAGTGCAAGCTCCGGTGTCTTTGGAGTCGCTGACACGAATGAAGGATTGAGACCAGCTTTCATTTTGGAATCATGTGGCTTCCTTCATTCTTGCTTGATTTATTCTCGAGTTTAATCAGTTTTCTCGTGGTAAAATTGGCTGCTTTGTATGTTTTGTTTGAGCTCTTTAACAGCTAATTGCGATTTCTCTGTTAGGTGTTCAACGAGAAATCGCCCCGATCATTTTCATTGCAAATTTACTTTTGAGAAACATGTCCGGTCTGCGTCTTCGTCAATTGGACAACTCGGTTTATTTGAACGAGCCTTTCAAGAGTTTTGGAGACTTGTCTTTGCTTAATGTTTTTATTGTTCTTGTGAACTTCTTTGCAAATATTGCGCCTCTTTGATTTTTACCATCTGATTTATTTTATCAATTATTGGACAAAAACTTGAGTTATGTCAAGTTTCTGATTCCTTATGTTGATATGAATCTCAGGTGCCGCCGTTCAGATAGTTCGTCGTGTATGCTTTCGACAATGTACCATTACTGTAATTAATGGTATATTTACTTCTTTCCAGGCTGTACCATGCATCAGTTAGCATAAACATGTAGAAAATTATATTGTTTGCTTTTTTTATTGTTGGTGGGGGTGGGGGGGGGGGGGAGGGGGGGGGGGTAAATAAATACCACACAGTTTTCTACAGATTTTATACCAGTTGTGAGCAAATATTGAGTTATCTTTGAAGTTATGGGGTTGAATCAGTTAATTTCAGTAAATATGGTGCCAAAACTTTTTAATTTTATTTTACCAGGATCACACGATTCTCATTTCATACATTGTTTACTTTTCTTTGTGATTTTTAATATATTTCACCTTGTTCTGTATTCCTTTTCCCGTTCTCAGCTACCTTCCCTTGTGCCTGAAGCATTCTGATTTTCCGTCTAGGGTTCCACCTTGGCTAGTTATTATGATAAATTATTAAGGAAATTAAGCGGGTGCAAAAATAAAACGTTGAGCTTTGGTATCTTAAAGGATTCGACGCCTGAGTATTTCTGACCAGTAAGCACTGATGTTGTTGCCTAAACAAAAGTAAATAAAAAAAAGCAGTTTTCTCTAATCACCAGATCGTGTACATAACGTAAGTGAATGTTAAAATTCGCAGTCCAAAAATGTCTCGCCATAGCTGTGTATTGATGTAATTTAGGTCAGATGTTATAGCGTCTTGTGACAACGTTGCGGATAAGCTATAAATTTTGCTGACTTTCGTCACATGTTTCTGTCTGGTTTATTTCCGTTTGTCTATCCACCCGCAATTTTTCTGTCCGCCCTCAGATACCACTGAGGCTAGAGGGCTGCAAATTGGTATATTGATCATCCATCCTACAATCATCAAACATACCAAATTGCAATCCTCTAGCCTCAGTAGTTTTTATTTTATTCAAGGTTGAAATTAGCCATGATCGTGCACCTGAAAACGCTATAGGTGCCAAAACACAGGCCACCAGCGGGCCGTGGCTAATGTTTTATAGGCCGCGGCTGAGTGGCTGAGAGTTTCACACAGCTGTCGATGGATTTTGATTGAATTTGTGAAAGGGTCATTTTGATTGAATTTGTGAAAGGGTCATGAAAATTCGTTAAACTGGTAGATTTCATTCGGTTCTTAAAAGAAAAGAAACATATCTTTTAAAACTTGGTAAGTTTGCCTTGAAATTGTTGGAAGAATTTTATCTCCCTTGTGAAAGGAAACCGAACCATACAGAATTTGTGGATAAATAATTTGTCTCAAGAGACCGAATTTGCCTAATGGACCTCTATTGTTTTAACAGTGATAATGGACGTATCTGGGAATGCATGATTCCAATTTATTAATATTATATATAGTATATATATATATATATATATATATATATATATATATATATATATATATATATATATCGGCGTCAATAATCTTCGTTGTCAGGATGCCGAAAACTTCCAATCATTCATTCTATCTATCTATCATCTATCTATTATCTAGATAATAATAAAATCAATAATAAAATAATAATCAATAATAATAATAATAATAATAATAATAATGTCCGATAGTCTGCAACCAACACCTTTTTCTGTCGTCATCAATTGAGAATTTGTCGCGTTTCATAGATAACATACCATATACTATATATATATATATATATATATATATATATATATATATATATATATATATCATTGAGCTACAAATTTCCTTTAATATCTAAATTCACTCTACTTCGGAATGATATATTCATATATGTACCGAAGGGGAATTTTTTTAGTTGATAACAATTTTCGCCCCCACATGGGATCGAACCACTGTCCAAGTGACGGGGACGAAATCAGGACCCAGTGGACGCTATCAAGTCAGCCATCAGAGACGCGTCTCTGATGGCTGACTTGATAGCGTCACTGGGTCCTGATTTCGTCCCCGTCCACTTGGACAGTGGTTCGATCCCATGTGGGGGCGAAATTGTTATCAACTAAAAAAATTCCCCTTCGGTACATATATGAAAATATATCAATTCCGAAGTAGAGTGAATTTAGATATTAAAGGAAATTTGTAGCTCAATGATATATAAATGAATCACGGTTCGATGTGATGATTATTCATATATATATATATATACGTATATATATAATTATATATATATATAATATATATCTATATATGAAACGCGAGAAATTCTCAATTATTGACGACAGAAAAAAAAAAGTGTTGGTTGCAGACTATGGACATTATTAACGGAAGAGCATGGATATAGCACAACGTTAACAGCGTTGTGCCTAAAGTTATATCTGTTGAAATTTAGACGGAGGTGATCTCTCGACAGACTACGCCCTCGGTGGCCGCGAGTTCGATTCTCGGGCATTCCATTGAGGTGTGAGAGATGTGTATTTCTGGTGATGGAAGTTCACTCTCGACGTGGTTCGGAAGTCACGTAAAGCCGTGGGTCCCGTTGATGAATAAACACTGGTTCCATGCATCGTAAAAACACCATACAAACAAACAAAGAAATCGACGGACTACGCAGATTGTTTGAATCTGATTTCTGTTTAACAGACCACTGATTTCCGCACGTTCCTTCAGGGCCGAGGCAGCATTATATAGAAATATTTTTTTCGAGTAACAGGTACCAGACACTGTTATCTGACCCAATGGAAAATAAAGCCAAATTTCTTTTTGCTATTGGTACGCGCTTTTAATTTTGTACGTCAGCTGCCTAGTTCTCTAAAATGTCGCACTCCTCGCTGCGAGAGGTTGCAGAACTCCCGACTCCATTGTTCCCTCGCTCGTTATGCATGCAACTGGGAGTAAAATTGGCCTCCTGTCAATGGACATCAATTAGCGATGGACAAATGGTTCAGCGGATTGTTCTGCAACAGATTGTATTTGCGTTTGCTCGTGAATAATTCGAGCTCGCGTCGGTTCATTATTGCAGGCATTGCAAGATCCGCACGAGATTTTATTTCGCTATCTCCGCTTCGTCGTGCAATGCTTATCTCCTTTTGATAATCGGTTACGTAAGAACGCATTCTTGTCCCGTTTGACGTGATACTCATCTCCTCTCGATGAAAAGTTGCGATGTTTGTTCCGTTTCTTCAGAATATTTTCAAAGATCCGGCTTCTTCTTCTGGTAGAATATTCTTCCTCTTTACTGCGACGCAAGAACCTTCATTTTTAAACTGATGCTCCGTTGTTACGTAAATATTTATGCTGATGGTTTATCGTTGCCATGGTGATATAAATTCAGCGTTGGTTTGAAAAGGATTTTCTCTCGACCAAGTTGTTGCCGAAGTCTCCAGGTATTGTCAAGGTTGGTGAGCATGTATAATCCCTTGTTATGAGTCGACTCGAGTCATGTCTTGGCGTTTCGTCATCTTATTAGATATACATTGGTTGTTCTAGGGAAACTTTTTCCATCGGATGTATACATTTGAATGTTTTAGATGTGAACGCGGATTTATTTTTTTCAAAATCAGTCACGGCTCACGAACAATGTAGGGTAAAAAATTTCAATGCAAGTTTTCGTCCGTCGTTTGAGAGAGGTTTGAGTTTGAAGCAATACTTTGGCTGAGTGAGAATGAGATATTGCCAAAAAAAAAAAAATGTATAACAGTAGGAGGGAATATGCTGCTTCATTTACTGACCAAGAATGGCCTTATTGGCGAGCTAGAAACTTTTTTTTTTAAATCTTTCATTTGAATATTTTCTTCGTCTCTTCTGTATGATCAAAGTTCACGCCTCGTCATCCATATGGCAAGAGCCTCTGCTAGCATAAGGCAGTTGAATCTAAACGAAGCAGGTAACCTGTGAAAAAGCTTATTCCTTAGTCATATTTTAATAAAGTGCTGTTATCTCGTGTTTTTTGCGTGACTGAAAGTTTTTTTTTTTTTTTTTTTTTTTTTGCCCCCATAATTTTTAGGAGTCGGTTGTGTTTATTAGGAGTGATGCCTCTGCAAATGGCAATGCTTTCCTTAGCAGTTGTAAGCACTCGTCTTCATACAGTCGTATGACTTCCAGCCCTCCCTGACAAGAGGTAGAATTCCCCCCTGTGGATACGCTACTTCCTGTGTGCATGTCAAGGCTGTAATCTGTACCTCTTGTCAAGAAAATTTTATTTTACCTTTGTTTGTGAATATCGGATGTTTTTACTTTAACATGCAGGGTGGAACGTTTGTCTTCTCTGTGATTGCACAGATGGACTGGGCTTTGGTTTTCCTTTTTCCGTTAGGAACTCCCTAGCCACCTTGTAGGTTTTCCATTTCAAGGAAGGGCAGTGCTACAGAGATGTATCCCTTACATTCTGTGGAAGGGAAATTCTTATACAGCATGTTATAGAGGCAACATGACAAACTTCCGCCATACAAATGTTTCCTTAGAATGTAGAGCAGGTTAAATGTTGACAGCATACTGTTAAAGATCTCCAACCAGTTGTGAGGGTTTTGAGATAGATACAAAGGCAGTAGAATGATTCACCATCTTCTCCAAAATCAGTAATAGTAATCTTTCTTATAATCTTTTTTCTTCAGTTAGTCATATTAAGCAAAATTATATTCCTTCTCCCTCCCCCTCTTGTCTGCCTGCTTGTCTGTCAATACTATCTTCCTTGTAGAGGTATATTAAGGAAAATCCTTCTTGCTCTGCCTTCCCCCTTGCACCTCTGTCTGCCTGTCTATCCTTGTCTGTTAATTCTGTTAATCTGTCTAGTTTCATCAGCGTCACTTCAATCAAGATCAAGGAAGGAATTTAGCCCGTACAGTCAGCCATTCGTCAGGAGTTCCCTTATATATTCTAACGCGTCCTGTTCGCTCTCGAAGAGATTCTGATCGTCCAGCGGGTTCGTTTAGGTCGTCAGATTCAAGATCTCATATTCCCTGTACTATAGAGCTTCGCAAAACTCCCAACAAGACTCGCATTGAATCTCCCGAGACACTTGCGCGAATGCATGGTGATGCTCTCTCTCTCTCTCTCTCTCTCTCTCTCTCTCTCTCTCTCTCCTGAAATTTACACATGTTTAAGTAAAATATAACCTCTCTCTCTCTCTCTCTCTCTCTCTCTCTCTCTCTCTCTCTCTCTCTCTCCTGAAATTTACACATGTTTAAGTAAAATAAACCCTCTCTCTCTCTCTCTCTCTCTCTCTCTCTCTCTCTCTCTCTCTCTCTCTCTCTCTCTCATATCATATCGGACCGCAAAGCTATCGTATCAATGTAATCAGGTAACGCATACTTAGATAAATGATGAATGATGCAAGATTCTCTCTCTCTCTCTCTCTCTCTCTCTCTCTCTCTCTCTCTCTCTCTCTCTCTCTGATTAATGATGCTAATATGTGGCCATCTGGCTTGAAAGGACCTTATTATGAAGAGTTTCGCAGCTACAGTTACTCCGGCGCCCTCTCATGAGGGATGGAGGTTATAGGGTGGTTTCATGGGAGCAGTGATATATGTATATACATATATGTATATATGTATATATACATATATATGTGTGTGTATGACTACATAAATTAAATAAATTACATATATATATTATATATATATATATATATATATATATATATATCCAGCTTTATCTAAAGCGGGCTAAATCATGGTTGAACCCCCTGTGTAGAACATTTCCCTAATATCAGCCGCTTCATACTCGCAGGATCATCAACAGTGCATCAAAATATTGTACAAACAAGGACGCTTCCTGGATATAAAGTTTTTTTTTTCTCTCTCTCTCCAATACTTTCTTTACTTAATCCATCCAGCACTTTTCATGTCCTCCTCTTCCTTCAAGTATAGCTATCGCATTGTTCACTCTTTTTACGTATCTATTATCCTACATTCTTTCCTCATAACTTCCATCTCATTTGAATACTTCTTATCCAGTATTTATTTCGCATTTGTGCAATTGAATAATACATTTTTCATCCATTTCCATCGTAATTACTCTCCCGCCCCCCATC
>NC_087203.1:106101708-106104208 GCF_015104395.2 Macrobrachium nipponense
ATTGCTCGAATATTCATAGCCGACTCACGTAAATGAACACACGCATGCAGATACATACACTTGCATGCAACACCCCCCCCCCCTCCCCCGCTGCATTAATGCACAGATGCATGAATGTACGAACTGAGTGGGGTTTTTTTTTATTATTATTAGTTTTCGGCTGATTTCTTCTGGTTTCGACGCCGTTTGGTTAATCTATGATGTGTACCGTATTAGCAGAAACTCGCTAACGTTATCTTGTACAGGAGTAGATGCTGTGTGTATATATATATATATATATATATATATATATATATATATATATATATATATATATATATATATATATATATATATATACGCGTGTATATATGACGGGTTGCCTTATTCATTACGTTTTTGTATCTCTCTCTCTCTCTCTCTCTCTCTCTCTCTCTCTCTCTGTATATATATATATATATATATATTATATATATATATATATATATCTATATATATATAATCATATATTATATATATTCTATATACAAATACATACACGTGTGCGTGTGTTATCATCCCACTTTTACTAATAATGTTATTTGTTTACAATTAAACTGCATCATACCATTGCCTTTAACTACTTATCAGTTTTAGTTATTCCTTTATTTTTGTATCTTCTTGCTCCACTTACCCCGACCTATTCCTTTTTAAGATTTTATGTCTTGAAATCCTTCCCCTTTCTATGATGTCCGTGTTCTTTTCGCCATTTCTTTCCTCTATACTGCCTCTGCACTTTTCTCCTCATGGTCTCTCGCTCTTTAAAGTCTTGTAAGCATAATGGTCTCTATGGTGAAGATAATGAACATTATTAACTTTTATATAAGCTCCATAAAACTGTTGACAGTACCCTGTGAGCGAGGGGTGGGCAGCTTGTCTGATCTTTTTCTCCTTACAAGATTTTCCATTGAATTAAGTTTGGGATTTCATCTAATAAATGAGTCGATTCTTACTTGCTGATTGGACACGCTACAACTTTGCCAAAAGGTCGTCGCCATCCGTTTGTTCCGCTTGCTCTACAGGTATTACTTTAGAATTACTCCCTCCGGCTGCCTGCGTGTCAGTCTTAGCAGTCGCACAGAGGCATAGAACTCGATGTTCAGCCGGTTTGGTTTGTCTGTTATACCAGTCTCTTCCAGAACGTTGTGCTCTCGGGTTTCTTCATTTCTTTCTTAAAAGGCTTATTTTTCCTATGTGCTTGATTTGTGTAGTGCCTGTCCCAGTGCCTCCGTCACAGAAAAGTAATACCCCTGATAGGACACCCTGTGGGGAGTATGCATAATCCCCTGAGGATAACCAGGAGACGAAAAGCGATCTGCTTTTGTTAAAGTCTTAGTCGTTCTCTGGCAGAGGTCCTTAAAGTTGTTGGTTTTTTCTCTTGAAAATTGTTTCGCGGGTGATCGCGCGATGATGATGACACTGGGTGCGGAAGAATCATTGTTGTCGCGTTGATGTAATCTTCCCCCATGTCGTTGGGATCAAGCGAGCTTCCCGTTGTCGGGATCATAGCGATCTTCCCAATGTCGCTGGGATTGGGCGGGATTTTTGTCTCCTCTCTCGTGGGGGTCACGGGAAAATATTTTGCAGATGGCATTTCGCCAAAGTTATATCGCCTCCTCCTTGTGTGTCTGGGGAAATGCCTGCAGGGATTTCCGAGATTCTAGACATACAGAGAGAGAGAGAGAGAGAGAGAGAGAGAGAGAGAGAGAGAGAGAAGAGAGGGGTTAGGGTGGGGGGGGGGGGTTCGTAATAAATTTTTAGCGTTACATCAAGATAATGAAAAAATAAGAGTATTCCCAGACAGGACACATGTTTGTAAAACGATTAAGTTAGACATATGAAAAAAGTTTCGGTGATTCACAGTTTACTATCGTGAACCATTGTTCTGTATCAAAACCGAGAGAGAGAGAGAGAGAGAGAGAGAGAGAGAGAGAGAGAGCGAGAGAGTGAGAGGAGGGGAGAGGGAGAGGATGAGAGAGGAGATAGAGAGAGAGAGGAGAGAGAGAGAGAGAGGAGAGAGGGGGGGGCGGTTCGTAATAAATTTTAAGCTTTACGTCAAGATGGTTAAAAAAATAAGACTATTCCCAGACAGGACATGTTTGCAAAAGTGATAAGTTAGAAGTATGAAAAAAGTTTCGGCAATTCACAGTTTACTATCGTGAACTGTTGTTCTGTATCAAAACCCTGAGAGAGAGAGAGAGAGAGAGAGATCGTAATATATTTTAAGGGTTACATCAAGAAAGTGAAAAAATAAGAGTATTCCCAGGCAGGACACGTTTGCAAAACGATTGAGTTAGAAGTATGAAAAAAGTTTCGGCAATTCACAGTTTACTATCTGTATCAAAACCCTGCAATGCGTTTGATTTTGGGTTCGCCTCATCTCTTGCTTTATCTGGGAGATTAAGGCATTAGATGAACCTTGGGGAAACTGTTTTGTGGAAGCTGAATAGTGCAAAGAACACTTCAAATTCCTAGTCAACGA
>NC_087203.1:106109208-106136708 GCF_015104395.2 Macrobrachium nipponense
AGAATGTGCGTTCGTGCGTGCGCGCATGTATACATATACGTATGTACGTGTTTGTACAATTACAATGTGAATGTCCCCATGAACTCTAAATTCCCACTTAAGATTTCTTGACATATTTTACCTTGTATTGATAACTGTCGCGTTATCCCCTAGGCTTTATTTGTGTTTCTGTTTATTTTGCTCTCCTCTCCTCTCCTTTGTGTCATTTTATGTGTGGATAGAGACAGATAAGCGGCTGCCTTATCAGAGGGGCATCCTCCGAGTCCTCAGCTTCGTCGTCATCATATCCTTTCGCTCCTAGAATGAATTTGGAGAAGGTGAACTTTGCCCGGTGTGTGTAGGATACAGTCTTTAGAGGTTTTGTGTTAATATAGGATATATAAATATTTTTAAGATTATAGACAGATCATAAGGACTTTGTTGTTGCACTCGTAAAATAGTGCCAGAATGAGTTGACATTTTTCAACAGTTGTCTGCCTTTGATTTCTTGATGGAATTACGTGAGCATGAAATTGCCCACGACAAGTCCTTTACACCTCAAGAGCAATTGATTCTTTATTGATATGGAAGTGAATGGTAGTACTAGACAACTTTCCATAATAAGCATAAACCATTTTTTATTGTCTCGCAGTAAAGTAAGCAGAAATACTTACACCTCCGCCAACGATGTGAGACGGAGATTTCATTTTCAAACTTTTTTGTTGTTTGGCTGAACTGAAAATGTCCCTGGATACAATACATCTCAGAAGAAGTTACTTACGAAGTTACGTAAGAATTTCAGTTGAATTTTGAGAAGGAGAAGAGGTAGGCTTTGAGCCAGAGGAGAATTTGTCATTTTTCGTGATATATCTGGTTTGTAAAGCTGTCTAATGTATATGGGAACGAAATCGTGTTAGGAAGCACGAACTCTTTAAATTAACAAAGATAAGAAACTAGTAAAACATGGGACCATAATATACTCAAATGTTTCACTTTGGCTGTGCTTATCCGTAGTGTATATGTATACGCATATATATATATATATATATATATATATATATATATATATATATATATAATATATATATATATATATATATATAGATATATATATTTATATATATATATATATATATATATATATATATATATATATATCTATACATACATACACATTTCCTCTTTAAAGGAACTGGCTCCAGAAGACGCCACCGTTCCCATGTGTAGACTAGCAAATATAGATAATGTTAATGCCTTCTTACTTGGTTCTTACATTTGATCAGTGGGATTATGCGCCTCTGGTATCCGAAATTTATTGGCAGTCGGTCAGAAAGTTGTATTTGAAGAGATGACGAGAAAAGTCACCCCCCAGTAAAGCAACATATCCGGTGTGTTTAACGCTGTGACGGATGATACATTATTATTGTTCGGGTGCGTTCAATGTACAGGATACTACACACCCGTCATTTTCCCCTTTTTTTTATTTCTTTTATTTCCTTTAGCCACGGCGCCATTGTTCATTCCCGACTCGAGGAGAAAATTTTCTAATGAGATTCTGGGGATGACATTGTCACCAAATTAAAAAAAGAAGTGAGGAATAATAATGCTAATGGGTGAGATGGGTCCCTTTCTCCCTTTCATAGAAGCAACGCCTGTCCTTTCGTAGGCTTCCTCGGCCTCACATTGAATTGGCGTTGTGTTTCTTTTGTTTTGTTTGGGGGAGTTTTTATTTTATATATATATATTATATATATATTATCTATATATATGTTATATATTTATATATATATATATTATATTATATCTATATACTGTTTTTGCCGTAGAGGTGGAGGAGGAATGGAAAGGAGTTGGGCAAAGCGCTTCCCAAATATTTTTCACACTTCCTCAGGGTCAAGTGATACAAAAATCATTGTTTCAAAGACACCTGTGTGGTACCAATACATATGCATATATATATATATATATATTATATATATATATATATAATACTATATATATATAATATATATATATATATATATATATATATATATATATATGTGTGTGTGTGTGTGTGTGTGTGTGTATGTATGTATACTTGCATATACACATACATCTACATATGCAAGCACCATACACCTTCTCAGTATTGTTCATTGTTAGATTGACACTATTATTATTCCCTTTATGACAAATAGAGTTTTTGTTTATCACTGTCAAAGAGTTCTCACTAACACCTACTAATTCACAAACCTCTTCCATATCTAAACTTTGTCTACATTCCTATTTTAGTACCAATTACTCTATTAGCTGTCTTTTTTTTTTTTTTTTTTTTTTTTTTTTTGTTTTTTTTTTTTTTTTAATAAATAGCCACGGTGGTCTCTCCGGGTAAATTAGAGAATGTCATTCTCATGTACACCTGGAAACTAACAGCACCTCTTTTCATTATATCTAAAGACAAAAGGTTTTCCTCTCATACATTTCTTTGGAAACTTTCCTCCATCCAGACATATCTCATTCACCCTGGTCTACCACCCAGTTAAACTATCAGTCAAGTTACTGTTATTGCATCGACATCTTTGCAATTAATACCATTCTGTACATTCAACAAATCTTCAAAATGGCAACAATAGTGTTTTCAGACAGTACTTCTCCATCATTTACTCTTTACTTTTTCGTTCACTTCCTACCTTGTTCCCTCCTCATGCAGACCTTACCGACGTCCTCTCATCTTCTTAGGAATTGCGCTTCGAATAAACTTGTCTCTTCAGTAACCTTCCATTTCTATATTTATTGGTGCATTTCTTTCAACCCTCTCTTCTGTGCTCCCACACCAGCTAGAAAGCTCTGTTTACCTAACCATCCCTGAATTTTGCCTAATCCTAAAAACTGATACTAGATTAACTTCTATAAATAAAGTCCAATCTCATGGCCACATTCGGAACCATTTCTCTTCATCTAAACTTGACTCATATTTTCTCATGTGCATCAACCAGATATATCTGTGACAGAGTTTGTCACTGGTAATTCCACCGGCTTGTTTTAATGCCCCTGTATTAAAATATGATTTACAATACACGTATTCCTACGCTTTTCCTCCCACCAGATATTTTTAGAAATCATCTATAATAATCAACAGCTTTCAGAACATTTTCAAAAGATTCTGTTATTAAATTCTGTAACTACCAACCTGCCGACTTTACAGTTGCTATCTGCATCACCTACCTTTGCATTTAGATCACCAAGAACAAATAACTTTTTTTTATGCCCTGAAGCATAGATTCAGTCTGTGAAACACATTCATTCTCACTTTTTTTTTCATTTCTGCGCCAAATACATTGCCTGTACAACATTTCTATTGCTACACCTAATTTCACTCTCATACTTATTCTTCAACTTATCCTCATTTGCTTCCTGACAGAACGAAAGAATCCTTATAAATACCATTATATTAATATATATAATATATATATATATAATATGTATATATATATATATACACATATATATATATGTATATATATACATTATATACATACATACATTACATATATATATATAGATATATATATACTATATATATATATATATAATATATATATATATATGTGTGTGTGTGTGTGTGTGTGTGTGCCATGTGTTACTCCAAGAGACCAGATGAATGGGCAATTGCAAATGCTTTTAAAAGGAAACCAAGTGTAGTAGTATATCTGCCTCCAGATTCCTTCCACCCCGGGTGCCTGTGTAAACACACGGTTAAGTAGAAAGCCAATAGTGGTTATGAATGTTTCCGCCCTCCGTTATGACCCAGCTGTATAACTAGGCTTATTATTATTATTATTATCTTCTTACGTTTTCCGTACCCCTTCTCTCTCTCTCTCTCTCTCTCTCTCTCTCTCTCTCTCTTTTTAAATATTCATAGTTTATAAGTTATTTTATTGAAGGAGCTGTGATTTTATTATATCAGATGCACTACATTACGTATGTATTTCAGTGTGTACACTTACTATATCCAACAGTAAATAAATTGTTCAGATTAAATTTGTAAGTAGTTTTAAAATACTTTTCTGTGAAAACTACCTCTCCCCAAAAGTAACTTTTGTTTGGTATCATTTGAAGAAGCTTTGTATTCGTGCGTATTTTATGCAAGACACTTAATACCCACTGTAAACTAAAATATGGATTAAAGGAATTATCATAATTAGTATTATTACTCTCTCTCTCTCTCTCTCTCTCTCTCTCTCTCTCTCTCTCTCTCTTTCATCAAACCGTGTAAATGTCAGTCAAGTTGAATCTTTTACCAGTTACCTAATTTTTTTATGTCTTAAATTTCCTACTTACGGGTAGACAGATATGATTAAATCTAATATTTTAGATATACTAAAACGATTTCCCACAGACAAATCATTATACACCACGCTTTATGTCCACACACACACACACACACATTCTCATAGCAGGGTATGGTAGTCATTTCAGACAAGACGACACAATGTCTCTCTCTCATAATAAGTTTCACGAAACGTAACTGATTCCTCCGAAGTCAGCCGAGGAGTGTTCTCTCGTGTGTCGCGAAACAAAGAAAGGAAGGAAGGAAGAAAAAGACTCATTCGAATGTGAACAGAAAAACGGTCTAAAAATAAGAGGAGAAGCATCGAGCAGATATTGGACTGTTGCAAGAGTTTTACGAAAGCTTACAGAAACAGTTGGCTTGGCCAGATCACGTACGTACGGAATGTGTCAGAACTTTGTGTTATGTATTCCAATATAGATAGCGTCGGCAAAATGAAAACATGCCGCCGGCCCCACACAGGAGAAGAGAGAGAGAGAGAGAGAGAGAGAGAGAGAGAGAGAGAGAGAAGAGAGAGAACGATTGGATGGGATTGTTATTGTCAGTTACATACAGATGCAGGAATGAAATTTATTTTCAGTACACTCGGCCTACCCCCCCCCCTCTCTCTCTCTCTCTGGTATGTTTTCAAATTAAGCGATATATTATATATAATATATATATAATATTATATATATATATATATATATATATATATAGATATAGCTATGTGTGTGTGTGTGTGTGTGTGTGGGTATGTACACAGTCTCTGCTTATGTACAAACACAGAAACATGTAATTACTTGCCCGCACACTAACACTTGCTCTCGAATGGACACATGCAGTCTTCACAAGTTTCCACTGAATCAACCAAACATACGGCGGCTCTGACAGTATCTGAAGCCAGTACAGATTATTATTATTATTATTAATTATTATTATTATTATTATTATTATTATTATTAATTAATTCAAGAAGAGTTTTAAAACCTTTGTCGCTGTGGCTTCTGTAACGATAATCCAATTTTGGCATCGTTTAGAGATTTATCATATAGCAAAGTATGCTTTGAGTGATATATTTTATTTACGATTTTTTCTTGTCTTGCCATTTTTATTCATAAAACATTAAAACTCGACCATAAGATCCCATCACTCGTAATCAAACTTGATGTAATCTAATGTTTCGGTTGTTCGACGCCGTGAGGAGTCATGTAACGAATGTGCGAGAGAATGCGATGACGAGATTTTTTAGACCTGTTCTTCAGCACCCGAAAAAAAAAGATAGCTAGCTGTTACGTTAAGCGCCTCAGTGGCGTGATCGGTATGGTCTTGACCTGCCACCTCGGTGGCCGCGAGTTCGATTCTCGTGCATTCCATTGAGTAGTGAGAGATGTGTATTTCTGGTGATAGAAGTTCACTCTCGACGACTTGGTTCGGAAGTCACGTACAGCCGTTGGTCCCGTTGCTGAATAACCACTGGTTCCATGCAACGTAAAAACACCATACAAACAAAACAAGGACCAGAGTTAGCAGAAATAAATATATAAATGAATATATATTTCATGAAGCTTGAAAAGTCCATCAGCGACAGTAACTTTCCCACCATTGAGTTGCCTCGAAATGCTGCTCACAATTCTGATATTTTGTTTGGCCGAAGAAAAGTTATTTCCGATAACGCTAATTTGGAGGTCGAGTTGAGCCCCTGGTTAATCTCTTGGTAATCTGAGATCTCCTTCAAATTATAGCTATCTGTGATAGGGTCAGTTTTATTACTCTATTAGTCGATGATTTTATTGACTGAAATAGAAAGGGATTGAAAGCAGTAGAATTTATTTGGACAATGCTGTATAAATTTGTGTGTGTTTGTATGCGTAGCATTTACTCGTCATATGCCGAAGCTCTGCACACACAATCTCTCTCTCTCTCTCTCTCTCTCTCTCTCTCTCTCTCTCTCTCTCTCTCCCTCTCTCTCTCTCTCTCTCTCTCTCTCTTCTACTTGTAAATGCCTCGTATGCATATATTCAAATACAAATTATTCCGAGTGTAACTCAGTAGTTATAACGCACTATTCTCGTAATGGAAGACGACTTGTTTTGATAACCATCGTCTGATCGCATTGATTCTCAGGGATATGAGATGTATGACGCAGAACATTCCACTTCATTTCCATGGTAGCGGGCAAATCTGCAGATCACTTTCCTGTTTTCAAGCTACAATGAGGGAGTCTTCAGTATTTTTAACGGCAATCACACGCCAAAGGCAGATAATAATATATAAAAAAGTGTTATGGGTTAAGGGCAAGACGTTTTGGCATGAAAGTGTAGAAGAGTATTTTTGTTTCATGACGCCCTCTCTCTCTCTCTCTCTCTCTCTCTCTCTCTCTCTCTCTCTCTCTCTCTCATGCATGAGGTACTTGATGTACCGTCCTAATGAATCTTGAATGATATTTAATGTACTCCATGTGTTTAACAGAAATTTGAGCACAAGTTCCAACTGACTTGTATGTTATTTAATAATAATCTGAAAGTTCATGATGTTTTTTTGATTCTTGAAAATACAGAAGTCAGTGTTCATCAGAAAATGCAAGTAATTGGTAATTAAATATAATTGTTAGTTGAAAGAGAGATTCATGGACTGTATTTATTGAAATTTCGACTGTATTCACAGTTCACTAACAGATGCGTTTGTGACCAGTGTCAACGCTCCATCTGGAGGACCGAATGCTACAAACCGCAACCCCCCCCAAAAACCCCCCCACAAAAAAAAAAAAAAAAAAAAAAAAAAATTCAAGAATAAACCACATGATACGTAAGAAAAAGAAAGCCAAACTGTGATATAAGATTCATGTGATATTGCTTAAAAAAAAAAAAAAGCAAAAGTTGCGCCGAAGTTCCTTCGGCGAATCGAGTTTTCTATAATCAAGTACACCGAAAATAGATCTATCTTTCGTGGTTTCGGTATGATGCTGTATGAGCCGCGGTCCATGACACTTTAACCACGGCGTATCCTATATCGTTGCCAGAAGCACGATTATGGCTAACTTTAATCTTCAATAAAATAAAATTTTACTGAGGCTAGAGGTCTGCAATTTGGTATGTTTGGTGATTGGAGGGGTGGATGATCAACATAACAATTTGCAGACCTCTAGCCTCAGTAATTTTTAAGATCTGAGGGCGGACAGAAAAAAGTGCGGACGGACAAAGCCTGCACAATAGTTTTCTTTAACTGAAAACTAAAAACTTCACTCAGATTGAACCTCTGGAGTTCCAGCGAGTCAACTGCGTGGTTACGAAGATCATCCCATAATTTGGTCACGGGAGCGAAATATTTAGAAAACCGCATGATTTTGAACCTCGTTTGTTTAGTCAGTCTGACTTCTGGAATTTCAGCGTCTTACAGTTATCATAAATTTAAGATCTCAGAAATCTTTGTTTTATAAAGCTTCGTACTTGTAAAAAAGTTTTATGTGACATTTAAATAAACTTTAGTTTTTGTATTGCGTTCTGTTCATTTTTGTTCAAGTAATTTACTTGTCATTATCAATAATGGGTTACTTGATTCTTTCATTTATGCATCAAAATGGGGTTTCTAATTTAGAGTAGGGGAGACCTGAATTAGTCAAAATTCAGTGTTTCCGAGATATTTCCCTCAGTCTCTGTACGCATCCTATATAGCTGTTTTGCTACGCTTGCCATAATTAACTTCACGCTTAGTTTCGGTACATTCTTACAAAAAAGGCTGACAAGTAGAAAGACCTTTTGACCAAAGGGAAAATTGTATGAAGAGGAGATATGATTTGTGGCACAAGGAGACCAAACTGAATACAAATTAATGAATGGGGTCAATAGCTGTCGAATTGAGAGCAAAATCGAAACTATGACGTAAGAGCTATTGCGAGAGACTGGTTGTCTGTTATTCATTCGAAAAAAAAAAAAAAAAAAAAAAAAAAAAAAAAAAAAAAAAAAAGAGGCATAGTTGGAAGGCTGCGTCGAACAGGTGATTTGGACTAGCCAATCAGAGTGCAGAAACGGGTCGGGAAACCTTCCATCGGCAACAGCAAGGCGAAGCTCGGATACGGGTTCCTCCAGCGTCTAATTATTGACGTAATTGCGCTGTTAATCGTATTTGAGTCTTTTCTGACCCGGATCATTGTACCGCATCCCCTCTGTTGATCTCTTTCTTCCCATTTATTTATTTGTTTATTTATTCATTTATTTTTGTATAATAACATTATTAAAAGAGGTCAAGATTGAATACGTCAAGAGATCAGTTGTTGTTATTCTGTTTTGGTTTTTGTCATTTATTTCATTGTAAATCATTCGGTGTTTTTGCTTTGCTGTAATTTTTCTTTCATAGTAGAGCACCGTATTCCCTATCTACGAACGTAACATTAATTTTATTATAAACCTGTAAATGATTACCGCTGTTTTGATAATCCACTTTTTGCAATAATTTGTACTTTTTCCGTAGACCACATAACAGACTTTAGAATCAGATATAAGGTCATAAATGTAATGTTAGTAGATGTAGAATCGAACCAGTTGCCTGGCCGAGTGTATGCTATTTCCACTCTCATGCACTCTCATGCACTCCGTATCCACACACTTCTTAGATGTCAGTCCAGAAGTCACGAATTGGAGGATAAGGCGTCTGAGGACGTCTTCATCCCCTGACTGGAATTTTCTGCCTTCTCTTTGCATCACATCATTATTATAAATCCGGATTTCTCCCTCTTTAGATCACGTCATTATTGTAAATCCGAATTGCTATCTCTCTTTAGATCACATAATTTTTGTAAATTCGGATTTATTATTGTAAGTGGATTTCTCTCTCTTTATATCATCATTATTGTAAATCCGGATTTCTCTCTCTTTAGATCACGTCATTATTGTAAATCCGGATTTCTCTCTCTTTAGATCACGTCATTATTGTAAATCCGAATTGCTATCTCTCTTTAGATCGCATCATTATTGTAAGTGGATTTCTCTCTCTTTATATCACATAATTATTGTAAATCCGGATTTCTCTCTCTTTAGATCACGTCATTATTGTAAATTCGGATTTCCATATCTCTTTAGATCGCATCATTATTGTAAACGGATTTCTCTCTCTTTATATCACATCATTATTGTAAATCCGGATTTATCTCTCTTTAGATCACATTATTGTAAATCCGGATTTCTGTCTTTTCTTTAGATCACATCATTATTGTAAATTCGGATTTCCATCTCTCTTTACATCACATCATTATTGTGAATCCTTTTTATCTATTTGTAGACATGATACTCATTTTGTTTGTCATAATATTTCTCACAATGGTCTCTGGCAAGATTGGATTTTTTATTAGTTTTTTTTCTTTTCTTTTTTTCTAGTTTTTTATGTCCCCCCCCCCCAATAGAAAATCTTCCCCATCGGATAGACTGGATTGGAGGCTCTTTGCATCATTCGTAATTTTGTCGCCTGACCTACTTCTCATGTTACCTGAGTAATAGCGTTTAAGCCTTTCCTTTTTTATTCTCCCGCTTTCGTGATGTGCTTCATCGATATGTTACGTTTTTCCATCATGTAAACATACCCTATTCCTTGCAGTTTCTCTTTACTGTCACCACCCATCTTGACTTTAAAATTTGCAACGATTGTTTCTCTGTTAGTACATTTGAATCCCCGTTGTTCACCACACAAGTTAAATTTATATTTGTACTGATACATTCTTTTACTTGACAGTCAAACTGCACATCATAAGATCATTAAATATCCAGTGAAAAGCCAAACGTCTTTGAGGGACGAATTCTCTCACAATTAGTAGTCAGTCATCTCACCCCTAGCCTGTTGTGTCTCTCCTTCACTGCAGAGAGTTGGTCCCTCGCGAATAACCTCCTCATTCGAATATCTTTCAGAAAGAATAACATTTGAGCGTCACGCGCATGCGTCGTCTGTTGACCGACCGAACAACGTCGTCAATGAAGACCCGATCTATACAAAGCCTCCTTTCCTCTCTCCCGTCCCATCTCTCAGCCTTTTTGTTACCAGATTCGCTCACCGGACGAGCGCCTTTTCATAATGCACTCGCCCCTTTCAGCTATAATGAGCAAACTTATGACCCCGTTTATGTGCTATCCCTTCTCTTCACGGGTGTCCCAACAGCCTTTTTTATCTTTTTCTTCTTCTTCTTCTTCTTCTTCTTTATTATTATAGGACCCGGTGCTTCGGCTTTGGCCCTGTTCATTCTTCCGTCCAGCTTAGCAATGTTAACCCCCATCTTCAGACTGGGATCCTTTTTATCTTTTCGGTTCAGATTTCAGAGATTTTGCTCATCCGGCCATTGATAAACTTCTCGCGACTTTGTCCTTTTGTTTTGATTGCATTCTATTTTTTTTTTTTTCGTCGAATGAAATTCATATATTCAGAATTTTTTTTTTTTTTTTTTAAGTTTTACAATGGAAGGTTAATAAGGACCTTCCATTGTAAAACTTTATCAACTGTTTACGTTAATTTTTGTGTTTTTACGGCTTCTTAGTCCCTCTGAAGAAAAGCGTCATTTTTTAAAAACGTTTTCTTGGGCCCCCCCGGGCCCCCCCCCTCCACCCCACCCCCCTTTTTTCTTTAATCTAAGGAGTGGGCACTACAGGGAATCTTAGCAATGGGCATTACAGGGAAAATGTACCTGTGAAAATCTAGGAAACAAGTTTTATGAATTTCACAATTGGTAACATTAAAAAGCCACTTGTCCACTGGTATGGTGGATATCGTTGAGACATGCGGCTCAGATGTCACTGGTTCGCGCCTCCCCCAGGGCGACAAGATGTCAGTGTCTCATGTACCATGATCAGTTACTGCTGCAGTGTGAGGTCTGCGGTGGGAGGTTAAAACCAACATTCTTTGGAAGCTTGAATTTCAAGTCTGAGGTCCCTGTGTGCTTGTCCCATGTGAATATGTTTCATCTAATAATAATAATAATAATAATAATAATAATAATAATAATAATAATACCTGATATAAAGATAATTAATCACAGTTTAACAAATGAGTTAGGGGTTTTTCTTAAATCGCAAATGGTAATGTAGACATAAGTGCTTGTTGAATGCAAAGAAAATTATGTCCAATGTTTCGTTCTGTGGTTTAATTTGTGTATATTAGCAAAGTTTAATGCGAGGTCTGCTCCTTAAAACGATAGATAAAACCTTGATTTTTGTCAGTACACTTAATGCCTTAGGACAAAGGCCCTTTTCTCTCATAAGGAAAAGCTCGAATGCTGCCATCAGTTGATTCTGCTCTTTGAGCATCTCATCTCATCTCGCAGACGGTGGGTTATCGTCCTCCCAGCCACCTGTTCCCACTTTTATTCTGCGGAGGCGAACGTTCCTCGGATTGCGAGATTTCGTGGAGGGTCCTTTCCTAATGGTGGTAACTGGAATTCTCCCCTGCGTCTGTTTTTCAAATTTTTGTATTTATTCCATCCTATAGGAGGCCTGTTAATCCCATGCTTGATGTTTAGGCCTCACTTTTTTTTTTTTTTTTTGTTTTTTTTTTTTTTTTGAGACGAAGAGCCCTTGACTATTCATCTCTCTCTCTCTTCTCTCTCCTCTCTCTCTCTCTCTCTCTCTCTCTATATAGAAATATATATACTATATATATATATATATCTATAATGAGAGCCTATATATATATATATATATATTTTTTTTTTTTTTTTTTTTTTTTTTTTTTTTTTTTTTTTTTGAGACGAGATCCCCTCGACTATCTCATCCGTCTCTGTATTAAAAATCCAGAACACATAGGAGAGAGATTAATAGCTATTAATAACAATATATATTGAGAGGCCTCTTCTTGTTCACGCGCTGTGAACATTCTGATAACGTCATGCTGCTGCACTGATTTATGGATGACTAAATCCTCGCATCAGTTACCTGCAACAACCTCGTGTACAACAGGGAGCGGCTCTCCCTACTTTGTCTTTCGTTATCTAAAGCCGTAGATTTACTCGGCTTCTTAAGGCAATATCACATGAATCTACGTAGGCGCATGCATACGCTTAATTCGTAAGTGTGCATGATATTATCATCATAATTTTGACCCATTACCATTCGCAGTAGACTATTCAGGTGTGTTGCGAGTATTATGAACGCTGTTATTTTTAATATAATATGGGCGTTAAGCATTAGCCCAACCTCTCTTTCTTATCCAGGTTTATATAAAGACAGGAAGATAGATCCAATCAATCAATTATCCGACATTGAAACTGGCGCTCTCTGCTGTCAGGGTAGTACATCATTTTTGCAACTAAGCCACGGAATAGCAATTTGTCATTGACATAACTCTTTCTTTATGGAAATCATTGGCCTGTAATATGATTACACGTCAAAAAGTGGAGTATATGTTAGTTTTACCAGACCACTGAGCTGATTAACAGTTCTCCTAGGGCTGGCCCGAAGGATTAGATATTTTTACGTAGCTAGAACCAATTGGCTGATTAGCTAGGGACCTACAGCTTATTGTGGGATCCGAACCACATCGAGAAATGAATTTCTATCACCAGAAATAAATTCCTCTGATTCCGCGTTGGCCGAGCAGAGAATCGAATTTCGGACCACCGGATTGGTAGCCGAGCGGGAAAACCATTCGTCCAACGAGGAACTTATGCAGGAAAACGACAGAGCCGCAGATATTACAGCACCCACATTGCAGCTCCGAAATGTTGATCGTATCGCCTCTTTGCAAGTTGCCACTTCACTCTCCCTTCTTTGCAACGGCAGGCATGAGCAGGAGCAAGAGCAGCAGTAGCAGCAGGAGAAGCAGAGCGCCATCGATGGGTCCCCCTTTTCACAGCCTTTACATCACGACGGTCCACCCTCTCAATTATTGGCAATTCTGCGACGGAGGCCGCTGAAGTGGTTTTTAGCCTTCGACTTAATTGGTTTTGATTATGCAATCGCCGGAGCTTGATCGGCGGCGCCTCTGTTCATCTGCTGCTCTGCTGGCTTTTCTGGTGTTGGTTGTTGGTGGTGGTGATGGTGATGGTGATGGTGATGATGGCGATCATTATCTTCGTCATTATTATTATTATTATTATTATTATTAGGGAGGAGGCCTTCTCTGAGGGCAGTAGCATTGAATATCAAAGCTGTTTCAACGGCATTTGATTTATATAGAATCTTCTCAATTCCTCTAATCATCTTTTTCTCAACGATAATAAGAATTCAGAAGATTCTATATAAATTAAATGCCGTTGAAACAGCTATATTATATTATTATTATTATTATTATTATTATTATTATTATTATTATTATTATTATTATATTGGAGAAGCAGATCCACATTTTACATATATTTAAATAGAAATCTGTACAGACATAGAGATGGAAAAAGGGGAAAAGGGGAAATCGATCAGTTTCTATACAGATTTATCTTTAAATCTATGTACAAATAAATAATTGTGGCGTTGTTCCTCCATTTTAAGACTCATGCTACTATGATTATTATTATTATTATTATTATTATTATTATTATTATTATTATTATTATTATTATTATTATTATCTGTAATGTTACAGTCGTCATAATTAGTTTTGCTTCACTCAGATTTACACATTACTTTGACGTGTGTGGTTTTTCACATTTATACGCCGTTTCAAACTTAAACGTTCTTGATAATATTTTATGGAGTGTTTCTTTTGAGTATACTTGCTTCCGGTGTTAAATTTGAGTTAAGTTTAGTTAATTTGCTTTTTTATTTTTTATTTCACAATATTATTTTGATATAAATTTTAATAATATGTTAATACGATGGCACTTTTATTTTGAAAAAAAAAAAAGAAAACAATTTTTTTGGCAACCAGTTTTAACCTGACACCAAGTGTCGTTTGTCTTTTCTCTCTCTCTCTCTCTCTCTCTCTCTCTCTCTTCTCTCTCTTCGTCTCTCTCTCTCTCTCAAGTTATGCATATCATATCACTTGAGGTCTGTAGTTTTAACTACTTTTTTGGGCTAATTGTTAATAATTTTTGCCGTTTAGGTGAGGACTTAAAATCTTTCGAGGATAAAAAAAAAAACTGGTAAGATGACTTGCAGGTGTTAAACATTAGTTTCTTTGACTTTTGTTCGTTCCTTTCTCTCATTTAACTAACCAAATTTAGCATCGTCTCTCCTTCACGCTAGACAGTTGTAAGTGTGTTTTTATTTATTTATTTTTTGCTTTCTTCCGTTTTATAATTCTCTTATTAGATGGAAGAACCATTTATTTATTAATTTATTTATTCTTTACTTTCTTCTGTATTTTTAATTCTCATTTCAGAAAAGAAGTACTTTTTATTTATTTTTTTTTTCTTTTGCTTTCTTCTGTGTTTTGTAATATTCCTTTGAGAAGAGAAGTACCATGACCCATTGCTTGCAGTGACCGTCACTGACCTGGACAGCCATATATGCATCTGGGTTCTTTCACCACTGGAAGAGACTATATAATTCTTTCATGTGCCATGTAGTTCTGAAAAGGAGGGCCAGCCCTGACCGCATCGAAATCTCGACCTGCTTTTGGGAAAACCTGACGAAGCTCGAGCTTCCCTTGACCTGGCCTTTCGTTCTCATTTCGACAGTAATGATTATTCTGAAAACCCGGATCAGTTTCTGTGCATTATGGATTCATATTCAAGTACTGGGGAGGAAGACGAATGTTGATCATCCTGGACTACTTGTGAAGATGAGATTCTTAATTTAGTCCTTTTTAATCGGATAATAACAATTTATTACTGTCACCTTGTGTACGTTTCTTAATGGCGCAGAATGACCAGAGCTTCTAGAGGAGAACGAATGTACCTGTAAGGTTTCTTCTCTAAATGAAATGATCATTTGAGATTCAGGCACAACCTGCTAGTCTGGGATTTCTATGCCATAAAAGTAACTGGATGTTGACTGTCTTCATTAAATTCTAATATAGCTACTGCATAAAACCGAACCGTGATTCGCTTTTTTTTTTTCTTTTTTTATATGAATATGGTGAACCCAATGCAAAAACCAAATCGTGATTGGCCTTTTTTTATTTTATTTTATGATTATTATCCACACATCATCAGATCTTCATTAAGGGTACTTTATGTTTATAATGATACGGCCAAATCTATGAGCGCGTTACATGACTCCCATAAACTGATTAATGACCTGACATGTTCATCCCCTTCAGTTGCTTCTCGTAACACGAGCAGCGACTACATCACGAGTGATAGGGGACAGCTGGTGGCAGAATCGAGTCGTTTTTTTGGGGGGGACTGGGAGACTGACTGACCAGGGGCAGCTGGGAAGGGGGAAGGCGATCACGAATGGTTTGGGAATAGATTGCGTCGATTGAAGACTGGAGTCCCGTTTTCTGTGTCAGAATATAATGGAACTTGGAAGGGGGAACTAATTTTGATATTCTTGAAGATGAGGGTGCTAAAGAGTGGTTAACACAGTATGTATTACAGCAGGTGAAGGATACAGTTTTTAAAAGCAGAGCCCTCGTTCTTTTCTCTTCTGTTCCTCCTCTGTCATTCCCTAAGCACAACAACGCCTTCCTCTCCTTCCCCCTCCCTCGCCCCTCACCCTCACCCCCTCCCCTCCCACTCCAAGGTTCACTTCCTCCTCGCCTCTCAAGACAAGCAGTCCACTTAATTACATTCACACTTTTATGCTCTCGACGAGTCATATTCTAATTGAATATTCATTCGCGCTTCGCATTGAAATTCTGATTTCATTTATGTATGTATGTGTGTGTATTTATATAACTAGAATATACATATTATTATTCTAATTACTTAATATATATATATCTATATATATATATAGATATATAATATACTTATATATGTATATATGTATTCTTATAGTACATATAGTATAATACTAGATATATTTAATATATATTATATAATATTTATATAATCCAATATATTATGAGAAACAGAATCTACAGTGAGTTTTCGAATTTTACGGCCTGTTAGTTTTTTTTTTTTTTTTTTATTCGAAGCTTTGTAGTTACAACCGTATTGAAACAGTTTGAAGAAATCGAGAAGCTGAGAGGCTCTACGACAATTACAAATAATACACATACATAAATATGCTCACAAATTCAGAGGTTCTCAATCTGCAGTTTGCTATAGGGTATCCGACAGGTACTCAGATGTCTGATGGAAATGTATTCAAAGTCATTAGAGAGAGAGAGAGAGAGAGAGAGAGAGAGAGAGAGAAGGGGTTGGTTGGTTTTATGATAATCATGAATAACTCCGTAATAAATTCACGAACGTATTTCCAAAGCTGCACGTTATCACTGTGTATTGAGGCTCAAGTCCCAGAGGCTGCGTTACCAAGGTTCGGTAGTTGAGTGGGATAGTTAGTGAAGGAAAAAGTTGAGAGATCTGGCGTGATATGGGATTCATAGACTATTACATCTATTGATCTGCGTTAAAATTAATGTAACAATGTTCCTTAAGGCAAGGATTTATGGAAGTGATCGTAGATATACTTATTATAGTAATTATTGTTGTCTACAGATTGCTGTAGTGCGAGGGGCGGACCCAGGGGGGTTGGGCGGCCATGGGCGGCTGAGGGGAGCCCCAGGGAAGCGGGGGTCGTTCAGGGTTGGCCCAGGGGATTAGGGGTATGCCCTGGGGCAGGGTGCCGGTCCACAGGGGCGCGCGGGGCGACTAGGTGTGTTTTGATGTTTGAAGGAAACTTCATGGTTTGCTTGCCAACTCTCATGTTTCTTGCAACTGGTTTTAATTGCAGGAAAGAACTTGCAACGCAGTTCAAGAAGTACAGTGACGATAAAGATGAACCAACATTTAAAAGACTAATTAACACGTCCGCGAACCAATACATGTTACGCGAATAAACGTGGTTTAAGAAATGAAAGTCGGACTTACTCAGTCATAAAAATTTTGCATGGTTGTAGGCGAGTGTTCGATGTTTCGAAAAGAAATTCTTCTGATAATTTGTTAAATACATTTTGAGATTTCCAGTAGGTCATGCAGTTCGTTTCCATAATTGTAGATAGAGAGCTGTTAAATACTTAGTATGAGTTTGCTATTCCTCTTTCTCACCTTTAAATAGTTTTGTGTTTCTGTTTCTGTAGACTCTCCCCTCAAAGGAAGTGGATTATATTTCACACAACACACACACACACACACACACATATATGTATATATAAATATATATATAATATATATATATATATATATATATATAGTGGGTGTACGTACGTGTGTATGTTCTGCAAATACTTAAATAAATTATATATATATATATATATATATATATATATATATATAATTATGTATGTATGTATATATAATAGTATATATAATATATATATATGATATATATATATATATATATATACATATATAATCACCTAATATGTAATATTTTAAAACAAAAAAGATAAAAAAAAAAACCTTTCCCGCCGTGACACTGCTCGTCCATCGACCCCACCTCTATCTAAGACAAAAGTGTTCCGGTAAAGAGTCCAAATAAACAGCGCTTAACCCTTGGGGTCCTCGAGAAGGGACGGGGCGTTATTTTTAAGAATCGAAAGGACTAGACTAGGGCGTTCGAGGAAAGGGCTAAGGAAAGATTATATCGACTCGCAAGTACTTCCAAGTGTATGGTGAAGTTTGTATCTTGAGTAAAGGCTGTAGAATCTGATGTATCCTAAGTGACGACGAGGACGAAGCTTCAAGTTACAAACTGCAGTGAATGAATAATGATAGTCAATTGCAGTGAATGTATAATAATAGTATTGATTAATGTAATAAAGTTTCTTGTGGTCAGGTCGGCAACGTGACTTCGCACTGATATCCCGGATGCGGGTTCGATTCGTGCTTTGGACATCAGAACTTCATTTTATTTAATTTGGATCCTTTGTAGTGACAAGTGTATATCCAAAAAAAGTATGAAGAATTCGAAAAGTTGAGAGAGCCATGAGGTTATTACAATTACCTTCGTAACATTATATAGTTATTTATGTACGTTTTTTATTCTTTAAATGCCCATGGCACGGATAAGCCTACTATGAAGATGAAAAACAACGAAGGGTAAATGGTGTTTTGCACAATAGGACGCGATAGACCCTCTTCTTGATAAAAGTGTGGGATTATAGGAGACCTGAATCATTACGAAATATAAGGTAATAGTTCATACGGGGGTTTATAACGACCAAAACCATCAAAGCTGATAATATACCCAAACAAAACAAAAATATTCTACATCGTAAAGGTCAAAGTTGACATTTCAGGATTAGCATCTAAACGTGCGTGACCTTGGCAAAGCTAAAGGTCCCCAAGGTCTCACGACGCTGGCGAGTGGTGAAGCACCAAAGGTCATCGAAAAGGTTATTGTGAAGCACAACTCGTGGAAACAGAAATGGAAGCCACGGAAGTAGAGGGGAAGGAAGGGTTTCAGTGAATTTTGAAATAAGGGGAGACATTGTTGAAAGGTCTTCCTTATTTCTATTGCGAATTGAGGAAATTAGCTCCCACTTTGATGGATTTTGTGTGAGTTATGGATTGTCAATATATGCCTCTTTTTTACTTAGCTTTTATATGTTTCAGGGCAAAAAGGATAGATTTGGAACGAATATGGCTATACGTAGGTATTGAGCTTAATATTTGACGAAACATTTGCTATTGGGACTATGACAGCAGTAGCTAGAAAAGGTTTCTCTCTCTCTCTCTCTCTCTCTCTCTCTCTCTCTCTCTCTCTCTCTCTCTCTCTCAAATACACGCACACTCCCGTGGTATATATAGTGTATGCATTATTGCGAATCATCTATCCCAGTGATTTTCTGTTATTCATAAACCTTGAGGCAATGCTTCGCTTTTTTACTCTCTCTCTCAAAAACACACACACACTCATCATAAAATGCTTTGTGACATCGTTCTGTACATTTCTTTGTCCCATAAAGTGTATGCATACATTTCGAATCATATATCCGAATGATTTTCTATCAGTGAAAATACTCGAATCAGTTCTCCGCCTCGCTCTTACCCAACATGAACTCGCAGCCAGACCTGAGAGAAAGAAATAAATGAACAGTGGGAGTTAATCCTCTTGGTCTGAAAGCCACATCTTGTTCCAGACGTTGCGAGAAAGCCCTTGATCGAATCCTCTCAAGTGCTTCCACACAGGTTGCGTTTGACTGTAGGCAGCAGCAACAGCAGCAGCAGCAGCATCAGCAACAACAGCACAGGGAGAAACAACATTAGTATTAACGGGAAGGGAATGAGAGAAGGAATAAAGAGCAGGAGATGGAAGAGAGGAGCAGCAGATGGATGCGCGGTGTTCGTACTCGTTCGGGGATATGTAATTCCATGTGTCTGGAATTTCTGGAAAGAAGGAGGAGGAGGATGAGGAGGTTGAGCAGTGGACTGATGAGAAGGAAGATGAGATGGAGGAAAAGGCAGAGAAAATGGAGAAGGGAGGGAATAGAGCAAGCAGTAGCAGCAGCAGCTGGACGCAACTGTGTGTTAGCTCGGCAGGTGGATTATTCCAAAGGTCATGAAGTTGTAGTAGGCAGGAGAGGAGGAGGAGGAGGAAGAAGCTCAGCAGGTGGATACAATAACTGATACGTCCCAGGGGAGGATTACTCTTCTAAAGGTCGAGGGTGTTTGTAACAGCACTTTCAGCTGGAGTGATCTGTTTCTTTTTACGAAATGTTGGGGTCGTTGCCGTCAGTTCCTGAAGTCTTGTTTTCTTGATTCTTCGTCTCTGTCACTGTTATTTTGTCTTGATTCCCCGTCAGTATCGCTGTTATTTTGTCTTGATTCCACGTCAGTGTCACTGTTATTTTGTCTTGATTCCTCGTCAGTGTCTGCTATTTTTTCTTGGTTCACTGTCAATGTCACTTACTTTTTCTTGATTCCCCGTCTCTGTCACGTAGTTTTTGTTGATTATCCGTCAGTGTCAATGTTATTTTTGATGTTTGGTCATCTGTATTGTATAATGTCATATTGCTTCGAACAGGTGGGTCTTCCTGGGACTTACTCAGTTTATGTTGAAGAGACAAAGCGTTTTTGTAAGTGATCTTGTTCGTTTTAGAGATTACAAAATAATTCTGCGAAAAAGGAAAATTGTCATTTGTTGCCAACGTAGCCTGCAGCGACTTTCTTTGCATCTTAGGATGTAAGAAAGCTTAAAATTACAATTCGTTCAGGAAAACTCCATTTTCCGATAAATGATATAAAGCTATTACATGTCAGGTAGTGTGGCATGTATCTTTTGGTGGAAACAGAATCGACTGCTATTTTGTCTTTTCTGTTTGCTGTATTTTTCACTCTTGAAAGACGACGGTTGCTTAGCTTGAAACTCGTCTTTCACTGCAGTACTCCTTACTGGCCTTATGCCAGCACGGGCTCTTGCTCATAGAGCAGCCCGTAGAAACTCCTTGCCAGTGAACCAAATACTCATGTCTTTTTAAATGAAGTGATAACCTGTTATTCACCTTCGTCTTATGAAGAAACATGTCTTTAACGACTTGCTTCTATATAATTCTCATAAAAAAAAACTGACATTCTCTGACAATCGTTTTGTTTGTATTTACTCTGTTTTAACAAGGTCTTAGTCCCTATTAATGTCCAATTACGAACGATCTTTCTTAGCCATAATATTTGAAAATGTATTTACACTTTGTTGGAATCTTTAGGAGGGACTGTTTTTATGTATATCAATAAATGTTTAAATCTTTATCAGATGATGATTTCATGATATTTACCGAATCCTTATTAGCGACACATTTCGTAACGCTTTCTGGTAACAGTGCCCCATTCTATACTGGTGACTATATATATATATATATATATATATATATATATATATATATATATATATATATATATATATATATATATATATATATATATATATATATATATATATATATAATATATATATCCTGATTTTGTGCCGTTAGTTTTAGCTGTATAACAGTTTGGCGTACTTCACTGTGCTGCTTTTCAAAGGTATATTCGTTATATCTATTTAAGAGGGGCTATATACGTAACTATGTATACGTATATATATATATACTATATATATATATACATATATATATATATATATATATATATTCTGTGTGTGTGAGAGAGCGAGAGAGAGAGAGAGAGAGAGAGAGAGAGAGAGAGAGAGAGATGCCAACCGGGATTTGCCATCTGATAACTAAGTGAATTCCACACAGGCCTTAACTTCGTGGCATTATTTGTAATTGCCTATGCCAACTCTCATCATGGGATTTCGTTCGGAAATGTATCTGTGGATGGAAAATACTGCAAGTGTAGGAAGATATTTCCAGTTTATCTCTATATTCTTCGTTTATGCATATCAGTATGTGGAATTTTTTTTTGTGGGGGGGGGAATGACTTTAAAAGCATTTTTTTTTCACTTTCTAATGGCCCCCTTCCCGAACATTCCATTAATATTTTTACGCTTCTGTTCATTTGCTTTCGAGCGTGGAATTGATTTCACTAACACAAGGTACTCTCACCTTATTAGCGTTTAAAACAAATTTTTTCTTTTTTTTTTTCTTTTTTTTTCGTTGTCAAATCCTTTGGGAGAATCTCCCTCTTGTTGACGTAACGACTGAGAGGATTCCGAGCAAAGTTTGCTATGTAAGAGTTCATTAAGACTGATTATAAAAACAAAGCCTCTTTCGGTATTTTGGATGGAAATGCCTTTCTTTACCTCTGGCATTTTTTGCTTGTGGTTATATTATAATATATATATATAATAGTAATATTATATATATATATATATATATAATATATATATATAAATATACCTATGTAATACAGTATTTATGCATAGGTATATATACATATAGACATAATATACATATGTATATATAGTATATATATATTTATATTACTTTGTTTCAGAAATACATTAGAACGAAATAGATGTTTAAATATCTAATGAATTGATATCGGCTTTTATTACCTAAGACTTTTTAGAATTCAGTTCTTACAAGGTCCCTTGTGTAACAAGGGATTGTAAGTAGGGCGGAGACTGTGAAATGACAGCCGCTGGTCCTGCCTAATGTTCGACTTTCTTTGATATATTCGGAGATTATGTAAATTTTGGGGAGCTCTCCTCCCGAAGACGGTCAGTCCAGTCAGCTGACATCATCTGATATCTCAATTGAAGGACAGTTACCGTTTTTTAAATGGCTAGGAAAGTCTTGTTTCACTAAGTCCAAATTTTTAACATTATGGAAAAGATCTAGACAAGTTTGTCGACCAACCTCCATGAATTCATATTTAATTGTATACGTGTATAACGTATAAAAGGATTCTTAGACGGCCTGACACGTCAGATAACAGAATTTGTAACGTGGTTTGTAAGCATTCTGTCTTCTAACGAACTGCTACAGGCTATGTGACAGCTGTCAAGTTGGGGGGTAGGGCGGGGAGGGGCGGGGGGCGAGGGCGGGATTTCTTCTAAAGAGTGAGAGAAGGCCTGAAAAAATGGCAGCTCATACAGACTTGGGTTGACGAAAGAAGGACCGGTGCTTAAGTAAGTCATTGTGACGAAAAGGACCCCATGTGGAATTCTGCCACTCACGCCTCTCTCTTTTATCTCCTAAAGTTCTCATTTAAAGGGGGATTGGTCCCCCGGTTATTAAAATGCCCTCAGGGGATCCAGCTGACACTCGCATACTGTTCTCCTAGAGGACATGTGCCAACCATCTCCGTCTCAGTCTCCCTTTAATCATTATCTCATCTACGTTTGGAACGTCCTTAATTTCATGATATTCCTAGTACTGTCCTGCTAACTGACTTTGTATTTCCATGAAGCTTTGTTCTTTAATCGGTAAAATCCGCTAGAAAGTTTCATTGCCAGACCATTATTTTAGAAACAGGTTCATTGTCATAACATGATTCATGCCCATATGGCAATACAGATCGTACTAGACTTCAGTTCAATCTTACTTTTCACGTGCAATTTCAGTTTGTTGGATTTCCAGTCCTCATTCAGCCTGCCTGTTGTTTGTTATGGCCTTTTTAAATCTTTTTCTAAATTACAACCGAAGTGAACCTGTCTTGGATATCACTCTCTAAATATAATGAAGATTCAACCTCATTAATCTTATCTCCAGCTACTATTTTTCACAAATTTCTTTCGCGTCCCATTTCTTTAGATATACGATGACATTCTGTATTGTTTAGCTGATTAAGCATCATCATCTGCATATTCTAAGTCCGTCAAATTTCTGTCATTGCTCCAATCTTAACCCTCTTTCTCTTACGTGTTCGACTATGTTTCATAACGATAGATATGAGGACTAACAGGAAAGGTGAAATAAAGATGATTTTTCTCCTCACTTTTGTTCATTGTTATTTACTGCATCCTGCAGCAGTATCAATAAATAACCGAGAATTAAACAATTCTGTTTGTACGGGGATAATGAGACAAAGTTGACGTAATTCTTCCACGTTATAAAACAGGACAAAAAAAAAAAGGTACTGAGTAGTGCCTTACTCGAGGGAACAAGGTTACACAGCGCATTTGTCTGGGTTTCCCAACGGTTAGGTAAAAATAGATAAATAAATAAAACATATCAATTAGTGTGTGGTTGTTTTTCTGAGGAAAAAGTGTTTTCTTTGTGGGTGTTTATAAAGGGCAAAGAATAATATTAATTATTGGCAGACAGCTTTATTCGTCTTATTATAAAAGGCAGTCAATGTTTCTATGTGGGGAAATATCGTACAATATGACGAAGTGTCTCTCTCTAGTCTTTCCAGCTCCAATTATTGCCCGGATTCTTTGATGACATCTTTTGATATCTATCTTTTGCCCGATCTCACTCTGCCAATATCTGGCTCTCCTCTTTTATCATCTTTTTTTTTTATTTATTGAGTGGATTATTCGTTGCCTGTGTTTTATTTATTATTTTTTTATCGTACATTTCGCCTTTCTCTGCGAGAACTGCCATTGTGCTTATTCCCTTATGTGTTGTTTTCCTTTGGCTTCTTTCTAGTTCTTCCATGTTCCTACCCCTCTCCTTATTTTCTGTTTAGATGTTTATCTCGCCGCTCCCTTCTCTTCGTTCTATCGCTTCATTTTTGTCATTTTCCTTCTTTTATTTTTCGCTGACCATGTTATCACCCATCTTCTGATTTCCCCAATTCATCTTATTTATGCTTTCTCGTCATTATTGTGATTATATCCTCCTCCTCGATTCACTTCTTCCCTTTTCCTTCTTTACTTTATTCCTTTCTTGCTGCCCTCCTCATCTATCAGTATATTTGTCGATTCTGCGTTTTGGTTTAATGAAAATCATCACTATTCAGGATTCGTTGCTCCACATTTTCGTTGTTTTATCACTATATTTCACTGGTTAACTCTCAGTCCTTTATCCTCCTTCTTCCTTTACCCGTCCTTCTTTACGCCTTTTCTCTTCTTAATTGTTTCCATCTTCTTTTTGTTCCTTTTCCTCTCCCGTCTTATTAATTTCTTGCTCTTTCTCTCTTGTACCGTCTGATTTCTGATTCTTAATCTAAATCTTAATATAGGTCCTAATTTTTTATGATTACCATTTCATTCTTGCATTATCTTAATTAACTCTCTCTCTCTCTCTCTCTCTCTCTCTGTGACAACATTGTTCTGTTGCTATTCATGTCTTCCCTTTTCTGGCTTACTTGTTCGTGTTGTTGATTTTCTTTGCTGACTTCGCTTTCTTGTTTACAGATTCTTCATCTTTTGATTGTATGTTGATCGTGTCCTTTTACTTTTGCCCAAATTTCGTAGACTTTTACTTGATAGAGAGAGAGAGAGAGAGAGAGAGAGAGAGAGAGAGAGAGAGAGATAAGATTGATGGATGCTTATTTGTTCATACCTGTGGGTTGCATTATCTCTTACCCTTAAATGAGTTTATATTCTTATGGAACAAGCTTAGAAACCCACGAAGTGGCTTAACAGTGAATTTACATATTATGCAATAGAGAATGAAATAATTGAATATGCAAACCAAAGGTATTGCAGATAATGAAATAATTGAATATACAAGCAAAAGGCATTGCAGATAATGAAATAATTGAATGCTAAGCGAAGGAAGTTTCATTTGAATGTAGTACCATCGAGCAAGGGAACTCGGATCTTAGTATGTGAAATGCCGTGGTACGGAGTCCGGCATGTGTTAGGTAAATGTAGCATCTGTGATAATCCATTGGCCAAAAAAAAAAAATTACCTTTGGGCACTCCTGTCAATTCCTAAAAATATAAAGAGCTCCCAGTCATCCCCTGTATATGCTCTTTTGTTTAATTTTATTCCTATTGAAAAGTTAACAAACAATTGTATGTACGTCTGTATAAGTGAAGAAATGAACTACCTCTTCTTCCAGAGCAGCCTTTTTCCAGATCAGGGGAAGAGACTGGGAGAGAAGGTTCGAGAACAGTGCCACAATGCAGTTTTCGTTAGTTTTCTTTAAGAGAAAACTATTGTGCCGGCTTTGTCTGTCAGTCCGTCCTCAGATCTTAAAAACTGCCGAGGCTAAGTGGATGCAAATTGGTATGTTGATCGTCCAATCTCCACTCATCAAGCGTATCAAATTGCAGCCCTGTAGCCTCAGTAGTGTTTATTCTATTTAAGGTTAAAGTTAGCCATAATCGTACTTCATAGGTCACCACCGGACTGTGGCTGAGTTTCATGGGCCGAGGCTAAGAGTTTTATGGGTCAGGGCTGAGGTCACCACCGGACAGAAACTCGGTTTTGGCGCATTTTTTACTTGTTTTTCTTGTTCTTACGTCATTCTCGTTGGATATCTTTCTTCTCTAGAATTTTTAACCAGCAACCCCGCCGTATAATATCCCAGCCTCCTCCTCCTCCTCCTCCTCCTCCTCCTCCTCCTCCTTGGAGGATTTTCTCACTCTTAAGGCTTCCTCTACCAACGTTCTGTCTGACGCTTCCTGCAAGATAAGAAAAATGGTCACGCCATCAACTTACCTTGTTTGCTTTGTGGCAGAAAATGATGCTATTTAAAGTAGATTTTGAATCCAATTACAGTATGGTTAAAGTCAGCTAAGCTATTTAACAAATTCCGTCTGATTAGCGCTGGCTGACGCCTTAACTGAATACCTCGCTTAAGTATGTACGTGTTGGGTGCGACAGTTACGTATCAAAGTTTATATTAATATGCTGATCTTCTCGTCAAGTATTTCTCTGACAGCGAAGAATCCCATCCATTAAAATCATCCCCTTCTTATTGTCGTTGCTTGTTATACGCGAATCGTAACTGAGTAGGGTATGATCCGTCTTCCCCAAGTTATATAATTTGCTTATTTTATAACGTGATATTGGATGCAACAATTGTGTTATACGCGACTGCTTTTTTTTAAGAGATATAAGTACGAATATATAAATAAAAAAACTGCTCAAGTATTCAAGGGAAATGGAGACTTGTAGATAATACAAAAAACGTAGAAACGTAGATGTCGTCAGATAGAGGATCTCCCCAAGACTGTTATTTGCCATTCTCTGTCTGACAGTAAGAGTCAGTCAACGATGACCAAGGTAATTGTCAGGTCAGCTGAATTCAAATCTCACAAACGACTTTGCAAGGAAACCCCCGAATTCTGGCTCACACGATTCCATGACACCTGGTTTTCGAGAGTAAGTCCATAGAGGAAAGATTGTGAATGAGACGAGCAACTTCAGGAAGGAAGCAGTTGGTGTAGTGTTTAAGAAAGCTGAATTAATCCGGATAACGAACCTCTCTAAATAACTAGGGAAATCCTTTTTTCCCCTTAATAGGGTTTCCAAAGTCTCGTCACTGAGTTGGGCTTTTATTATAAGCCAGTTAAGGCCATTGCGTGTAATCTGACGTTTCTTGTTGCTGTTTTTGTTGTTAGAGTTTAGCCAATTCTGGTTCTTGTCTATGCAAACGCATTGTGTGCTTAGGTATTTATTTATATATATTTTTAGTAATTAGTTAATTAGTAATTAGATAATAGTACATTGCAACATCACAGAAACTTAATGGCCACGAAAGAGCATTATGAACAGGCCTGTATTGGCAAAATAAATGGGGGCATTAAAAATAGCATGAAAAACAGAGCAGGCTCCATGACTATTTATGCCAATAATCAGTAGCGTAAATATGTTTTGCAACTCAGCCTCATTGCGAAGTAAACAACACAAATATGAGTTTTTTTTTATACCTTTACAATATGAGAGAGAATTTTTTCTCCTCTGC
>NC_087203.1:106144208-106149208 GCF_015104395.2 Macrobrachium nipponense
AACATGGACAGGAAGAAGGTTCAGATGTTTTGATGACAAACTAAAACTTCGTCATCAAGCACGAACTAAGTTGACTGCTTATCCCAAAAACCCCCCTCCCTCTCTCACTCGTGTTAAGTCACCATGTTAGTTTAGTTTAATGGGTGAGTAGTATAAACACGTTGGTAACGATGACGTAAAACCTCTACTCGCTTCTGCTTCTTCCCCTGGACACAAGTCAAGACATCAGAGTTTTGTAATCTGCCATATCATATTGCATATATACGTGAATATAATATATATATATATATATATATATATATATATATATATATATATGTATATATATATATATATATATAGATATATATACATATACTTATATATAATGTTTATTATATATTTATAGTACATATATATACATATGTATAATTATATAATTATATATATATATGTGTGTGTGTGTCTGTATAGAGAAATGCATAGATAGCTAACATATGGGTGTATTTTGCTAGACGGGTAACTCGTGGGAAGGAGCTGATCCGGCTCAGTGCCGAGAGTTTGCAAGAGGAGATTCTATAGGTTCCCTCGATATTAGATACTGCATTTTATCTTTTTAATCACCTGTTACCTTCCTTCTTCACTTGTTCTTTATTCCTTCCAGATCTTGGCCACTCCAATTCTTTAGCTGCTAATATTTTTTCCCTAATCTTCGTAAACGAATTTACTCCTGAAATCTTGAACTATCATGTCTTTTTGACTTCTTCAATATATTTTGTTTTAATCGTTTTCATTCCAGTGTTTAACATTCTTTTTCGTTGTCATCCTATTTCATTCTAATCGTTTTCGTTTGCCCTCAAGTCTGTGTTTCTCATTTTGACCCATCCAATCTTTCCCTCATTTTTCCCCTCTTCCCTTTTGCCCATTAAGACCTAGCCGTGTCTAGGACGTTTGATCTCTGCCTTTTGACCCTCACGTTCAAAAAAAAAAAAAAAAAATAACAGAAAGAAAGCTTTAACCTAGAAAAAAGGAAAAAAAAAAAACTATAATTAAAGAATGATTTTTTCATGTGTCCGCATCAGGTGTTAGCGAACTTTCCGACTTTGATCTCATCGTAGATAGAAGGTAAACAACATCATCCAGTATCCAGTGCCGAGGCTCGTTAAGGACTGCGGCTGAATACATACATACATACATACATATATATATATATATATATATATATATATATATATATATATATATTAACTTATCACGTACACAATTGTTCTGTGCAATTGTACAGTTAATATGAGGACCTCATTAAAAGTGGCTGGTATCTACTGGAGTTATTTATTCAAAAAAAGCTTGTAACTTTTTTTAATAGATAACTCCGCTAGATACCATCCAGTTTTAATGAGGTCTTTTAGTAATATCATTATATATATATATATATATATATATATATATATATGTGTGTGTGTGTGTGTGTGTGTGTGTGTGTGTGTGTGTATGTATGCATGCATGTATGTATTGTATGTCTATATACATAATATGAATATTTTGCATGCATTTTTATACATACACAACCCAGATTAATTATAAATATATATAATATATACTATAATATTATATCATATATATCTATAATATTATATTATTATGATATGCATGTATTGTACATTTACATATTTCAAAGCGTAGTTTTCATGCAAATAAGTGAGCTTAAATAGTAAAGAATATGGAATTGATGCAGTATTCCTGTAATATAATATGAATATTGGAGTAAAAAGAATTATTTTTTTATACGAATATTAATAACAGCTAGCACTAGAAAATATATTCCACTATTTTATGATTATATTCTGTTAAAAATCTGAGAAAATGTAGGTCTCAGGTAAATGTAAAAGGTTATGCTCTACATAATATTCCTGGACAATTATATATAGAATGTTATAGTTTTCAAAGAATCAGGTAATTGATTTTTCGAGCAAGTAAAGTGGTTTTCATTGCAATCGTAAACTAAGAAATATGATAAACAGTTCACACTTCGTTACTAGATAAACGAAATTACCAATAAACAAAATTAAAGGCTGTTGTTGAAATGCACATGTGAAGAGAAATCCCGGTCATTATTAATGGTGTGAACTATGAGCTCAAAATAAATATAATATTAATTATCAATTTGCATTTATTAACGTGAGAACGATAAGCTTAGCGCCTCATTATAGTATCTCATATGCTGTGGTGGTTCGGAACATGCATAATTTATGAAGCTGATAGCTTGTTATAGAATGCCCTTTCCTGCAATTAATTTACACAGTATTTTCCATATGGCTCTCTGTAGGTGTTTGTGTGATTGTTAGTGCGTATGTACACATACACATATATAGGTACTCTCAAATACACTTGTACTTACATACGCACAGTTGCTTTAAATGACCAACATAGAAAAGCGATAAATTGGTTATGGTTTTAGATGCTGCTCGTTGTCAAGGTTAATTTTGTGCTCTGCTGTTCCTTTCCTGTCTACCCACACGATTTCTCTCTCTCTCTCTCTCTCTCTCTCTCTCTCTCTCTCTCTCTCTCTCTCTCTCTCTCTCTTTTGGCACTACTTAAAACGTGATATAGTATTATAAATCTGGAGATTTTCCCAAGGCAAATTTCTATTCTTATGATAGATGATCATTCCAGATTTCTCGTTGTGGACAGATGATCATTCCAGTTTTCTCGTTTTGGATAGATGATCATTCACGATTTCTCGTTTTGGATAGATGACCATTCAGATTTCTCGTTTGGATAGATGATCATTCCAGATTTCTCGTTGTGGACAGATGACCATTCCAGATTTCTCGTTTTGGATAGATGATCATTCCAGATTTCTCGTTTTGGATAAATGATCATTCCAGATTTCTCGGTGTGGCTAAATGATCATTCCCCGTTTTTCATTGGGACAGATGATTATTCCCGATTTCTCGTTTTAATAAATGATCATTCCCGATTTATCTTTGTGGATAAATGATCATTCCAGATTTCTCGTAATGGATAGTTGATCATTCTAGATTTTTTGTCTTGGATAGATGATCATTCCTGATTTCTCGTAGTAGACAGTTGATCATTACCTATTTCTCGTTGTTGATAGATGATCATTCCCGATTTCTCGTTGTGGACAGATGACCATTCCCGATTTCTCGTTGTAGACAGATGATCATTCCAGATTTCTCGTTGTGGACAGATGATCATTCCCGATTTCTCGTTGTGGACAGATGATCATTCCCGATTTCTCGTTGTGGACAGATGATCATTCCCGATTTCTCGTGGATGATCTGAAGGTCAGTCTCCCACGTTTTGAAAGTTCGCCTCCTCTTGACGCTCTTAATGATTTGCAGTTTTTATGCTTCCTTTTGGCAGTTTTTTTTATTCATTTTTTTATATATTTATTGATTTATGAGTTGGCTGTTTTATTCCTTGAAACGATATCGTTAGTTTATTTGCTAATAGTAATTAATTCCATGAATTGAAATTTTTTTTCTTTATATATGAAAATTTATCGATAAACCTGTAATATTAATTAATTAATTAATGTATTTATTTATTTGACAACAACAGACATTACCGAAATTCGTCTACAATAACTACCGTGAATATGTTAAAAAAAAAACCGCAATGATTGGAAAAAAATTATTTCTGTGCACAATACCGAAATTCATCTACAATAATTACATTGACAAAGAAGATACATTTAAAAAAAACTCGCGTTTGCTTTAAAAGAAAAAAAAAAAAATAAAACAACAACAACAACAACATCCGAACGAGGTTTTCACCAAGGTCAGATGAGCAACGTGTCATCGAAGGGCAACAAGTGTCTATTATACTGAGTCACATCGCTCTTGGCCCCGTTTTCATTGTATCGCTGGTGTGTATTTCCGTGGCTGTCGGTGTTTATTTCTGTCCGGGTAATAATTCATGATATTAAAAGAATTTTCTCCAAGGGAAACTTGGACCATTTATGTAGGTATGTAGTCATCAAGGTTTATTGTTTATTGACGGAATATTCAAAATGTTATTGATCGATTTCTAAGAAATTTTGTAGATAGTTCGGTGTGAGCCTCAGAGGATGTTTAACTTTTAAGATTTTAAGATCCACCCAAACATTATTATTGAAACTACTGAAGTAAATATTTTCAACATTTTTAAATTGATGTATGAAAATAGTACCAATGATCATGATCTATTAATTATTATTATTATTATTATTATTATTATTATTATTATTATTGTCGTTTTAGATCTCTCTCTAGATTGATGCCATGTTGGGAAGCTTTAAGTAAAGTCTCTTGAAGAACTCAGGTCCTCCTAATCCCCTTCCTTCTTCCCCCTTTCCCCTCCTCCCTCCTCATCCCCCTTCTCATCCCCGGACTGTAGCTTTTCCTCACGGAATAAAAAAAAAAGTAAGCAGAACCTGAGTTATACAAATTTTTAAATTTTATTTTATTTTATTTTATTTTATTTTTTATTTTTATTTTTTGCGTGTCTGCAGCCTTGACTAACCTAAAGATGACTTGACTGTGGTCAACGATGATCATTCAGGGAATTTCACACTTCCAGATTATGCGCTTTTTGTGTTATTTGATGAAACTGGTATTGTTATTCGTGAGACACTGATCTTTTGCACGTCAAGCTGTGCATGTTTGTGTGTGTGTGTGTGTGTGTGTGTGTTAGGTTAGGTGTTTGGACAGTCTGTCAGAAGCTTAAGTGAGGTTTTGTTTTCGACATCATACACTGAAGCAGGTGTTGTTTTCTGTCTGCCTGACTGTCTTAGCTGTCAGACGTTGTTGGACTGTAACAGTTGTTGCGCTGTCTGTTTGTTTGTTTGCTCGTCTGGTCTGCCTGAATGTGTGTCAGGCGGACTGTCTTCCGGACGCTTTAAAGCTGTGCAAAGGTGCCGTTTATAAAGAGTTTTCACTGTCTGTTTTGGCTGCTTGGATCCTTGCTGTCCTCCGCGTTTTTGTCTGACTGTGGCCGTCCGCCCCCCCTCCCCC
>NC_087203.1:106154208-106229208 GCF_015104395.2 Macrobrachium nipponense
TAGGTAGCGAGGACCGTGTTACCCAAGGTCCTTGGAGTTAACCTTGCAACCTGTGAGACTAAGCGAAGGACCGGCCGTGTTACCCAAGTCCCTTGGATTAAATCCTAGGCACCGTATAGGTAGCAAGGAGTGAGTTCCTTTATCACCGATATGCGTTGCCCTTGAAGATTTCCAGTACGTTTGCCTGTGTCTTTCGAGTCGTATGGACAAGTGCGAGGTCGTCTTCCTTTATTCTTCCCGTGAGTCAGGTGCGAGTTGGAAGGAAGGCGCCCATGCTCTCGGTCTCCGCATCGCTTGATCAACGTCAAGAGGCCACTCGAGTCTATGAAAAGAGTAAGAAGAGGAATAAGGGGAGAAGAGGATTTAATAGAACTTCAAAGGCGGGAAATATAACTTGTCGTGAGGGGAAAGTAACTTCTCTTGAATGTAACCTTCACGAAAGGGGGCGGGTGGGGGACGGGGTGTTGACCCTGAAGGCGCTGGCGTTCGTTCCCTTTGTAGTGACAACGATTATTTATTTGCCGAAGGTCACGCGTTTTTCACAACACGAGGAATAAGAATAGTCTCTCTCTCTCTCTTCTCTCTCTCTCTCTCTCTCTCTCTCTCTCAAGCCGTCTGTTTCTCGGCGGCAACAGAGGAAAATATACATGGTGATAAATCTGTCTGATCTTCTTTTTTTTTTTTTTTATTTATGGATATATAATGGGGGGGGTTGGAAATGCGGATTTCTTTACCAGATAGACGTAACACTTCAAGTGTCTATACTCTGTTTTTTTCCATCTGTCCATCCGCCTATGGTGTTTGCGCATGGTGACACTGCGTCCCGGGCTTTAAATAATATCCTATTTCGAATATTAACGGTGTAATTCGCATACAGTAAATTATTCAAACACTTTTCAGTTGGCAAATGTACACCCAGATATCCTTTTATTTACCTAAAACTTACACATAGCCTAACTATTTAAAGCCCGGGACGCAGTGTTACCATGCGCGACCACCACAGGCGGATGGACAGATGGAAAAAAAACAGAGTATAGACACTTGAAGTGTTACGTCTGTCTGGTAAAGTATAGTTTAGATTAGTTGTTCTTATTACTGTACTATAAGTTTTAGAATTCCGCTTTCATAAGAAACGTGTTAAAGACCTCTGGATTAAAGACGATTAACGTTTAATTAGCAGGGGGAGAAAGGATTAAATTTAAATTGCACAACGTCGCATGATCAGTAGGATTAACAAAATTAAAAAGGTTAATCCACAATTAAATTGAAAGATTACTTTCCAGTTAATACAATAATTATTTGTAGAAAATTCCTTTTCTGATTAACCTTCCTGATGGCCTTTCTCTGTAACAATTTCCGCTCAGTAAAAATACGCTTAGCATTTTTACGGTATAGATTACAAATCCCTGTTAAAACGTTGGAATTGAAGGCTGTTTATTGATCTGTAAAGAAATCGGTTCTTTTTTCTGGGTCTTTGCCTACATTCAATGGAATGCTCTTTCAAGTATTGTTAATGGTACATTAATCTGAAGGCTGTAAAGGGATGTAACGGATGGTGTCTATATGTGTGTGTATATATATATATATATATATATATATATATATATATATATATATATATATATATATATACACACACACACATACACACACACACCAATATGCATGTATGTACCTATGTACCAAAAGACAAGATGAACAGGTCATAGCGGCTACAGAAAGATTTGTTTCTGGTGAATATGTCCAGTAGGTGGTTTATTAATATGCATACAATGTAAGGCTTCTGTGTAATCCAGTGGAGAATCTGTAAGTTTGTGGAAATTTTGTTTCACATCCAATTTGTTATTGATCCTTCGCCCGGAGAGAGAATTGTTGAGTGGTGAATATCGCCTTGTTTCTCTTCTCGCTTGGTAGGATGAGTCCAGAGGTTCAAACCAGGCTTCTTATTCTTTTAACATCTCACCCATCTCACGGGCCGGCTTTTGTGGAATAGCATGCCATAGCATAAGCAGGATTAAACCAAAACAGAACACCCAACCGCTCTTCTCTTAAGGAAAAGAGAATATCCTTTAATAAAAGGAAAGAAAGAAAAAAACCTTCGCAGTATGTCAGATAAAAATGATAGTAGTTTTTGATTCCACACAGGAATCGGTAGAATTATCTTTGCAGTCACGCCTTTGTTTACTAACATCTTATTCCATTCGTTATCGCGTCAGTTCCTCGTTGGACGAGTGGTTTTCGCGCTTGGCTACCAATCCGGTGGTCCGAAGTTCGATTCCCGGCTCGGCCAGCGCGGAATCAGAGGAATTTATTTCTGGTGATAGAAATTCATTGCTCGATATAATGTGGTTCGGATCCCACAACAAGCTGTAGGTCCCGTTGCTAGGTGACCAATTGGTTCCTAGCCACGTAAAAATATCTAATCCTTTGGGCCAGCCGTAGGAGAGCTGTTAATCAGCTCAGTGGTCTGGTAAAACTAAGATATACTTAACTTTTTCAATCGTTAACGCATTTCAGATATTTTCTCTCCGTTCGTTCTGTACTATCTCATTCAGATTTCTTATCCTCCTTTTTCCTGGAGGATATCACCTTTTCCCTTGGATTGCAATATCATGGGTTTGAATTTAGTCGTTTCGATTCAGACTGTCTTTTTTTTTTTTTTTTTTTTCTTTCTTTCCCTTTGATGTCGTTATCACCCACATGCAATTTTCCCGGCTGCATTTTACACTCGTCGAGAAAGTGGAATATGCGCCCCCTGCAAGGAAATACATTCTCTGCCCAGCCCTTCGACTCTCGTTGAGATCATTTTGGTTCTCTTTTGTCCTTCCTATCATTCTCTGTATTCATACACACACACACACACATCACACACTATAGATATGTATGTGTGCATATACATATATATATATATATATATATATATATATATATATATATATATATATATATATATATATATATAGAGAGAGAGAGAGAGAGAGAGAGAGAGAGAGAGAGAGAGAGAGAGAGAGAGAGAGAGAACACTTTGTACCCTATATGGGTATTAATGTACACTTCAATAATATACATGCGCTCATCGTGTCACACCCCAGTTTCGTGTGGTTCTTTTTGTTTGCAGAATCTCCCCACCCCCCCCCCCCCCCCCCCCCCCACCCCCCCCCCCCCCCCCCCCCCTCTCCCCCCCCCCCCCCCCCCCCCCCCCCCCCCCAACCCGTTCCCTCGATTGTGCAGTACCCAGACTACCACCACCACCAACCGCACAGAACAATTCCTTCCCCGTGTACCATCTCCATGATACTGGGAACTTGAAGACATTTAAAATTACACTACCTGGAAGTGTGGTGGCAGGGCCTGTTAAAGAGCAGAGCCTCTTAGGGTAGAGGAGAGAGTGATCAGTTATCAAGGTAGCGACTGCTCTCTCTCTCTCTCTCTCTCTCTCTCTCTCTCTCATATCTATCACCATTTCATTGTATGGTTTACTGGCATCCTGTCTTTTCCTCATTATCACAATTTCATTTTTGCTTTCCTAATTTCACTGAGTCTCTCTCTCTCTCTCTCTCCCTCTTCGTCTTTTTTCTCTTCTATATCATTGATGCGGTTCCCTCCATCCTCTTATTGTCCTGCTAGTTCTTACTCTTTATTTCTCTCGGATTTCAATGCAAACTTTGTAAGGTTTATGAAATGCTATTAATTGTTTTCCATTGTTTGCGTCTCTCTTACTCTGATTTTAATGGAAACTTTTTTCTGATTGATTAGTTGTATTGTTTCCCTTCATTGTGCTGTATTCCGTGCATTCTTTTTCTTGGTTATTCCTTTTTACATTAATTATTAATTAATTAATTTATTATTATGTATTATAATTTAAGAATTAACAATGATTTATACCCTTGGCTTGTGTTGTCCTCAATTGTATAAATATTTCGTTATATATATACATGTATGTATGTATGTTTGTGTATACATACACGTACTGTGTTCTTCGCTTTCATTCGTTTTTGCATTCCTCTCTCAGTTTTCCTGTCTATTCTGACCCCCCCCCCCCCCTTCCTCCAAGCAATTCTTTCTCAGGTTACCTCATTTGTTATCCGATGCTCGCATTAGAACCGAGAGATGTGACAGAGAATGGAAAAGAAACGAGGTTACAAGAAAATGCTTAATATGCAAATGGAGAGAGAGAGAGAGAGAGAGAGAGAGAGAGAGAGAGAGAGAGAGAGAGGAGAGAGTTTTGTTAGTTACTGATATTTTTCTATCTTTTCGCAGGTACGTGTTGATGGCATTGTGACTTGAACGAACCAGTGTATGTATTTATTATTATTATTATTATTATTATTATTATTATTATTATTATTATTATTATTATTATGCCTAGTACCTTCATGAAAAGTACGGTAGAAACTCATGATGTCTCAATAACGTTTTTTGGCCATGATAATCTATATCATCCTTCTCGCCCCTCCCGAACAAAAGTAGGAATTTTCCATAGATTTAGACACTCGGCCCCTGAGGAGTATAGCGACACTAAATCTTTAAGGAGATCTCCACCATCTGATATCAAGAATTTGTTTTTGAAGTGATGGGTCCCGCCAGGGCCATATCGGCTTCCTCAGGCCAGGGGTAATATATACTTCAAGATTGCTATCACAGCAAATCGTGACTTCCTGTAGAATTAGTAAAGAGGGCGAGGGCCTGACACGGTTCGCTGCAGCGTTTTACACGCAAGACAAGCGCCTGTTTCTTTGTGTGTGTGTGTGTGTGTGTACGTTTGTGAGCGTGTGTGTGTGTGTAAAAGGTCTGAGTTTGTTTAATTAGATATATATATATACATATATATATATATATATATGTATATATATGGGTGTTTGTATTAAGTGTATATATAATGTATATATTTACTTTCATATACATATACTTATCCGTGTTTATATATGTTTATATATATAACACACACACACACATATATATACTATATATATATATATATATATATATATATATATATATATATATAATATATATATATATATAATATATATATATATATATATATATATATATATATATATATATATAATATATATATATATATTATATATATATATATATATATATATATATATATATATATTATACAAGTTGCAGTTGCATAGCAGAAGATATGTTGAAAGTTCCGGTATATCGTAAAAGGGATAAGATAATCAAGAAGAAAATAAACAGGCAAAAAGATTAAACCTGGATGGGTTTATGTGAGCAAGGAATTCGATGAGAATATGCTGTTCTACAGGGAGGTAAATACCGAGGGAATGGTTAATGAACAAATGTCTCTCAAAAGCTGCAAGATACTGACTGAAGTGAAAGCAGTCTTGCTTAGATGAAGTCAGTATCTGGAAGGTTGGTTGCGTGTAGAAGATTGGATGGAGATGGAGATGATCCAGGAGTTGACGGGATTAAAACCGAGATGCTTGAGGGAGTGGAGTGGGTGAGAGGAATTGTGTTTGGTAAGTTCCTCGTTGGACGAGTCGGTTACGTGCTCAACTACCGTTCTCAGGGTCCGGGTTCGATTCCCCGCTCTGCCAACAAGGAATCAGAGGAATTCATCTCTGGTGATAGAAATTCCTTTCTCGATGTGGTTCGGATCCCACAACAAGCTGTAGGTCCCGTTGCCACGTAAGCACTTGGTTCCTAGCCACGTAAAAATATCTAATCCTTCGGGCCAGCCCTGGGAGAACTGTTAATCAGCTCAGTAGTCTGGTTAAACTAAGATTTACTTTTTTCTGTGTATGGTAAGATGTTGATTGATTGAAGAAGGAACAAAATTGTCCGAATGGTTCATCAGGAAAGGCATTGTGGGTTTAGACAAGAAGGACTATTTGTGGATCAGGTCTCTGTAGGGAAGTTGTTATGTTAGAAGTTTGGAAACCAAAGTGTAAAAGCTGTACGTGTCATACTTATACTTTGAAAGGTTATGGTAGAATAAGCAGAGAAGAAATGCGGAACTGACGATGAATGGTATAAGACATAAGGTTCTAAAAATTATTAAGACTTTGCAATGGAGCGGAATGGAATATAAAGTTTAGGCCAAAGGCCAAGCTCTGGCACCTATGAGGTCGTCCGGGGCTGGAAAGGAAATTGAAAGTAGGTAGGTTTGAAAGGTGTAACAGGAGGAAACCCTCGCAGTTGCACTATGAAATAATTGTTAGGAGAAGGTGGATAGCAAGATGGAAGTAATGTAATAAGAAGGGAGGTACAGTAATAAGAACGAAAGAGGTTGCCGCTAGGGGCCGAAGGAACGCTGTAAAGAACTTTTAGTAATGCCTACAGTGCACCCCAAGAGGTGTACTGACGGCAATATCCCCACTACTGGGAAGACTTTGTGATGGAAACAGAGCGTTTGTTGGTATAACACAGGAAAGGGGCTTATTGTTGTAAAAGTTGGCCAGAGACAAGGATGTGGAAGGTCTCATTGACTGTTTTTTTGTGGATGTAGTAACATGAGAAGTCAGACAGAGAAAACTAGATGTATATTTGGTATATGAAGAGCCCTAGAGAACTGAATGACCGAGTCGGAACATGATAGAGAACTGACGATTGATAATGAAGAGGAAATACAGAAACAGTGTAAGAAGTGCTTGCAAGATTAGAAAGATGAAAGTGAATGTAAGTAAACGGTAAGTTAAAAGGTTATAAGTGAACTTTGAAGATGAGGCAGTGGATGTTGATATGGAAGAGGGATGAATGAAAGCGGTAGGTATTTGATAGAAGGGGCGAGTGAAAGAATATTATGATTATATTATTGCAAGCCACTCAAAATCCTCAATTAGAATAGCAAAATTTTGGAAGGCCAACTAGGCAAAACAACCCAGTATGGAAGAAGAAACTGAGAAGTTAAGACTGTACGAAAGGCGATACAAAGGAAAAATAAGATAGATAAATAAAAGAATAAAATAGATAAGATAAATAACAAATGGACTGTGAAATTGAAACACATCGGCCGGCCTATTGTTGTATCAGTTTGAACTTCAGAAATTTCAACTATTGAATAACGGGCTTAGGAAGGTCACTCGGCGATTTACTCACGAAGGGTATAAAACTTCTATAAAAGGGTATTATTAAACCTTGATAAAAAAGCAAGACTTAGAAAGAACTTCATTTTTAGCACTGCATAGAGGATGTTAGAGTACGTGAAGATCTGAACGCAAAGGATGATCATGGTGAAAAAATGTAAACATCATGCTGAACGAGCTACTTGAGAGGCGGTATCGGATATTAATACTATGTAAGATCAAGGCCAAGAAATTTAATAGAAATCAATTTTTTGCCTAGCAATTTAAGATGCAAGTCAGCTGCTGAATGTTATTCAAAACATGGCGGGAATAGAGTATTAAAATCGCATAGCAGGTGTGCACAACGGATTGGGAGCGTCAAGGGAAGCCAAGATTGCAAGCAATGTATATGATGGGGTTACTGAATTAGTTTTCCTTCATTGAGGTGAAGTAGCATGCATAGGGATTCTTCAGCAGTTTAGTACGAGTGGCACTTGTGCTAATTTTTTATTTTGAATCGCAGTCTGTTAGAGGAAACATATATATGTATATATATTGTAATAGCCACAATGCCGTCTTTAACTTCTCAAAGAATTTAAGAAGTTAAGAGGGCATTGTGGCTATTACAATTTCATAATATATATATATAACACATCTGTCTATCTATCTATCTATCTAATATATACATACATATATACATATATACAAATATGTATATATATATATATATATATATATATATGTGTGTGTGTGTATATATATATATGTGTAAGTGTTTACATAATCAAAAAATATGGAGAATGTTTTCGTCCATTATATATAAAAGTCTAAAAACTAAAGAGGGTCAACCAGATTGCTTGCAGGAATGTGATCAGACTAGAGACGCTAAAGATGACGTATACAATAAGTATGTAGGCTAGATCACATGCCGTCACCTGTAGTCACTCAATTGTTTATAAACATTATGTCCAAGCTCCCTGCTTGAGACAACTACCCCGACCTATTATTCAAACGGCCTACGTGATCTGTAGCGTGTCTCATTTGATTGTGTGTTCGTATGAAACTATGTCATTTGGATTGTATGTTCATATGTTCGAACTACTGTCTGTTCCTTCATAACTTGTAACAGAGATGGTAGACAGGCAGAACAGAGTTAGTGATCGTCATTAGAAGACCTGTACCTCTTTACCTAAGCTTTATCATGTAGAGGAATAGGATTAGCCATCATCATTGGCAGAAGCGATCAAGCTATCGTCATAGAAGACTTGTACGATCATACCTGATCTTCATCATGTAAAACTTCAGAAGAATATACTATTTTTATACTTAGTGTTTTCTACAAGAACCTCACCGAACCATGAGTTTAACACATCGTCGTAAAGATAATACCGACTTCGTAAGTGATCTACAAAACCCCAGACACTCCATTGAAGATGGAAGTGCAATACCAACCGACTTAGCGTATAGATTATCGCTAGTCTAACATTACCTCATAGGGCGCCTTATCATACAAGGCACAAGCCCTAATATTGGTGGCAGCGGTGGGATCAGAAGAACTCTACAACGTCCTACGAAGAAAAAACAGAATAATAAATCATGAAGTCAACAACGACGAAAGCAGCAGATTCTTCAAGCAACCTAGTATCATCATTAGTGAGCGACTTCAGAAAAAACAAGATTCGTCAAGCAACTTAGTATCATCGTTAGTGAATAACTTCAAGAAACAAAACCGACGTGTCCTTTTCCTACGGCAACGGAAGCTTCGTCTCTCATTAGAATCATTCAAGAAAACATCGTTAGTGAGCGTTTCCGGCACTGCAAGAAACAAACCGAACGCGTCTGCAGCATCGGATTTTCAAGGGCTCGAATCATCGAAACAACGCGCACGGGGGAAACTGAAGCCAAACCAGGTCGTCCGCTAAATAGAGGAGGACCAAGGCCGTGTGTCGTTATCGGAACACCGTGACTTCCCACAAAAGCAAGCTAAGTACAATTTTTTTATTCATTTGGAGTAACTTTGAGTGTTTCCTTTGCAGGTCGAATTTCGTTATTCCTGTGGCTGAAGTTACGAGACATTCTTAATCTTACTTTTTTACAGAAATTATCTATATCATTGAGATTTCGCTACTGCGAGTTTTTATCTTTGAGTGTCTGTTTCCAGAAGTTCTACTGAAATATCATAATCATATACTATGTTAACTTTATCATTTTGGTGATTATTAATCCCTTACGTAACAAATCATATTAAACACAGTGAATATGCGTTTACGCAGTGGACGTCTGTATTTATACAGATGCATGGATAGGGTCCGTAAGCACCGTAGTGATTAGCAAAACACACAAAAAACAAGTGGAACACCCGTACAAATCTAGATAAATTAGAGGTAACACTATTTCGGGTCATGACAATAAATGCTCCTTTGCAAGTCCCAGATCGCAGTTTTTAGCCTTGAGTTTTTTGAGTTATATAAAATATCGAACCTCAATGACTCAACTTAACTTTAAAAATATGGCTGGATTGCAAGGAATAACATGTCTGTAAAAAACTTTCATCAGGCTAAATGCGCTGACCAGGATCCCTCACTATTTCAAATTTTAGCAAAGAATGAAGTACAAACAGTTAAGATTGGAATGCAGTAGAGATAACTCGTTCTTAATTAGTAATCGCTCAGTTCCTAATAGTTCGTCATTCATTGCTTTATACGTAACCAGCAACCATAATGCTAAAAACACACAATACGTTGCCGATGGTAATAAAGAGAAGGAATCCTAATTATTACAAAAAGAAATAGAAACAGTAGCCTTTCAGAATCAAACAAGCAAACTCGGTTACTGTGTCACCTAGTGCAAGCGGTCAAGGTTAGTCAAAAAACTGCCGAAGTGTTCAAAGCATAGCAAATTCCACACAATAAGCGACTCTAGCAGAGTGGGGAAAAGCGATGTTGGTTCATACCAATATCTTTTTGAATTAAAAAGGATTTTTCCCTATGAAACACACGACCGTATAAGTAATCAGAGCAGGTTTCGTTTTAATTTTAATACATTAAGTTATAATAAATACTGGTGGGATTAAGCCCAACTGTACGCGCCGTAAAAATTAGAATATCTTGTTTTATTTGTTATTTCTTTAGTACACGCCAATATCTTTATTACGACTCACCGTCTGTTGTTCGAACTTCCCTAATGAGAAGTCCGGATAGCGAGCGCTTACAGATACCTCTATAGTTATAAAAACATTGATCTGTATCTAGTGTAATTGTAAGATTCATCTAGGGGTATACAAAATATTATCTTACATCCTGCAAAATAAGGCGTGTTTATCAAAGGAAAATCCTATAAACCTTCAAACATATTAAAATCCGTTTGAACAAAAATGAGACAGTTAATCAAATAATAACTTATATAAAAGAACAAATACATTTGTCTCATAAATCGTAACATTGTTCAAATGACCCAACAGAATTCTCCCACAACCGCAGTCGTAGTTTGCGCGCAAAATCTCGAGAAGCATGCACCCTCGAATGTCTTAGTGCGTGTAAAAAGACTTTGCTGGAAATGAAATTTTAATCCTTCCCGACACTCTGAAATATAACGATTTCCGCGAACAAAGCTCTAAAAGTATACATATCGTGGATACGGAAGTTATAAATATCGCATTTTTTATTGTTTTTTTGCTATTTTTAATCACGCCCAACCAGTCGTGGATGAATCTCTCTGATAATCTATCTAAAGTAATATCCGTAAAGTCATTCAAGCAGAGGTGATTCAGCAGAATTTTTTTTTTTATCTTCTACCTGAATACCAGGAAGTTTCTCCACTAGCGAGTGATCTCTGGGAGAAAAACGGATGTCATTGAAAACAAAACACGGTCTAAGGACAACATAAAGCTATTTACGTTACCTTCGTATAGATTCTCAATGAAATTTTAAAATAGAGATAAATGACGAAGTTGAAAAATGTTAGTAATAGGAGCCATTAGGAAATCAAATAGCCCATATAATTTTTCCCTCAAACGTCATGCCATAAAAGATCGGACTTGGCGTATCTGCGCAGATTACTGTCGCTTAAACAAGGAAACGACTTCCGATAGTTTCCAGTGCGATGTACCGACGACATCTTATCTCTGTTAGGTTAGAATAATTTTTTTTTTTTTCACCACTTGGACTTACTTAAATGCTTTTACCAGATACCATTACCTAAGTGATTGTACTCATACACCGTTTTCAGCACACTCAGGGACATTATCAATTTTTACGTATGCCTCCGGCTTACGTTGCGTCCCAATTACAATATAGTGTTTGGAGACTTTTAGGGGATACTCTACATGCCTATTGGTTGGTCTTATAATCTTTTCTAATACCTTAGAAGTACATTCACGTAAAGTAGAGCTAGTGCTACAGAGACAAAGACAAATAATCTCAGAGTAAAATATCTAAATGTGAGTTTTTTAAAACCAACCGAACATGTTTATCTAGGTTTTATGTGTCTGGTCAAGGTCTTAAAAGTAGTCCATGGTAAGGTGTCGGCTATTCATAACTTTCCGGTACTTATTAACGTAAAAGGGGGATACAGCACTTTTGCGCTGTAGTGGGTGTTACAATCGTATGCAAATATGTAACTCTTCAATCATGACAGCTCCTTACAGATCTTACGAAGAAGCGTAGATTTATTATGGTCCTGAAAAGCATCAACAGGCGTTCGATATCTTAAAAGCGGAAAATGCAGCTTACCTAACTTAAAAATCCCTGATTTAAATAAGGAATTTTTTTTTATTGCAACAGACGCCTCAGACCAAGGGGTAAGAGGGTATTACTTCAGTAATATGATAAACAGTTCTTCCCTATAGCTTTTTTATTCACGTAAACTAAAGCCCTCTGAAAGTAAATATGCAGTAATAGGCAAGGAAGGGCTAGGTATCTTTAACACTAGTACATTTAAGTTCATAATCTATGGCTATCCTGATAAAGTCCTTACTGAACATGAGCTCCTTTACCGAGTTTTTCAAAGGCTTTAATCACAGTCCAAAAGGAACTCGGTGACAAATGATCATTCAGGTCTTTGGAGCCAAGATAAGATATCTACCTGGGAAAGCAATTATCATAGCTGACGCATTATCCCGCAATCCCGCACCATACAGCAAAGAACCATTAATTGGACTAAAAGATATAGAAACATCCGTACCTATTGTTAAAACCGTATCTAAACAAGAAAATTCCTTAACCCAAGAGATCGCGAGCATTGAATATCTGGTCGGAGCGCAGAACTGTTACAAACTGAACAAAGCAAGCGTCAACGACATAACCCAAACAATAAACACTTCGAACGGAAACAGAGTCAGCAGCAATAAACACCAAACAACAAACACTTAACGAAACGGAAACAGGGTGGGTCAGCGGCTAAGCATAAACAATACACACTTCGAGCAGAAACCCTAAAGCAAAAGTATATTTAAAGTATGTGTATCAGAATAATGTAATCAAATGTAATATTATATGTAGGTCTGTGACGAGGAAAAACCGAAGAACACAGCAGATGACTAACGACCAGGTAGTAATAATAATCTCTTTCATACCAATCGTCATAAACTGGTTGCATTCCGTCATCCAGGGTTCCATAGTATGTCACAGAAAGCCAAATCACTATTTTTCTGGCCTACAATGCTTACGATATAAAAAGCACATAACTAATTGTAACACGTGTCATGAAAAACAAGGGAATACACTAAGACACCTGTCAGTTTAGGGGCCTATCCTGTGCCAAATCAATCCTTGAAAGACTATACGTAGAATTATTAACAGAATTACGAGTCTGACAGAGGGAATAAACACTTCTTAGTGTTAATAGTTCCTTGACACGTTATATAGAATTAATAGCACTAAAAACAAACACCGCAATTGAGTGCGTTAGGTATATTATGGGAGTGCTAAATCAGTAAATATGGAATTCAACACATAATAATCTGTGACTCGGGTGGTGTAAATCAATAATAATCTCCTTAACACGTTGTGTGAATTCCTTTCCATTAAGAAAAACCAATAATATATTTTATCACCCAGAGTCAATCGGTTTGGTAGAATAACGGATAATTAAATAGGAAGTGTCAATGTCTTACGAGTTACAACTCGTGATATTGGATCCGACCGGATTATAGCGGTTTCTCGCGTTTTAATACCTTTATCAGTTATATCTTGTATCTCTAGAATTAATGCCGCAAGTAGCCTTATACGGTACGCCGCTAGAACACTTTTCCACATATTCAAGCCAACCATTAATTTATCAAATAAATATATAAAAAAAAATATATAAATAAATAAATATAAAAAAAAAATAAAATAAATATGGATACAAGTGGAGTCAATATAATACACTCCGTAAGAAGTAGGAAGGGTTACAAATTATAATAATAAAAAGGAAATCACGATAAAATCAATAAGCAAAACGTAACCATAGTTAATTAAATATCTAAATATATATGCGTAAAGATTTGAACTCTAACTTAACGCTTTAGTAATGACAAATAAGCTAAAAGTTCAAACACATATCCAAAATCTACTGACATATTGTCTGTCCGGTGATTTATATTCGTAGTCAATGAAAAAAAAAAAAAAAAAAAAATTAAATAAATAAATAAATAAATAAACTAATAATAAATAAAATAAATAAAATAAAATAAAAGAGATTTTAAAGTCAGGAAGTCTAGCAGTGAAAATGTTATCTATGGAATAATCCTATATGAATCTTATACAGGGCTAATAATATATATAGAATTTGTATGGAAACCTTTTCATATAGTTTGAATAAGGAATATTTATTTAACATAATGCCAACTGAAACTAATATATTGTTCAATTTTGGTACTGTTGTTTTTTTTTTCAGACATTCTTCTCATGCGGGTGGAGAATTAAAACACTAAAAATACATTTGAAAATACTAAAGTCGTATCTCTTACAGCAAGTAACGTAACTCTTAGCTGGCTGAGAGCAATCTCCTGCCAAGTGACGACGTCATCATTGCCGTATCAGCATTTGTTCCTTTTAACCTCAATAATCTGCTTACACAGGCTTCATCTGTGTGTCGTCTCTGCTTGCAAAAGCAGATTGACTGGAGAAAGGAATGCTTAGCCCGAACTTCTCATGGGCAAGGCAGACATTAGGTACAGGTGTCTATCGGTATGCGCAATGCAACTTGCAATCATTTTAAAATTAATAAACAAAATAAGGAAATAGAATTTCTATAACATCAAAATGAATTAATTTTTTTTCTGAACCTCATAGACATTTGGAAGTATCACGATATGAATATGAAATATTTACTTGCAATATTAGCTTATTACAATCCAGGTGTAAATCACATTTATGGAAAATGTCACATTTCCTTGAAAAAACCCAAAGTTTATTTAGAAATTAAGTTACATAGTGGGTTTTTTTCGTTGCATCTCCTACCTATTAATAAAGTTTAAAAAAAAAAATTAACCTCAGAGGATGCGCACGAGAAAATTGAATATGAAACTTTTGTTAGGGCACATAGAATCATGATTAATATTCTCTTTGACTCTTATGCTGCCTGGCAATCTTACAAATAGCTCCATTTTCCACTTCTTTGTCTAGTAACTTACTACCAGTAATATCGAATTTTCTTTGAGATTCGTATTGATATCTATTTATTTTTTATAATTATGGATATTTTTACAAGTCATCATAGACCTGGATAGGTTCACTCATTGTTAATGCCATGGATAAAACAAAAAAGTTTGTACAGCGGACTCTTTTGAATTCCAAAATATCAGCGAATTCATGTGGGTTAAGTCTGGTCTAAATGGCTCTCTTCCCTCCCCTGTATTTGGATGTCGTCTGAATTTACTTTGCCCTTGTGACAAGTATAATTTCACTTGCAGGCTGATTAATGGAACCTGGTTACAGTATCCTGCAGTGTATGAGAGTTTCACATCGCAACTTCAAAAAATCGTTCGTCGCAGCGGACGACTACAGTCAAGTAACAACCGCCTACAATGTGAAAGGAATTTCATGGACTTCTTCGACCGACACCGTATCTCGTCGTTAATCTCGTTTTAATGCGGAATGCTCCGGCGGCTGTCGGAATCGACTACGAATGGGACATACTTCCGACAATTACGACCCGAAGGATATTCAACTCTACTTTGCTGGCGAAGGACTCGTGCTGGGATGATCTATTCATCGCGAACGTAATCGTGTAGCTTAGGATGCAGAGAATAAGTATGAGCGCAAAATGGAACGTTGGACCCGCCCAGCAAATTTTTCCCCTTGTTTTAACCATTGAAAAAGGCCGTTTCAGTGGCTATAGGTGGTTGTCTGGAACTGTGTAATGGACGAAAAGTGGTTCGAAAGCTAGTTAAAAAGTGAAGTAGTATAACCTCGGTCATGTATCCTATATATATAAAGTATCATGTATCCTATATCTATAAATGATCATAATTAACAGAATTGAAAATATATTTTTTTGTTTTTGCTGTACGCAATAGGAATCTATTATATAAATGATCATACATAACAGAATCTAAATATATCTTTGCGTGTACGCAATAGGAATCTATTTAAAGTGCACATATATTAATCATGATTATATGAATCCATATACATATGTATTAACAAATCAGGTAGCCTATAATCAATCCTGTTACCTTTTTTCTTACCAATATCTGCAGTTATATATGAGTAGTATATGAATTAATGAATCAGATATATAACATTTAGCATAAAAATCAACGAATCAATCAGCATAAACATTAATAATTTTATCAATTCATATATGAAATTTTTATCAGTTAAAATATGATTTTTATCATGTTAATCTTCATTCTATGCAATTATCAGAGTACATTAGTATTTTCTGTAGCATAAGTATCATTAAAGAGATGAAGTGAAAAAACTGTATCATTATATTATATCATGTGATCACTATTATTTACCAATATCATTGTTTTATATTTTATTACTTGAATCAATCATGTACACCATGAATTTTTATTTACTTTATATATATATATTCACATAGTGTCTGTATCACACTCCTATAAGTCAAATGCAAGTTAAGTTTGAGTAATATTCAGTGGTTGGTTTTGGTAGCTGACCGAGCTGATGTAAGTGTTTACATAATAAAATATGGAATGTTAGTCCATATATATAAAAGTCTAAACTAAAGAGGTCAACCAGATTGCTTGCAGGAATGTGATCAGACCCTAGAGACGCTAAAGATGACGTATACAATAAGTATGTAGGCTAAGATAACATGCCGTCACCTGTAGTCACTCAATTGTTTATAAACATTAGTCCAAGCTTCCCTGCTTGAGACAACTACCCCGACCTATTAATTCAAACGGCCTACGTGAATCTGTAGCGTGTCTCATTTGATTGTGTGTTCGTATGAAACTATGTCTTTTGGATTGTATGTTCTATGTTCGAAACTACTGTCTGTTCCTCATAACTTGTAACAGAGATGGTAGACAGGCAGAACAGAGTTAGTGATCGTCTTTAGAAGACCTGTACCTCTTTACCTAAGCTTTATCATGTAGAGGAATAGGATTAGCCATCATCATTGGCAGAAGCGATCAAGCTATCGTCATAGAAGACTTGTACGATCATACCTGATCTTCATCATGTAAAACTTCAGAAGAATATACTATTTTTATACTTAGTGTTTTCTACAAGAACCTCACCAAACCATGAGTTTAACACATCGTCGTAAAGATAATACCGACTTCGTAAGTGATCTACAAAACCCCAGACACTCCATTGAAGATGGAAGTGCAATACCAACCGACTTAGCGTATAGATTATCGCTAGTCTAACATTACCTCATAGGGCGCCTTATCATACAAGGCACAAGCCCTAATATATGTGTATATATATATATATATATATATATATATATATAATATATTATATATATATATATATACTAAATGCACGTATGGTTTTCCATAGAGAAGGTGGCTCTAGACGGCGTTAACTTAACGGTTTTCCACGAATTAACAGTGCTTTGTGTGTTCTGAAAACACACTAGAGACGACACTCCCAAGTCATCGTACAGTTTTTGCCTTCTTGATTTCCTGTTTACACTTTGAGAGAGTCATCCTGTTCGTTTTCTAGTTTTGGGCTCTTCAGTAGAGTCCGTTTTCATCAAGCTAATCTTCTGAATCAATTATTAGGTTAAATCAAATCTTCATAGTCGGTAAGATTGGTAGAAAATTGTATTTTCGGTGGGAAGTGCAATACGCGTTGGGTATTGATCAGAGCTTGAACATTGTCGGAATGGGATGAGTTATAAGGGAAAGCGTTGGTGAGGAAACGTTTCAGAGTGTGTTAGAAATTTTCGCCATTGGGGATTCCGTAGGGGGGTAGTGCCGTCAGTGCACCTCATGATAGTGCACTGTAAGGATTGCTTTAGGTTCTTTGCAGCGTCCATTCGGCCCCTAGCTGTAACCCCTTTCATTCATTTTACTGTACCTCCGTTCATATTATAGTCTCTTTCCAATAACTTACTATCCACCCTCTTCTAACATTTGATTCATAGTGCAACTGTGAGGTTTTCCTCCCGTTACTCTTTTCAAAGCTTTTTACTGTCACTTTTCCTTTCAGTGCTGGATGACCTCACAGGTCCCAGCGCTTGTCCTTTGGCCTAAATACTGTATTCTGTTCTGTCATTGGGGAAATAAAGAACGGTATCTTGACGAAATCAAGTGCAAGAGGTAATGGAATGGATGGGTTTTGATATTCAGGAATGAAGTTGCTAGCCCCCCGCTTTTTTTTTTCTTTGTTTAAACTGCCCACCAGACGCTGGTATCTGATATTACTGGCTAGAATGACGAGCTGCAGCTTGGGATCGATCCATGTACTTTGCAGGCATTTGGCGATCGCTGCCGACGTTCAGTCGCTCTTCCCACTTCATATATATATATATATATATATATATATATATATATATATATATATATATATATATATATAATATATATATATACATATATCTTCCTCTCTCTCTCTCTTTCTCTCTCCTCTCTCTCTCTCTCTCTCTCTCTCTCTCTCTCTATATATATATATATAGTATATTTAGATATATTTTATAATATATATATATATAGCTCGTATATAATATATATAATGTCTATTAATAAACCACCATATCTAATTATAAATCTGCTAAAACGGGATATCATTAAGATGGAAAATGCTCGTATTTGTTCAACAAATGTGCGTTATAATTCGGTTGTATCTCTACCTTATTTAGCACACACTCACAACTACAAACAATATATGAATACATATAATATATACTAAAAAAGTTTATGCCGTGTTATTGTTGTACAGCTGTAATTGCTTTACTGCGCTTCAGTAATTTTTACAATTATACCGTAATAATTACCATCAAAATGGCCAGGGGCAAGTGCTTTTCAAAATGAATTTTACCTTTTATAATTCAGTTCCCAGGTCCATGTTCCTTACTTACAAAAGTGTGGCATAAAACTTACTAAGTAGATCCTTTCTTTGGTGGAAGAGGAATAAGTTGCTCATAATTTGCAAACAAAGATCGGTCTTATCAGGTGAGGAAAGTAAATGAGAACATTTAAACTTAGCCAGACGTTTGAATTATAAGGCTGTTATTTCAGCAGTAGTGCAGCATTAAGAAAAAGTGTCGGATGTTTCTACAAAACTTTCTAGGGAATGGATTCTGAGTTCAACGTCAGAAAGTCTCTTGGGGGTTTAAAAATCAACGAAGGGAAGACATTAATGTGATGAGTTTTCCCCAACTCTTTCCAACCACACTTTCATACCATCGACCCGTAACCCATTAGCCTGACACTGAATATGAGATGGCTTTAATCTTTATGCTAATTCATTATAAAACGATACTGCCACGCGCATATTCATCTAGTTGAGGACAAAGCGAGTTTACAGATTCGTGGGAGATAAAACACAGGAGAGATTTGTAGGGAGATTTGTAGTTGTTCGTCAAAGTTAAGTCTGGAGAGAATTCTGTCAGTTTCGCTCTCGAACCTTTATGGGTTTACGAACCTTAGGTGAAGAAGCCTTCAACGAAATACTTTCTCAAATTCTCCCGCGACCCTCACGCTAAGAATGACGCTGAGGCTAAATTATGAAGAGATTCTAAGGTTACATGGTTTTCATATATTATTTTGTTTATCGTATTAAACTAATAAATCCGTCAATCTTGTTTAGTTTTCTGTAAAATAAAACTATTGTGACGACTATTTGTCTGTCCGTTCGCACGTTATCTGTCCGCCCTCAGATCTGAAAAACTACTGAGGCTAGAGAGCTCCACATTTGGTATGTTGATCGTCCACCATCCAATCATCAAACATACCAAATTGCAGCCCTCTAGCCTCAGTAGTTTGTGTTTTATTTAAGATTAAAGTTAGTCATGATCGTTCGTATGGCACAGGTATTTGGGCCAACAACACAGTCCACCAACGGGCCTGGTTGAAAGTGTCATGGGGCGCTGCTGAGAGTTTCACACAGCATTGTACACTGTTCAGGAAACTCGATTGCGCCGTAGAAACTTCGGTGCCTTTTTTACTTATTATTTTATTTGATTTAAAAATGCATTTTTTCACAACCCAAAAGACTCCTTTTGATGGAATGTTCTTTCTTCTAAAATATATATATCTCTTCATTATAAAATATCGATATCGGCGTGAAAATGGTGTTTGAAACTAACTCCCTTTAAGTCGAGTGCAAATACGACGAAAAGGTTTCATGATTTCGCCACATAGCTGCAACAATAAAAATAAGAGCAGGTTCCTACCTGCAGTCTAAATTAACGAGATATTTCGGGCAAAAATTCAATGTACATGCAGCTGTTGTAATTTTTTGGAAGCTTTTACTATTCTGTCCGATATTGTTTAACATGTCCTGCAAATACTGAATTTAGAGTATAAAGTTCATTTTAAAGTATAGCGACTGACTTTATCATCCTTCCAACCTGTGTAAGATAGAGTAATTGACGTTTATGTCCTTTTCAATCATTGCAAATAAAGGTTAATGTAATTTGATAAGGCAGCGATTGTAACTTCATCAAGAAGCACGTGTTTGTGCTGGCTCCTCTGATGGATAAACCCAGGCTCTGTACCCCCTTAAATCCAAGAGCGATTGACAAGCAGCCAGTTACTTAATGCAGAAAGTTAACAAATAAACTTAACGACTGAACATCCTGTTTAATCTGGCAACGCGCCACTCGTCAAATGAAGGATATTGTAATGTTAAAGGCGAAGTACTTCATTCATTTTCCCCCGTGCCTCAAAGGACATAACTTCGTCCCATATAACTTCATCCCATTTGGTTTGCTTTGGAGCAGTTCTGTGGTGAGAATTAGGTTATCTGAATGATAGTACTATTTACTATTCCGATTGATCAATATGTAGAAATTCAGGGTGTCCGTACCGTGTTGTTTCGTGTGGGACTTTTGTTATTGATTGGACCAAAAAATTATCTTTTCTCTGGTATGAAATATTGATATTTGTCATCTTTACAATTGTCATTATGGATCTTTTGTAATTTTGCTGTCAATAAATTTATCCACCTGTCCATACATGTGCATGTTTGGGTATGTAAGACTGTATACATGGATGTACGTCTCTACTGACATATGTATACACATTATGCTTATATATATGTGTGTGTATACATTATGCATGTATATATATACAAAATATCTAGATATATTATATTCTAATATATCATATTATTATATATCTATTATATACTATTACATTTGATATAAATAATCAATAAATTTGAAAATGCATTTTATGTCTTTAAGAGAGGTGGGACAATAATTTAAGATGTAGAAACGGTCAGTGAGGTCGAATATTTCAAATATTTAGGACCAATAATATCTAGTACAAGTGCACTTGAATTGTCATTTAACGAAAGACTGGAAAAGGCAAATCAAACATTGGACATGGTACATAAGATTTGGAAGTCGATCAAACTTAAATTTCATGCGAAAGCAAGATTATACATGGATATAGTATGGTCTGTATTGCTGTACTCGTAAAACATTAGCTTCTACAATTATCTGCGCAGAAGGCTCATCAGCGATGTTTTGAATGTCACTGCGTACTGAGTCATCCATCATTTCTCTCTCTCTCTCTCTCTCTCTCTCTCTCTCTCTCTCTCTCTCTCTCTCTTTGTATACATACATGGTTACTACATACATACAAGGTCCTTTAAATATACTCGGAGTAATATTTAAATGACCTTGCATACATACATATATCTCGTATATATGTGTGTGTGTATTGGCATATATTATTATTATTATTATTATTATTATTATTATACAGACACAGCATTAACAAACACCTACGCAACAGCCTCCCCAGTGAATCTTCCATATGGTTGCTTACCTAAATCTGGTGTGGCTTCGTCGGAGTTCACATATTCCGGCGGTGGAAGCTGTAAAAGGATATTGGAAAATGAGATGATTGAGATGATGTTGGGGGAGCGGCGGTGATTCTCTCTCTCTCTCTCTCTCTCTCTCTCTGTGTCCTCAAAGAGGGATAAAAAGGATTACATAACCGGGAGAGTGTAATAAAGTTTGTTGCTGCTGTGTTGATACTTTAGAGTTATTTTCGTAACACTTTGTTTGTTTGCTCTTATGTGCATTCGGTTAAGAATCATTATTTTTCTAATGACATTGATCGGCGCGTTTGCAATGTTTTTACTTTTTCGTGTTCTTTTCATATTTAAATTTCATTTTCATCACTTCTTAGGCAATTTGCATACTTGCATCCTTGTAATTTCTCAATGATCGCCATTGATGTAGTTTGCTCGTCATGTCCAATTAGTGTTTCGCCCTCGCTTTATCATTAGAATTTCTCCTTGCAATTCTTCAATACAGTAACTAGCAATGAACGGGAAGGAATACAGTGGGAACGTCATCCTAACGGAAGCGTTGTCGCTTAAAAAAAAAATAATGATAAAGAGGATAATATTCGAAAGATCTGAATGTACTTCATAATACGGAATTCCCTTGCTTTCAGTGCTCCTCCCATTATGTCTTTTAATCCCCGATTTTACCGACGAAGTTTTCTCTCTCTTCCTTTATTCCTGACCTCATTAGGGATAGTTTTTCCTTTCTGGACTATACCTTTTTCTCAAACTCTTGGGAATTAATCTCTCATATATATCCTTTGAGGGTTCTCGAGGGATTACACGGGTTTTGGGCAGCAGGAGTCTCTCTCTCTCTCTCTCTCTCTCTCTCTCTCTCTCCTCCTTTCCCTCTTTCCTCCTCTCTCTCTGTAGCAAAATTGAGGCGTATAAAAGAGTTTAATTCGACTCTCATGTGTGTTTTGGAATGAGATTGAGAGAGACAGAGAGAGACAGAGAGTAAAATGTGTGTATATATATATATATATATATATATATATATATATATATATATAGTATATATATATATATATATATATATATACAGAGAGAGAGAGAGAGAGAGAGAGAGAGAGAGAGAGAGAGAGAGAGAGATTTACTACATTCACAGACAAGTATACAGTATCCAGCCCATTACATCTTCCTCAGACTGTGAATCCCGAAGCCAAATCGTGAAAACAAGATGCCAGGACTTCTTCCCCAGGATCGACTCTCCCATGAAAGCCGCCGAAGGTCAATGTCTGGCGTTGCTAATGCAACAGAGCCGTGTTGTTGAGGTTACGCTCTTCCTTGTTTGTTTTCAAAGCTCATTTTGTTGCCCACTGTCTTATTTATGTGTCTCTGCGCGTGTTTGTGTTCGGATGTTTGTGTATACGGTCGGTGATGTCAGAGCTTTCGTACTCGCGTGATTGGGTAATCAATCAGTTGTTAGCGGAGGCGTAGCGTGCGGAAGGCGAGCTTCATTTGTTTTTTTATTCAGTGTTTGCGTCAAATTTGTTGCATCTTGAAAGTGCATCTTGGTAGGTGATGGATTGTTCGAAGATTTGATCATGGATATACTGAAAATATAATTAGGAAGCACAAGTAAAAAATACGCCGAATTTTCTGTACAGCCGCTACAGCGTATAATCAAGGGCACCGAAAATAAATCTATCTGGCGGTGATCTTGCTATAATGCTGTATGAGCCGCGGCTCATGAAACTTTAAGCACGGCCCGGTTGAGGCCTGTCCCGTATCGTTGCAAGACATGGCAAAATTTAACCTTTTAATAAAATAAAAACTACCGAGGCTAGATGGCTGCAATTAGGTATGTTTGATGATCGGAGGGTGAATGATCAGCATACCAGTTTGCAGCCCTCTAGCCTCAGTAGTTTTTCAGATCTGAGGGCGGACAAGAAAAGTGCGTACGGAACTGTCGTCTCAATAGTTTTATTTTACAGAAAACTAAAAATCACGAAGTGGCGTTAATGAAATTTTCAGATATGTTGAGCTACCTTCCAATGAAATGTGATGTTTCATCAAGAATAGATAATCGATTTCCTAGATTAATTGAAATTCTCCGTTTTCGAACGACGAAAGCCATTTGGAAATACGAATTATATATGCTTGATCGGTTGGCACGTTTTTTTTATTTATTTTTTTATTTTTTTTATTAAGAGCTCTTGGTTAATCTGTTTTATTACTTTATGTGTCGAAGAGGTCGGAATTTATTTTTTATATATTTATGTATTTTTTGCTTCAGAAAGTTGTGTTCTGTGTTAATCAGTAAACGCGTCGTTCCTTGAACATTATCTAGTACCCGAGGCGATAAATCAAGTGATTTATTTGTAAATATATCATTAAAGAAATATATTTGCAGATACATCAGTGTATTACTATAATTATGAGATTTAGTATTTAGTATATAACTGCTGCCAGCGAAAATGAATAGCGGTTATGTATTAAACTTTGTTTCTGTGTCATTGTTTGTCAGCCCTACAGAAATGTTATGACCAGTTTCAGTGAAATTTGTAAGTGGTATGGTTACTGAAAAAAAATATGCGTATATATTATATTGTATTATTATTATTATATTGTATTATTATATATATATTATTATCTATATTATTATATATATATAATTATAATTATGATACAGATATGTGTATTATACATAACATATATATAATAATATTATATATATTTATATATATATATATATATATACACATATATGTGTAATCTAAATACCATACTAACATATATATATATATAATATATATATATTATATATATTATATTATATATATTATATATATATATATATATATCATTATATGTATGAAATTTGTACATGCTTTAGATTCTGAATATGTATATATCGAGAATTATTATTTTCTTATTCTAATTGCTCTGGGCAAGTTATATTCGCTCTGTGGACTGTGAAATGATTGTTTTTAGCAGTACAAATCATTCAGTCACCTTACCTTCACTTCACTTCAGAGGAACATTTCTCCTTAAACTGCTCTGTCCTACATGACTTGACTGATTTTCTTCCCCTGTCCTGCAACTGCGCTCCAAATAATCTATATTTTTCCATCACTGAAAATCTCGCATCATTCCTTTTTGACGATTCGCTTATTATCACTACTTATGCGCCTAGACTCGTAATTTTCCCTAATGACCCAGTGACCTTGTTTTCGAAATTTGACAAGTGCCTCGTAAACTCATTTCGCTTCTATGACTTTTAACACAGACGCTCATACTGCCACATTTTGAACATCTAGCCAGCTGGAACTTTTTTAATTTTTTTTTTATTGCCACACTTTGAACACCCACCCAGCTGGAACTCTCTCTCTCTCTCTCTCTCTCTCTCTCTCTCTCATATTGCCACACTTTGAACACTTGTCCAGCACCTATTTTTTTTTCTCGCTCGCGTATTGCCACACTTTGAAACGAACTTTTATTTCTCGTTTTTTTTTTTAATCTTACATCAAACTGATGATAGACAAGTGGATTATGCCTCTATAGTCACGCCTCTCGATACCGTGACATCCATCAGCGAGGTCTGCCACATGTCGGTATTAACGCGTATAAACTCAAGAACTTTTCTTCATCGTTCTCCATCCTTAAGTATAATGATGTGTATTCTCACGTGGAATTCGTGAACTTCCGACAGTATTTGTGATCAGTCTCTCTTTTTCTTATATGATGTGTATATATATATATATATATATATATATATATAATATATATCATATATATACATATATATATCATATATATATATATATACTATATATATATATATATATATATATATATATATATATATAATATTATGTATACATATATTTATGAGAGAGAGTGAGGACGAGAGATGAGAGACGAGATGAGTTCGAAGGAGGACGAGAGAGAGAGATGAGAGAGAGAGATGCGTTCGTCGTACTTTTATTTATTTTAGTTCATTTGCTTTGACTGCAGGATTATTGAAACTTTGGTAGGTTTTATTGACAACGATTAGTTGGCTGAGAGCAACCTTGCATTGACATTGCAATAAGTTGTGTTTTGAAATTCGGTTTATTGGTATTCTATATCCGGGGCTGAATGGCGCTTGAAATTATGTAAAAGGTCTATTCCAATTCCATTTGTTTGGTAGCGCAATAAATTACCGTATATTGCAGTTCTCAGCCCCTTTTCTGCTTGTTTTTTGGCTTTTCGCTTGATCGTTTTCAAGTGAGTGAGTTTTTACTTATTGATTTTTATATTATTGGTGTTATCTGTTTTATAATTGCCATTTCTTTAGCTTCGTGTTGCTCAGTCTATTTACTTGTGAAATACTGATGCAAATTCACTGGCAGTTGGTTTATGGAATATACATTTGCTAATTTCCGAAATTTTTCGTGCTAATCAAATGCTTTATATCTCTCGCTGAATATGAAGGGAATCCAGTTTCCGGTATTTGATTTCCATTTCGACTGTAGTGAATGTGAATAGGTAAAGTGTATCATTATTTGTGATTTTAAGGTTTTCGATACATGTTACACATATGAGTATATTTCGTTGAATGTGTTGGCTTAGGGGAGGTCATATCCTCATGTGTTATGATCGATTCTATCTATCTAGAAAAATTAATGGCAAATCGGTTTCCTATTACTGTCTTTGCTCAGGGGAAGTAATATCCTCAAGTGTTATGATCGATTCTATCTAGTAAAAATAATGGTAAATCTGCTTCCTTGACTATTGGCTTTGGGGAGATAATATCCTCATGTGTCATGATCGATTCTATCAAGTAAAAATAATGGCAACTCTGTCAAAAAAATTTAAATTAGAGAAGGGATAATTTTGGGACTGTATTGCTGGACCCTTACCATAAGTTTGGTTCGTAAATGGTCAGTTACTAAGTCCTCTCAAGTCTGGTTCTTAGATAACGTCTACGTATACCTCTTCCTTGGTTAGGCGCAGACAGTCCTAACGTAATCTTCCATATGCAAAGAGTTTAACAAGCAGATTTTATCTTCAGCTAATTCTCCATATCTTGCTCCAAGTTCAGCATCTCATTTGTCCTCCCAGTATGGCTAAACCTATTTTTCTGTATTCTCCCTTGGGTCCTCTACCAAGGTGGGGCGACAAAACCCCCACCGACAAAACCCCCACACGACAATACCCCTACTTACAAAAGCACCCACTTATCTTTCAGAAGATACTTACCGAAATGACTAGTTTTACATTTAGGAATTTTATCAAAGAAAACATTGAATCTTAAATCTCTTATTAAAAAGAAAAGTTAGCAAAGTTTACAGACTTTCAAAATCCTTTATGAAAAAAGAAGATTATAAAGTCAAAATTCATTGATTTATAAATTTTTATTAAAAACTAAAGTTATAAGAGTTTACAGATTTTTAAAATCCTTCGATCAAGAAAAAATAAGATTATAAACCTCATTTCCAAAACAGTTCCTCATTGAAAACCTCGTATAACCTCACGTCAAGTTCTTCTTTCCTCTTCTCTGTTCCCCCAAGTAAGGAAGTCCATCCATTCCTCTTTCTTAGTTATATGCAGGAGTCCCGTCCCAGCAACTCATCAATCTGCATTAATCAGGAATGCTACATAATGGTTCTTTACGCTCCCCTTAAGAGTGTGACGCCAGTTTACGAAATTGAGCAGCCAATCCATTAATCAACCTGTCAGTCGCATTAATAATCTGCCGCTTTTTCACTCTCCCATCTTCCTCCTCTGTCTCATCGCATTCTCTATACCAGGGGTTCTCAAACTTTTTAACTCCTCGACCCCCTTATGAAGTTTCAAAATTTCTGTCGACCCATTAGCCTAGCATTTAATAATTCAAGAAAAAAAAAAAAAAAAAAAAAAAACACCAATTCAGAATCAATTTGAGTAGTATTAGTTTAGTACTTGACATTCCTTACGGTAAAAATGTAACACCTAGTAAGAAATTAAGTTTGGAACTTTAGATGTACGAGTATATGTAACTTAATTCTCCGACACGTTTATTCATCGACCCCCTTTCGACCCCCTGACTATTCATAGGATGGTCCTATTGAACCCTGGGGGTCGTTATCGACCAGTTTGGGAACCCCTGCTCTATACCATATACTAACCACATTACCTTACACCCCACTTTACTCTAGTAGTAGTTCTCCGCCTATCCTTACTCCTATCTCCGGCGCTGTTATGTTGTCGCCTTCCTCTTACTATTTTTTTATTCACTTTTATCTCTCCATTTATCGGCTACAGTAACTATTTATTACCTGATTTTCATTTATCGGCTACAGTAACTATTTATTACCTGATTTTCATTTATCGGCTACAGTAACTATATTTATTACCTGATTTTCATTTATCGGCTACAGTAACTATTTATTACCTGATTTTCTTCACTCATCTGCCACATCAACCATTCTATTTTTTTTGTAATTTACATTCTTCCGTCATTTATCCGCCGGAGCAACTTTTTTTCTATTTGTTGTCATTTATTTTCTCCGTTCATTTATCTGTCGCAGCAACTAATCTCCAATTTTTTTTATATCTGATTTTCTCCCATCTAATTAATCTGGCGCACCATCTATGCTGTATGCTCCTGTGTTTTGTACCTTATTCCCCCCCCCCCCCCCTCTTTATCAGTCGCAGCAGCTATTCTCAAACAGCCATTCTTTAATTACCCAGATGCCCGCAGCTCCTTCTCTCTTCTCACCCGTCTTGTATATTACAGCTACTCTCAACCATGATATACCAAGACCGTGCTCTCAACAGTCTTCCTGCGCGATTACACGTCAGCCATTGTTTTTTTCCCTTTACAAATGCCTTCACACTCTCCAACAGTCATCTCCAACAACTCATCTTCCAACCGGTCTATTACTCTCACCACCACCACCACCCACCACCACAAGCGCCGCCTTATCAATTGTTATCCAACCGCCTTCACACATCTACAAGGGTCCTTATCACCTGGCATCCTTTCATCAAATACAATCGCTTCTGCCAGCGTTAATGTGTAGCCTTGGGCGCCTCCTAATGGGGCGCTGCAATTCCCTTTAACTTGAATAAGACTAATTGGTTCCACACGATAATCCCGCGTAATGGTTTTAAATCGAGAAATAAATATGTTGTATATATTTTTTTCTAAATCGCTTGTGCGGTCAAGGACGCTCACAGTACGGTTAATATAAACTTGAACAGAGAATCGCATGAGAAAATCATTTTCCTCTTGTTTAGACGATGTTTCTCACATTAAGATTATTATGATTGGATCTGGCTTGGGATGGTTAAAATAGTAATTGCGATCAATACCTTTCTAATTTTTTAAAACCATATTCACACACTTCTAGAGTTAGAGATGTTATTTTGTAGTCTTGTGGCGCAGAGAAAAGTAGAAATAATCAATTTTGTTGTCGTTTCAGATGTTAATAATGATTACTTCAATCTAGACTTTAGAAGCGGTGACTGACGTTTTTGAATCTTTGAAGCAAGTAGAAGCACTAGAAATGCTTTGGAAGACGTCCCAAAAGAACACCATAGAATATGCCAATTCTAAGTACGACGTGTTCCCCCGTAGGGTGTTAGTGCCGTCAGTGCATCTCATGCGGTGCACTGCTGGCATTACTTAAGGTTTTCTGCAGCATGCCTTCAGCCCCTAGTTGCAACCCCCTTCGTTCATTTTACTGTACCTCCTTTCATGTTCTCTTTCTTTCATCTTAATTTCCACCCTCTCCTAACAATTGATTCATAGTGCGAGGTTTTCATCCTGTTACACCTTTCAAACTTTTTACTGTCAATTTCCGTTTCAGAGCTGAATGACTATATAGGTCCCAGTGCTTGGCCTTTGGCCTAAATTCTGTATTCAGTTCAAATCAATTCAACGATGTATTGATGGTTGTATTCCATGTTGAGAGCAAGAACTGTCAATAAGTTTTACTGATCAATTTTGTTGGAGGGACTAATTGGTGAAGACAAAGTGATTAGAAATGACCAAGTAGCATCTCTGGATCAAGAAGATGAGGATATATTCAATACCTACTTGAGGTAATTAAAGCTATGGATATATAACCAAAATCTGGAGAGTTTGCGAGAAACCTAGTAGGCTTTCATGAGTGTGCATTAGAAATGTCAACAGTCCGTCCGATTTCTTAACGTAAGGGTAGGATGCCAGGGAAACGATAAAGAAACCTGTATCGATGTGTAGGTTGTAGCTATACCACCATGATATCATTCTTCGTTATGTAGAATATATAGACTGGTCTGACTTGAGGGGTTGATATTGGCCTCAGGATTAAAGAGAGAGAAGTTCATCAACCATTCAGGCCAATTTCCAATCCGAAAAGGTCCACAACAAACCATTTAGCACTCAACTCTGGTGGGCTGCAGGACATTGGAATCCCATATATATATATATATATATATATATATATATATATATATATATATATATATATATATATATATATATATATACATCGAACTACAAATGTCCTTTAATATCTAATTCGCTCTACCTCGGCGCGGTGGCGGTGTGGGTTTAAGCGTCACTGTCGTCCTGGATTTGTTTGGTTTCGATGGTTCGCGCCCGGGAGCCGACAAATCTCTTATCGACAAAAGAATTCCCCTTCAGTTAAACATATATGAAAATATATTAATTCCGAGGTAGAGCGAATTAGATATTAAAGGACATTTGTAGCTCGATGTATGCATATGAATCACGATAATGTGATATGACTTATATATATATATATATATATATATATATATATATATATATATATATAGATACATACATACAAACACATATTACATTATCGTGAAGTTTGTTAGATTGCAAAGATTGTCAACCTTTCATCATTTGTGTCATGGCAACAGTCGTTCTTCCTTAGAGGTCTCTCTCTCTCTCTCTCTCTCTCTCTCTCTCTCTCTCTCTCTCTTATCATATGTGCTAATACCCAGCCGCATTCAGAAATATACTTTGTTGCGAGTTCATGTTTGTATAATTCAGCCGAAGAATGTGTAAGCATAAACTACAAATGGAAGCTCGTCTGCAGTTAGAGAGAGAGAGAGAGAGAGAGAGAGAGAGAGAGAGAGAGAGAGAGAGAATATCAAATCAATGCCGTCTGGCTTTCATTCTCTCTTCTCTTGCCTGCCACAGTATCTTTGCCGGTCTTATTTATGATCAAGAGATTTTCCAATTCCTTGAAGATTGCTCTTGCCTATCCATCGATAATCAATGCGGACATGGGACTCCGGAAAAGGCTGGCCATTTCTTGCCGTGTCACCGGTTCCTTTAATGAAAGACCGCGTAGGGGGCGTAGGGCCATCAGTGCACCTCACGCGGTGCACTGTTGGCATTGCTTAAGGTTCTTTGCAGCATCCCATCGGCCCCGCCTTCAATCCCTTACATTACTTTTGCTGTACATCCGTTCGTGTTCTGTTTCTTCCATCTTACTTTCCAACCTTTCCTAACAATTGTTTTCGTAGTGGAACTGTGAGGTATTCCTCCTGTTACATCTTTAAAGCATTTCTACTCTGAATTTCCCTTTCAGCGCTGAATGATCTCACTGGTCCCAACGCTTGGCCTTTGAACTATATTCCATTCCTACAATGTTCTACGGTTCGGTATTTGGTTTGAGAGGTTTTCTGACTGTTGATTATTTTCTTAATATTATTTTTTTTAGTAAATGGTGTATAAAAGAAAGCCTTGATAGGATAGGCCGTTGTTACGGGTAACTCCAAAAGCAGGAGCTCGTTCTGGCATAAGGCCAGCTCAATCTACAAGAAAACAACGATGGCAGCGGAATAGAATATAGAATGTAAGCCAAGTAGTGGGACTTACGGGATCATTCAGCGCTGAAAGGGAAATTGAATGTAAAAAAGGTTTGGAAGTTTAATAGGAGGAAAATCTCGCAGATGCACAATGAAAAATTGCTAGGAGAGGTGAAAGAAAGATGGAAGAAAGAGAATATGAACGGAGGTACAGTAGAAGGAATGAAAGGGGTTGCAGCTAGGGGAAGAAGGGACGCTGCAAAGAACCGTGCGTAAAGACTACAGTGCTCCCCGTGATGTGAACAGACGGCACTCGAACGATAGGCACATGTCTGATATGAATGATGAAGGTGACTATTTTTTTGAGGATGAAGTCAGCTATTAATTCAAAAGAAACAAAGATAGAAATATTGTTATCCTGTGTGAGAATTGGAGTTAGTTATTCAGCATACGTCACTTTATGGTTACCTCTTATGAACTATATTCCTCGTTGGATAAGTGGTTTCCGTGCTCGCCTACCGATTCGGTTGTCGCGAGTTCGAATCCCTGCTCTGCCTACGTGGGGCAGATCTTGGAGAGCTGTTAATCAGCTCAGTTGTCTGGTTTAGCTAAGATATACTTACTTTCTCCTCATGGACTAAATTCAGTTTGTAGAACTTGCAATATAGCATGAAAAGTAAAACATATTTTGTGGTGATGTTCAAATTTCAATCAACGGAGAATATTGAATATTGGACACAAAATCTTTAAAAGAAATTTTATCAGTTATAAAGTTTTCTAGTTATAAAGTTCTCAAGAAACCATAACTTATTATATAGAAAAAATAGTTTTTCTTTTTCTAAAAGTCCCAGCTCTTCGGCCCAGCGGTTTATCAGATATCCTGATAAACTATTTTTTTTATAAACTATAAGAAAAGTGGCCCTAGGGGTAATCTGTTCAACTGTCCTGACTTGTGAAGGAGAGTTGTCAGCTGACTGACTTCTTCGAGAAGTAAAAGATGACAGAAACTCATCACTGACTTGACTGATGAAGCAACAGCACCAACGTCAGCTTCCTGATACTGAAAAAAAAAAAAGTTGACTGCTCGGCTGAGTGACTTACACAAGGATAGAACTATAATAGTTGTCCGGCTGGAGAGAGAGAGAGAGGTGTCCTCTTTTTAGCCGTCAAATTACGAGTTCTGATCCTCAGTTAATCGACAGTGAAAGTAAAACAGAAGGTGCAGCTAGTCATTTGCAGCCTCTGTGGCACCTTGTTTTTTAGTGCCATGAGGTAGTCGTGTGAATTCAGTAACCTTTCACAGGACGATTTTATCACCTATAGATACATACATGATACATAAATACACACACATATATGTATATATATATATGCTATATATATTATATATATATATATATAAAATATATATATATATACATACATATCCATATATACTTATATATATGTGTATATGTATATATATATATAGTTATATCTATATATATATATATATATATATATAATTCCCACCTTAACCTTTGTAGTTAGAATGAATATAAAGGGATTCCTAAGAATTATGACAAATTATATATCTCAACCCATAAAATATAAGATTTTAAATATATATATATATTACATATATATATATATATATATATATATATATATATATATATATATATATTGTTAAGGTATATGATGTACTGCATATAAAATTCAACAAAAGGCTGAGAAAATGAATATTCTAGTGCATAGGAAGTGTGAACACCAGACAACAGATGGCAGTAGCGCTTGCCGTAGGAGGCAGTCGCCAAGGATTGTGTAAAGAAAGGTATTGCTGTGTCCATGTCTATCTAGCAGGTCTCTGGTATATAAATTTCGTGGGGTGGCAGCAAACAAGTGAAAGTGAACGTGTGTCAAGTTTCTAAAGAAGAGAATTTGGTAATGTATTGTTGAGCCATTAAGCGGTTTTCTTGTGCGATGTAACAGTGGTTGCCACTAACTTTTTTGGGGTTATTATTTATATGAATAATGTTTAGTTGACGTGAAGCGTGTTGATTTGGGCTTTTGTGCTGTAAGCCGCAGTATAATTGGTGATGGATAGTTTCTGAAGAATTACTCGCCGGTGGTCGTTGCTTTTGTGTAACTCGTCCATAATTTGTGTTTATGTTCGGTTTTGTGGATTGAATTTGTGTTTACTACTTGTTATTAAAGTACTTTTAAGTTTTAGTGGGTTTTCAATGCTTCCATATACTTTTTCCTCCTAATATATTAATAATTTTTTTATATAACAATACACACACACATATATACATACATACATATATATATATATATATATATATATATATATATATATATATATATATATATATATATATATAATGTATGTATATATACACGCAAATAAAAAAAAAAACTTATATATCAAATGATGCGTTTATTAATAATTCAACGGCAGCAACAAGCTGGATGAGCTCTGGGTTCCGAGGTGGCCGGCGTTTTGGTTGAGAGAGAGAGAGGAGTAGAGAGAGAGAGAGAGAGAGAGAGAGAGAGAGAGAGAGTGATAAAGAGAGAGAGAGCGAGAGAGAGAGAGAGAGAGAGAGAGAGAGAGAAAGAGAGAGAGGGAGAGAGAGAGAGACGCTTGGGACTAGATCGTTACTGATGAACATTGATTGCTTGAGTGTTTCGAAAACGAAATTTAGACTAGACTCTCTCTCTCTCTCTCTCTCTCTCTCTCTCTCTCTCTCTCTCTCTCTCTCTGACGAGCGTTGTTAGTCAAATTGAATTTGGCTGTGTTGGCAGAATAAAAGAAAAATTCCACAATTCTTTGATAGCTCTCTCTCTCTCTCTCTCTCTCTCTCTCTCTCTCTCTCTCTCTCTCTCCCAAAGATATGTGTGTGTTGGTGTGCGTGTGAAATTATCTTGTCCATCTCTTTTCATTATATTTACCATGCATTTTATTCGTGCACGTTTATCACGGTATTGGAATTTGTACTTGGTAATTTATTAATATTCGAGTTTTGTTTCAATATATATGTATATATATACTATATATATATATTTTTCCTTTTTTTATATTGTAGAGACCGATAATCCTTTTTCCATCATATTGCCTGCCTCCAGAGGAAAAGAATTCATTACTAGCTACCATTTTCTTTCATTTTGATTGCTGAATGAAGAATTAAATCCTGTGAAAGAAAAACCTGATTAAGGATTGTATAGCGTTCCATATTATGCCCGCATTTATAAAGTGCTTGTCTATTTGCAGTGCATTTATTTATCATATTGCATGATGGGTTTTGCGCATGCAGTGTGTGTGTTTGCTTGGCCGCGATGGAGTTTGCGCTGAGGAATGCCGTTAGCATTGAATCCATTCACCAAATCTAATTTGATCGGTTTTGTTTTCAAAGTGCTTCGCGTCACTCTTCGTCTTGACCCGATTCCACGGGATGACACCGAGACCTCAAGTTCTTGGGATGACACTTTGGACCTTGGCTAATCCTGCGCTCGTGTCATCTGAAGTAACTCGAAGTTTGTGTTGCTCGCGGTTCTTCTCTTTCTGTCTTTTCCACTTTTTAGGTGGATTCTTCATTGTTAGTGGGCATACTTTTAAATATCTGTATGTATACTAAAAAAAATCACAAATATGCACTTGATTTGTATATCAATTGAATCCATAGGAAAAGTTTATTTAAAAAGAAATGATAGTGTGACTCAAAAATACTTGTAATCTTTCGTTTCTTTTTTAAAGTTTCTTTCACCTCATCTGATATCTATATTTTTTAAACAGATACCCTTTTTCGTAACTACGGGATAATGACAAGAGCTAGTCACGTTTTCTTACACTCTCATAATTCATCGGAATTTAACCTTGAATAAAGCCAGTCGCTGATTTCGAGCTCAGGATATAAAAAAAAAAGTCAGGAAAAATCACTGGTTTGAATGTTTTGACATTTCATGCCAATATTCATCGAGCTGATGTATCATGGAACTGCGCCAGACTTCCAACTGCTTGATCTTTTGTTTATTATTAAGTATATTAATGGGTAATGCGATTTCTGCTGAAATGAGGGCTGAATTTTGCGTCGAATTTTCCTCGGGTTTTATCGCTCTCTCTTCAAGAGATTCAAAATAACGTTATTGCAAAGGTAAAAGAGCAAAAAGAGCAAATATCAGAATCCTTTCAGCAATGCTCTGCTGGTATAATTATTATCATTATTATTATTAGTCCTGAATGATCTCATTTCAACACTAAATGCCTGTATGTAATTATTATTACTTGACTGTTCCATTATCAAGTAAAAAACGGAATTAATCAAAGTACGTTTAATTGCAAGAATGATATTATTAATATTATTATTACTGAATCTCTTAATTTTCAATCCCGTAGTGGGTTAGTGCCTTCAGTACACCTCATGCGGGACACTGTAGCCATTACTTAAGGATCTATGTAGCGTGCCTGCAGCCCCTAGCTGCAACCACTTTCGTTCCTTTTACTATACCTCCTTTCATATTCTCTTTCTTCATCTTACTCTCCACCCTCTTCTAACAATTGATTCATGGTGCAACTGCGAGGTTTTCCTCCTGTTACACCTTTCAAACATTTATCTCTAAACTTTTTTTCAGGAATTATTTAGCATTTTCAGATTGTTATGCCATAGATCGAAGAAAAATTTGGAGTACTAAATGAAATGGATTTGAACCTGAATGAAAAGCTAGTATTTGTTCTAGTCGAGTTTCTCTCTCTCTCTCTCTCTCTCTCTCTCTCTCTCTCTCTCTCTCTCTCTCAGAAGTACTCTCTGTTCCTCTTTTGTCAGTTTGACTTGTTCAATAGACAGCTTTCATTCAGTAGCAACATTCGTTTAGTAAAAAAAGGTGTAACTGTTACGTATACATATATGTGTGTGCATATATGTATATATATATATATATATATATATATATATATATATATATATATGTATATATATATAGTGTATATATAATGTATATATATATATATATATATATATATATATATATATATATATGTATGTATATATTATATATAATGTGTGTGTGGTGTGTGTGTGTGTGTGTTGTGTGTGTGTGCGTGTGTGAATAAGTATGAGCTTAGATTCTCGTCAGTAAGGTTCGAGAGCCCGCGGCAGAGTGCGCGAATGAATGAATAAGGGGAGGGTTCATCTCGCATTCATAAAAGACGGACCTCGGGGGAAAATTCCTTTATTTCGTTTTAAAGATCTTTTATGAGACATGAAGATATTTTATATGTCTATAAGCACCGGCGACGCCTTGCCAAGAACCACTGCCAGATTTCAGATTTCATTATGCTCCGGCGGAACGGACCTCTCAGTGCTTATGTATTTATTTTTTTTTATTTTTAGGCAGTCGGTGCTTTAAATGCATATTTCATAGTATACATGAAGTGGATCATATAAATATATATATATATATATATTATATATATATATATATATATATATATCTTAGATACTATATAATTAAATTTATATATATATATATATATAAATATATATATATTATATAGCCATATATATATAATATATATAGAGCTATAATATATATATATATATATATATATATATATATATTATATATATATATATTAGCTATATATATATAATATATATATATATATATATATATATATAGATATATATTAGCTATATATATATATATATATACACATATATATATATATATATATATATTATTCTATTATATTATATTATATACATATATTATTACATATAGATAGATATATATCATATATATATATATATATATATATATATATATAGCTATATATATATATATATAATATATATATATATATATATTATATATATATATATATATATGATATATATATATATATATCATATATATAGCTATATATATATATATATATATATGAGTCGTATCACATACCGTGATTCATATAAATACATCGAGCTACAAATATCATTTAATATCTAATTCGCCCTACCTCGGAATTAATATATTTTCATATATGATAACCGAAGGGGAATTTTTTAGTCGATAAGAAATTCGCAAGCTACAAATGTCGTTTAGTATCCAATCCAATGACTTACGAATATCAAACTTCCATCTCAGTGAACTTGTCCTGAATTTTCAAATAAATTCACCAAGCATCATTCCAATATATTTCGTCACATATTTTTGTAAGCTGTTACCCATATAACTTTTATTTATAAAATACACCATATTATACTGATACATTTTAAAAAATTGAAGAAAAACATGGAATATTTTTGGAAATTAAATTATTTTGCGAGGCTGCACAATAGAATAGAAAAAGAGCAGAGATACGAGAGATCATTAAAAAAAATGAGAGAATACGGGATAATTGAGATCATTAAGTCGCATATCCCGACAGTCTGTCCTAAATCCTGCGTATCTTCTGGTGAAAGCAAGAAGGTTGAGGGCTATGACATCTGTATATTTATCTAGTTAGCCTTTTTTACTAAGTATGACAGTCACACATTGTTTGACTCAAAAGCTACACAGACGCATTTGTATCAGAATCAACGTGTAAATATATCCGCTAGCATCTCTTGATTTTTTCTATTATAAAGGTATACCCCGTAAGCGTTAGAGAAAAAAATAAGGTTTGAAAAAAAAAAAAAAAAAAATCTTGGAGCAGCAACCAAATCCATCTCAAAATCTAATCAACTCTTGGCTGGCACATAGCCTACCGCTCCACGAAATCTATTTGAAATCCGTCGGTAACTTTTTTTATTTTTTTTATTTTTTTTTTTTTAGATATCTTTTGGCTCGGCAGACGCGTCCGAATACGTAATCTCCCCCTGACTTCGTTGCAGGAATTGAATAGCGTCGTGATCTTTGCCCCGACGTCTTTTTGTCAGTTATTCTCAAACTCTTTGAGATACTTCAGACATTTCAGATTTGATTAAGAATCTCGATACCGAGTGAATTTCAGATTAAAAAAAATTATTTTTATTTTTGCAATTTCAGTGAAAGGCCATGGCTAGAAATCCATGAAATGCAACGATCTTGAACTTTCGAATGTCTCGAGCAAGAAGTACAATTGTTTAGAATAAGCTTGAATTTATATTATATTTTATATATATATATATATATATATATATATATATATATATATATATATATATATATATATATATATCATATAGAGTTACAGTACACACACACACTCACACACATATATATATATATATATATGTGTGTTGTTGTTTTGTGGTGGTGTGTGTGTGTGTGGTGTGTGGTGTTGTGTGTGCTGTTTATAATATGTATATAATAAAAGGTGCACATAAAAACGCCAAAATATAGATAGTAAGTACTATACTTCAGAGACTGCTGTCTCTCTCTTCAGGTAGGTAATGAATGAGAAAAGTTACAGAAAAGGCGGTATTCATACCAAGTCATATATATATATATATATATATATATATATATATATATATATATATTATATATATATATATATATGTAATAGTCACTATTATTCTGACATATTGGCGGCGGGTTCGACTCCTGTCACTGTTGTCAGAATTACCTCACTTGTCTCTTCATTCGGATCTGAGGCTCGAGATGTTGGGGGGTAGTGGTGGCTATAACAAATTCATACAATATACATATATCAGGTAAAAAAGTGACCAGTAGATTCCATATGTGTTTATATATGTATCATATAATTATTTTCTTATTTCTTTATTTGTGTATCTGTATACAGTATTTCCGTCTGGTCACCATATGATTAAGTGTCGTGACAAAGAATCAATGCTTTGCTCAGGCAGAAAGGTCTGAACAAAAGCGTACGTGACATCAACAATGTAAAATCGCAGACGCCTTACAACTGCTCTGGAATACACTGGTTTAGCCTTTCGTTTTCAGGCAAGCACACTCTCGTATGGAGCAACAGTGTCTGTATAATGTAAAAAGAGAGAGAGAGAGAAAGAGAGAGATACAAGTTCGCGCGAATAATTAAAATTGATAACTTACGGAAGTGGTGAAACATTGCAATGCATCATCATTGATAACGGGAATGCTAACCATCGTTATGTGATAGTTGCAAACACAAGTTGCAACTGTGACAAAGGACTAAGAAGTTAACACTATATAATAATTTCTTTCGGTATTTACAAGCACCCTATCTTTTAATAATGAAATCCGAGTGGGTCTTGTATGTCCGCCCTGGTTGGGTGTGGGGTAGGTAGGGGTTGGGGAGGGCAGGGGAAACATGACACCAACCCTCTTCCAGAAAACCTGTTTGTCCACCCGGGCCGGGGTTGGTAGGGGATAGGGAGGTAGGGAGGACATGACGGTCAGCTCCGTGTTCCAGCTCAGCGTAGCGCGCGCGCCATCAAGCTCGCCAGAGCATAAAAACTTGAAACCCTCACCAAGTCACAGGCGATGACAAATTGGTGAACTCCTTTCTCTTGTGTAACGGGCCTCGAAATGTAGTCAGTTCGGTGATTTTTTTTTTCTTGCGATTTTGTCAAACACTTTTGGATGCTTCGGTAACAACGAGTTTGAACCCAGATTCGGTTACTGAAATAGAAGGAGCCGTGCTTGCACTTTTGTCCTTGGCCATTAAGTCGGATTGTTTTTATTTATTTATTTTTTTTATTTTCTGCACGAAATGGTTTTAAGATATTCCTAAGTGAGCTTAACTGTTAAGACATGTCTATAGTTATTGATAGGACTGTTGTTTCTTAGGATTATATGACATTAGTTTTTCTTAGTTTTTTTTTTTTTTTGTTTTTTTTTTTTTTTTGTTTATTTTATTCTTGAGTTGTTACTTTTTTTGCGGCACTATATTATTTTATTATTATTATTCTTATTATTTTATTATTATTATTATTATTATTCTTATTATTAACAATGTGTTTTGGCCCGGAATTTCTGTAGTATTATTCATTAGAGTAAGCGTTAGCGACAACATCAAAAGCCTTTTTCATTCAGTTGGTGACTTTAACTGAGGATGAATTCTTAATTATGGTTAAGGAAAGTATAATCCTTTATGAAATGGTGTTTTACTCTCGGATTTGAACTTAGTTTACGTTGATTTTGTTTATAACATCACCTGCATAAAGAAGTCTCTTAATTACTACCATTTAATGTGGAATTCGTCTTGATCAATAATCGTTTTATATTTATTTGATTATGATTTAAAACTAATGTATATGTAAACTCATATATTTATATGAAGCTTCGGGTAATGATGCGCTTGAGCAGTTTCTTCTCCATTGTTTGGCTTAGTCCAGGGGTCCACACCAAGCCTTTCACTCCCTTTAACATCTTTTCACTTGTACGGGCCGTCCTTTGGAGTTGGCCAGTACTGGCCTTATAACCACTGGAAAACCTGGACCAGAGGATACCACGCCCCCAAACCCCTAAATCAGAAGTTCGAGTAACGAGGTGGAATGAGTCGACTAATTTATAATTCATCGCGTGTTTAGCTTTATGAATGTTATCTAACGGCATCCAGACCTTGGTCGCGTTCAAAGGGTAGTTTTCAAAGACGGAAAAAGGGCAAGGTATACCAAGGTAAATAGTATCTATTAGCTATGTGACTTTCGAGTACGCTCTCTTGACTATTTTTGGGCTAGGTAATTGTGGCCTTAATATCATGAAACTTGTTTTCTTTCTATATATTTTATTTATCTATAGTTTTAAGCAAGTATTACAATGGAACTTTTATTATTAATTATTATTATTAGACTATATAATATATATAGATATATATATAGCCTACGTATATATATATACACGCACAACTTTGTAATCGTTGTAATACAGCTAAAATGACCCTTAATCAGCTCTCATTGCAATATCAGAATTAATATTTTTTATGTCTCGATGTTACTATGATATATTGTCGCAATCATGAATGCCGCCAGTTAAGATAATCCTAATATTGAAAAGTCTGTCTCTGTATTATATGCTTTAAAAACCGGATTAATACTTATTAATACTTTTTTATTAGACAGGAATAGGTAATAAGCCTTCAGTGTTCCTAAATTCTACAAAACGTATGAAATGACTTTGAATTTCCCCCATTGACCATCAGAATGTACATTCAGCATGATCATGTACAGCGATGTTTATGATTATTATTTCATAGGAATAATTTACGTTCTCTACTATTGCATTGAAACTTTAGTGTCCTTTATAATGAATTATGTTTCCTTTTCAACTTTTATATATCAATAATTATCGCTAGTTTGATAAATTAAGATGATACTAAGGTAACTCGGTGGATACCTTGTTGGCAGAAGGCCCAAACCCTCCCTTGAGGCCCTTTTTTCATTTATAAATATTGAAATGCTACTATTAATAACTTAATATATCCGATATATTGTTGGCAAAAGGCCCAAGGTCCTGACAAGAGGGACTTTTTTCAGTTTTCTCTAAAGAAAACTATTGTGCCGACTTCGTCTGCCAGTCCGCACTTTTTTCTGTCAATACTTTTTCTGTCTTCCCTCAGATCTTAAAAACTGCTGAGGCTAGAGAGCTGCAAATTATTATGCTGATCATCCACCCTCCTATCATCAAACGTACCAAATTGCAGCTCCCTAGCCTTAAAAGATTTTAGTTTATTTAAGGTTAAAGTTAGCCATAATTGTGCTTCTTGCAACTATATAGTCCAGGCCACCACCGGGCCACGGTTAAAGTTTCATGGGTCGCGGCTCATACAGCATTATACCGAGACCACCGAAAAATAGATCTATTTTCGGTGGCCATGATTATACGATGTACAGGAAACTCATTTACGCCGAAGAAACTTCGGCGCATTTTTTACATGTTAGCTATATAATAAATAATAATCATTCTGCTGTTAGTAACTTTACATTTCCGAAGTGTCCCAGTTCAGTTCTTCACCGTCATTAAATTCAGTATTTCCCTTTTCTGAAGATTTGTGAGTCCTTCATCTCCCAAGGATTCTAATGGAGGTCCTTACAAGGATTTTGATGCCATTCTTCTTGAGTCCTTCCACCTTAAAAGTAACCCTGTTCTTCCTGTCTTCCTCCTAAGGTCTGTCATTTTGGCACTCTCGGATTCTCATAGCTCTTGGCCGTGTGCCTTTTCCAGGCCATTTCGTTTTACTTCTCCTTCCATTCTTTTTTTTTCTATTTTCATTTTGCGAGATTCCTCTTCCTGTCAATGTCTTATTAGTCTTTTTTTTTCACCTGGTCCTCCTAATTCTCCTTCCATTTTGTTTTGCTTTCTGCCTATTCCTTTTTCTGTCAACGTCGTCTTAGTCTTTTTTTTTTATTATTATTATTATTCACCCGATCCTTCCTACTTCTCTCTCTCCATTTTGTATTTGATTTTTACCTGATTCCTTTCTCTGTTTATGTCGTCATAAAGGTCTTTTTTTCATTCACCTGGTCTTCCTACTTCTCCTTCCACTTTTTATTTGCCTTTTGTCTGATCCCTTTTTCTGTTAAAACCGTCATTTTAGTATTTTTTTACTCACTTATTCCTCCTGATTTTGATGACATCGTTAACGAGTATAATGACAAGTGTATCTTAATTTTTAGAGAATTTACCTTTCTGGTGTTTTAGGTCCTAGAAAGTTCTACGTGATGGTTCTCTTTATTTCTCTGCTCTTTATAAGAAATAATTTAGTTATTTTTTATTTTACGATGTACAATGTATAAACAAGTGAAAAATACGCCGAAGTTTCTTCGGCGCAATCGAGTTTTCTATACAACTCTCGCTATGACCTGGCAGCGCTCAGTTGCTCCCCAGAAGTGAAGTGCGTCGGCGACGTCCCCGGAATTGGACTAGGCGGTGACAGACCCACGATCATGACTAACATTAACCTTAAATAAAATAAAATAACTATTGAAGCCAGAGGGCTGTTTGACGATTGGATGATGAATAATGAACATACCAATTTGCAGCCCTCTAGCCTCATTAGTTTTTAAGATCTGAGGGTGGACAAAAAAAGTGCGGACTGACAGATTTTACTTACATGGCATTTCATTCCATTGTCTGTTCGGTCCCATAAGATTTATTCATTATTGCACATGAAAATTAGAGTCTTAATTATTTTGCTTATAGTTAAGCTGATTTATATTACCCTAAGACTGTAATGCGATAAGCATAAGCTGTGAGAGAGAAACCTTTTTGTTTTTATTAACCTCAAAGTAAAGAGCATCGTTATCTTTTTTTGAGTCAAGAATTATGCCTCTGGCAAAAACATGAATGCCACAAAATAAATGTTTATATATAGTATATACATCGAGCTACAAATGTCCACTAATAGCTAATTCGCTCTACCTCGGAATTAATATATTTTCATATATGTTAACCGAAGGGGAATTTTTTAGTCGATAAGCGACAAGAAATTTGTCGGCGGTGGTGGTGTGGTTTAAGGCTTCACTGTGCCTCCTGACTTTGTTGGTTCGATGGTTCGCGCCCGTGAACAGACAGATTTCTTATCGACTAAAAAATTCCCCTTCGGTTAACATATAAGGAAATACATTAATTCCGAGGTAGAGCGAATTAGATGTTAAAGGACATTTGCAGCTCGATGTATGTATATGAATCACGGTAATGTGGATATGTCATTATATGTATAATATATATAATAATATATATATATAATATATATATATATATATATATATATATATACATATTATATATATCTATATATATATATATATATAGATATATATATATATTATATATATATATATATATCGAGCTACAAATGTCGTTTAATGTCTATTTCGCTCTACCTCGGAATTAATATATTTTCATATATGTTTAACAGAAGGGGAATTTTTTCAGCGATAATAGAATTGCCGGGGGTTGGCTAAGGCTTCACTGCCAGTCCTGGAATTGTAGATGTCGATGGTTCGTGCCCGTCGGCCGGCAATTCTATTATCGCTGAATAAATTCCCCTTCGGTTAAACATATATGAAAATATATTAATTCCGAGGTAGAGCGAATTAGATATAAAATGGACATTTATAGCTCGATATATGTATATGAATCACGGTAATGTGATGACTCATATACTTATAATATATATATATGATATGTATATAATGTTATATATTGTATATAATAATATTATATATATGTATATATATATATATAATATTAATATTCTAAATATATTATATATGTTATAATATGTATTACTATATAATATAATATATATATATATATATATGTATATAAATATATATATAATATTATAATATATATGTATATATATATATATTAATACTATATATATATATATATATATATTTATTATTCTTTGAGGTGAGAGTGTTTGAGGTAAAATCCAAGTGGCTCTTTCTCTTTTGTTTGTTCTTTTGATGTGAAATCCGTATTCTGCGTGGTAGATACAGCACCTTCTCTGTATTTTGGAAAAAGGTCAACACAGTGGAGTCCTTGTATTTTTGTGTGAATCAGAATTTGTGGGACACCTCTCTTGTTCCAAGGTAGTGATATTTTCACCACAAGAACTAGGACACAGACTCTCTCTCTCTCTCTCTCTTCTCTCTCTCTCTCTCTCTCTCTCTCTCTCTCTTCTCTCGTCTCTCTCTCTCTGATTTTGTTATCAGTTAATGTCAGGACGAAATTGTTTTTATCAAGGGTCTAATTGGATCATAATGACATGGGAGGCCAGTGTATTATCATATGTAGACAGAAATTTCTTGTTAAAATAGAAAACATCGAAGACAGCTAGTCAGTTGTTGAGCAGCAGCTATGCTCGCTTGCCAGATGTACGATTATAATCCTACTAAAAAGAGGGATCGGTGGACGTGAGCCCGCTTACGTCGATAAAGAGGAAAATAATTGGCCCTTGTATGAAGTCGCATGGGATGGGACCCCACGGATTTTAAGTCCTCACTCTTCATTTATGTGGTTTTATTTTCCAGGATTCTTTTAGCATCAGGGGGCACGACAGGAAACACTCTGCTCACTTGAAGAGTTCATAATTATGCCAGTTTCATCACTGGTGGAAAGTTTTTTTTTTTTTTTTTAAGTTTTGATTTAATTTTTAAATGAAGTAATGAATAGAATGTATGAAGAATCAGATGTAGGGACATTTTAGTAACTTTTACTTAGTAATAAAGGAACCTTTATATGTATATGTTATATATATATATATATATATATATATATATATATATATATATATAACATATATATACATATATATTATATATATATTATACATTATCATTTAGTAGGTTTCTTTAACATTGGTTGGCTCGAAAGAACAATAAGACACGCCACTAATCCTGACCTCATCATAATCTTTTGCCTATGCCTTGCATTTACTGACTGCTAAAAGCAAGAGCCCGTGCCAGGCTGCCAGCACACGGCTAGGTGAGCCTAAGTACGGTATGCCTTGCGAGTCATAGCAGTGATGTCGCATTTGTTTTGTGTTGACTTGGAAATTCTAGAAGAAACGCTTATGTATGAGTTCTTGAGGTTTGCAGAGGGAAAAGAATCTGTTCTAAGTCATCAACAGTACTTTGTTTGTTAAGCTGGCAGTCGTTAACCCCTTAAAACTATTTTGTGTAAAATCAGAGACACTATGACTGCCTTCTTTGTTATTTGAAATACGGTTCTTGGTTTGTTAAGTGTTTTTAACTTTCTTATATGGAGTCTCTAAGCACAATTGCTCTGGCGTGCACATGTCATTACTTTTGGCAATTAAATGAACCCAACTTGTGCATACGTGCAGTCTGAATTCCTGTCATATGTACTCTGACATACACTCGTTTGTAACTACATGAAAGGTGCTTAGATTTTGCCAGCTGAGGATCTGGTCATTCATATGGTACAAATGGCATCAAGGTCATTGCTCTTGAAATACCAGTCTTCCTGTAGAGGTCAAACAGAAAGTTCCGGCGAGATTTCCATCAATCTTCACCACCTTCTTGGGAAGGACAGGCCTGGTCCGAAGTCCAGTCCGTTAAATTTTGGTTGCGATTCAGACCATGACCAAACTCCATGAGATCCGCGTTTGGTCCATTGCCAAGTTTCCCAAAATGTTTTGAGAAAATTTCAGAAAGTTTCACCTGGATTCATTTTGAGCGTTTTTGCGACCGCTCTGATTGAGAGGTATAATTTTATTTCATGTGTTAAACTTCACTTACAGATAGTGACTGTTATCATATGAAGCTAATAATGTCAAAAACATAAACAACTAAGATCTGCTTACGCACGCGAACAAAAAGTTTGGCGAAAAACCTTTATTTTGAAGCTGATAGTTACCTTTTGTTAAACTGTTATGTACGTGGCAATGTACGTGGTAATTCCACCGGTGGTGGAGCGTCTTGACCAAGGAAACCAGGAGCAGTAAGAGAAATCCCGAATAAATGTTAAGAGATATGATCCTCTTATGAAATTAGTAGGTTAGTTACTGTAACTTACGAAAATCTCGACTCGCCTCTGAAATTACTTTAGCTGGCTGATGAATTTCAGTCTGGGGATCAACTAGTATGCTTAGTTTTTATTTAATCATCTTATTACAGTAAGTATTTACGAATATATATATATATATATATATATATATATATAATATATATATATATATATATACATGCATACATACATACACTTCTTTCTGAAGTTTTATTTGGTTTTATTCATATTTAAAAATTCTTAATTTTCCCCTAACCTTCATTACTACCCCTTTTACACTGTTTGTTTGCTCATTGTTATTATAATGTATTTATTACATTTATATACTTTTCATTAAGTGACATTGTGATTATTAGCAATCAATGTCATTTGGTAAGTTGTACAACCTTTGTTCTGCAAGAATTTCGCGTGGATATGGTCATTCATTTTATTACCTTCGGTAACGAAATTGATCTGATATTATGAATTTTTGCCAAACTGTGTGTTTGTTTGTACGTCTGTTATCTTTCCCTCAGCATTTACACATTTTATTTCATGAAATGATTAGGATTTTTTCATTTCCGTCTAACGAGAATGCATTAAATTTTAAGGGTGAACTGCATTTTTTTTTTCATTTCGCATTTTAGTTTATTCAGTATTTTGTGATTTTCCTTATCTCTACGAGCTTTTATCTCTCCTCGTTATATCATGGGCGTGAGGTTCATATATTGCTTTTAAAATTATGAAATCATTTCGCGTTTTGCGTTGGTTTTATCCTACTTGGTTTATTATTATTTTAGGTAAATGTTACAGTCGTCAAATTGTTCACTGATATATTCTTCTGAATGCTTTTTATTTGTAATTGTTTAGTGTTCGTCGACACAATTTTTCTTATGTGTTTGATGTTCAGTTTTTATTAGAATTTTGCAGTGTTTTATTTTTTTATATTTCGGTTTTCATATTTTATGGAAATGTCTCCATTAATCCTTTTTTGTATATTCTTTTCCCCACATTTTCTCCTTTCATTTGTCCATTTCATTTTTGGATTTTTCTTTCTAGAAATATTTTACCCCTTTCACTCAACTTTCTTATACGGTGCAATATTAATATGATTTCTTCTAAGAAATGTCATAACCCTTTCGTGAAAGCTTTCTTTCGTCACTTTATGATGAGTTCTATATTTTCCATATTACTTATTTAATTTCTGATTTAGTTAATTTCTTTTAACCTCCTCGGATCTTTTTCGGGGGTAGTTCCACCCCTCTCGTCAAAAGATGTTCGTGTATGTTTTATTCATAATTCGTATTTGTTTTTCCTCTGATATATTTTTCCAATTCTCCTCCCCCTTGTCTTTACCTTTCCTTTTTAAATCTTTAAAACAAAACTCGGCTTTTTTCATCAGCAGTCGCCTTTGTCTTTCTCTTTCAGTTTTGGCCTCGTGTTTTCCGTGTCTTTCGGCCTTCAACTTTCTGACCTCATTTTTTCCCTTCAGTTAAAACTTCTTTTTTTTCTTTCTTTTCTTTTTAATGCCATCGTTGTTACTCCTTGTCTTTTTCTAATTTTCCTCGGCCGGCTGAATGGGGGCGGGTTGCGTGTGGCTGGATTTTCTACTTATTTTGTTTCTTGTATTTTTTAATCCCATTCATTTAAATCTTCGCTCTCCTTGTGTACCCGCCTCCTTTTTTTACCCTTTTATGACTTTTGTAACTGGCTTTTTGAAAAGTGTCTTTCGCTGCCCTCCTATTTTTCCTATACTTTTTCTTTGTATTTTTTATTTTCCTGTGGCCCTTTGTGGCGTGTCTCATTTAAATCTCCATTCCGGTGCTGCCTGGCTAAGCACGCCCTAAATTACACAGTAGCCGAAAATCTTTCTAAACCAGGAAATCACCTCATCCCCCGGACCAACTCCATTCTTTGTTGCTGGATAGGTCCCTTTTGCCTTTGGGGGGTTGGTTGGTTGTTTGGGAACGGGGCGGGGGAAAGGGAGAGGGGGGAGTTCCTTATAGGGGTATGGGGGTGTCGAGGGTGGTGATACTAGGGGGCTTGGGGAGAGAAGGGGATTTTGCTTCTCAAAAGGCTTGATCTTGTTACCTTTCTTTGCAAGATGAAGAAAAAAAAGGGGGGGGGGGGCGAGTTTTCGTTGTCTTAGAAACGTCTCGGCATTTCTTGTTCTTTCAAGAAGATGAACTTGGAGTGTTACTGTTATTATTATTATTATTATTATTATTATTATTGTTATTATTATTATTATAATCACACGAGTCATTACAACGGTGAAGGAATCGACGATGATGCCAGTGTAAATGTATATTAAAAATATATATTTACACTGTAATCATTTGAGGAATTCCCCACCAACATTATTATTATTATTATTATTATTATTATTATTATTATTATTATTATTATTATTATTCATCATCTCTGCAGCTCAAGCGAAAACACGAGGGAAGTTTTTTCATTCACTTGTTGTGGTTATTTTTCGAAACTACCGTGAACGTACGGATGAAAATGACCACGAAGTAACTGAAACAAAAGCAGAGATTTCATTTCAAGAAATACATGAAAAAATGCGAAAAACAGGAAACCAGCGAGTCCCCAGTGTTAAGTTTATCTCGCTTTCCTCCTTCCTTTCCCCTCAACTTTGATTATCCTTATGTGCGAACGGTCTTTATTATTATTATTATTATTATTATTATTATTATTATTATTATTATTATTATTATTATTATTATATTATCTTATCCGATACATCCCCACTTCGCGTTGTCCAATAATTTGAAAATTCACATGTAATTGACGGATATCGTTATTCGATATTGCAAGAGATACAGGGGGGCCAACTGAAGCCTTTAGTTTCGTTCATTATGAACATACATATAAGCAAGTTATACATATACATATGTTATATATATAATTTTTTTATATAGAAATGTACATATACCTTGTTAAAAAATTTGCTAAAACAGCAGGCACTTAAATATGTGAGTGTGTGTGTGTGTACGGATGTATGTGTATCTCGAGTTAAAAAATTTGCTTATACAGTAGACAGTTAAAGAATATTTCTTTTGATTTAAAACTGATGTACAAAAGTACAGATGTAGAGTACTCAAATAACATTTCACTTAGGAATCATATTGAGACGTACTGTGTATCCCTATATTATTTTTGTGTAGCACAGAGTACAGGACATACTCAAGGCCAACCCCTCTCTTGCCCAATAAAAGTTGATGAAATGAACATCACGTTGCCTAAGCTTCGAGATGATACATATCCTCCAATAGGGCGGGACTCTCCGTCTCGATCATCTGTCAATTATCAGTCATTCATGAAATGTATTACTACCCTAATACATTTTAATACACTTTTATTTATTTGATAATTTATTATTTTTATTCTTTTTTTTATAAGTAGTGTCATTTCACTCTGTATGTCCCTTGACCTCGTCTTACTTCTTCCTAATGAGCACCATATTCTTAGGAAGCTTGAATTTCAAGTTAGTGGTCCCTGTGGTGGGCTCGTTCTATACGGATAGGTTTCATCTTCTGAATAATAATAATAATAATAATAATAATAATAATAATAATAATAATAATAATAATAATAATAATAGTAAGGTTCCACTAGTTTATACGTAATTCTAAGTGTACCATAACAATCAATCTTCATAAACCTCTAAGAAGCGAGGATCATTGAGAGAGAGAGAGAGAGAGAGAGAGAGAGAGAGAGAGAGAGAGAGAGAGAGAGATCTTCCCAGACCCAAATCCTCGAATGTGTTGGGATCTCTTATCAAGGTTTTTTTTTTTTTAAATTTTTTTTTTTTTTTTTTTTTTTTTTTTTTTTTTAAAGTCCTCCTGTTGAAAGACCTTTCATCTCCTGCAAGGGCAAGTACCACAGCTAGTAAGCCAGTAGTAGTACTCCTGCTACTGTTGCTCCCAGGGACAGGCGGGGAATCCCTACCCCCAGGGAGGCTTGTTAAGGATTGGGGTCAGTCGTGCCTCGTGTTACAATCGGCTGGACAGATCCTACTACACTACGGGTTCCCCTTTCTCTCTCTCTCTCTCTCTCGCCTCGCTTTCTTCCCCTTGTCTTATTCCTCTCGGCTTTTAACCCTTGTTACGTCCTCCCCTTACTCTCGCTTTCACGCGTACATACATTCTGACTTTCCTCGCTTCCCCTCTTTTATATTGAGTTCTTTCTCTCTGTCTCTCTTTTTCTCTCTCCCCTTCTCCCTCTCTCCCATACACCCTAAACTCTCTCTCTCTCTCTCTCTCTCTCTCTCTCTCTCTCTCTCTCTCTCTCTCTCTCTAAATCATATATATATATATATATATATATATATATATATATATATATATATATATATATAGAAATTATCAATATCATATAGTAAAGAATTCACTGTAACTTGGGAATAACTTACACTCAGGTAATTATTACTCATAAGGGCATCTGCCTCTACTTCTGGCCTGGGCAGATGTAGTTATCAATCATAATTCCCCTTGAGTGTGAGTTATTAACAAGGTATATTAATGAATCAATTATTTCGTGATAATTGTGGCTTAAAATTTATGAATATTAAAAAGTCACGCATTTGTAAGTGACAAATACGTATGTATACCAACCACACCTCTCTCTCTCTCTCTCTCTCTCTCTCTCTCTCTCATATCGAACTGAAGTCTTCTTTTTGAGAAAGTCAAGAGTCTATAGTTTTTCCTTGCTTTTATCCTATTGAATTTACGTTTATTTGTTCGTTTTCTCTCTTACACGTTTGAGGGGATTCGAATGAAATTTGTTACAAGGGTTAATCACACATACATATGTATATATATAGTGATGATTATAATCACTAGCACATGCTTTGTTTATCTCACAATACCACAGGGGAAAAATGAGAGACGGGGTGTAGGTCCTGACCGGTTTCGACTATATTTTCAAGCCATTGACGTCAGTGACTTGGAATAAAGTCGAAACCGGTCAGGACCTACACCTCGCTTCTTATTTTCCACCTGTGGTAATGTGTGATATATATATATATATATATATATATTATATATATATATATATATATATATATATATATATTGTGTGAGTATGTGGGCAAGCGTGAAGGGGAATCCTCCGTCTACTGTCAGTCTACCTGTCATACTTACTTTGTCATTGCGACGCCACCGCAGTTATGATGTGCATTTGCGTATAAAATCCGCCGGTCTGTCGCTTAACAGTATCTCTGTCACACGTACCTTGAGTTTGTCATTCCTGTTACTGTGTTGAAGGTATTTCAGCTAAATTAAATGTATAACCCATCTTGCATAGATATGCATGAAAAGGGAATGTTCGTTGTCATTTTGTCTGTATTGTTGTCAGAGGTGAATCTATTATATATTGAAAGTTTCGTAAATATTTTTATAACCTTAACTTTCGCTATGACCTTTGAAATATGAAAGAAGAGGCTTCGCTTTTGACCTGCATACATGCTTCCCTAATGAAGTCCTTTCATGTGACAGACACCTGGGTTACTGACATAGTGACTTTGGCCATGACCTCCATTTGAAAAATAGTTGCCATCGGGGAAACTCGTGTTTCACAAATGCATCTTGTCGAAGGGAATTTGTGGGGAATATTTCCTTTTGCTAGAACTGCAATGGTGTCCTTTTCAACATTTATCAACTGGTAAGCTCATAGAGTTGTTAGAGGTCGGCAGGGGGATATTTATTGTTTAAACAATATTCCTCGAATGCTGTTTGGCGTAATCATTATGTTTTGGTGTAATTTGGTCATGTTTACCAAAAGAAAATTGCCGCTTTATTTCATTAACCGTACGTATATCCCGATACCTTATACGCTTGCATTACAGGTATGTAAGTTCCTCGTTGGACGAGTGGGTTAAGTGCTCGCCTGCCGATTCGGTAGTCAGAAGTTCGATTCTCCGCTCTGCCAACGTGGAATCAGATGAATTTATTTCTGGTGATTAGAAATTGATTTCTCAATGTAATGTGGTTCGGATCCCACAATAAGCTGTAGGTCCCGTTGCTAAGTAACCAATTAGTTCCTAGCCACGTAAAAATATCTAATCCTTCGGGCCACCCCTAGGAGAGCTGTTACATCAGCTCAGTGGTCTGGTTAAACTAGCTTAACTTTATTTTACAGGTATGTAAATCCTATGAAAAGGTTTAAATTTGCTTGGCTGTTCACTTACTAGCAGTGAAGATGGCATATATACACCCAGATTGATAAGTAGAATTGGAAACGAGGGCGCCCCAAGCAATGAAAGGAATTTAAGAGGGATTCTAGGATAAAGACCAGGATGCATCTTCGAGAGGCGTTTCGGTAGATTACTCTTCTCTCTTGACTCATTCAATCCCTCCTGTGAGCATTTTATTCTGTCCACAGACAATAGTGAAAGAGTTCCCATAAGGGTTCAAATCTTATTTTCCTTCACCGACAGAAATTGAGTCTAACGTTCTTGATAAAAGGAGAAAAGGAATTCACGTTCTTGATACAGAAGATACAAAATGGAATTTCCGTCATCAAGTAATTGGCATAAATTCTGACACACAGCGCTTGTTGTCGTCTGTTAGTCTTACAGACAGCCAGCGAATGTCAGTCTTGAAGACTGTCAGTCACGAAGAGACATATTAACGGATGATGGTATCTAATTCCGTCTCAAACACTCGCTCTTCAGTTGTATATAACGATACATGGAAAGACGAATTGTTAGATTCCGTTTCCAGCGAGAGACGTGGATTAAAACCAGGCCGAGTTATTGATGCCTTCAAGTTTAGGAGATGATGCATTACTTCTTTAAAAGTACCTATATCCTATGGCTTAATTTTCAGTCATTTCTTGTTTTAATTTTTCTGTTTTTTTTTCTTGTTGTACCATACGGGCATTTTGTTCTTTACAAATTACTGGTGTTAAGGCATGACTCGCGTGAATGTTTTCTCATTAAAGAAAAATGCCTTATCTACGTTCTCAGTTTTTCGTGCCATGGTTTATTTCTGTCGAATTCTTCAAGGGTGTTCTCTAGACCTTGGTGTGTACATTACGAAACAACAACAATAACAATAACAGGTCTTCAGCTTCAGCATGAACGATTTATTAGCCACTGAAAGTCAGGAGAACAGAGGAAAAGTTGAAAAAAGAATTAACATAAAACTGTCACCATGAAGGATTATTGCTCTACAAGATTACGAAACCAGCAACGGCTGGCCGTGGAGTTTTTTTTTTTTTTTTTTTTCTCTATGTTGAAATATTACCATAAAAATTTATGAACCCTCTTTTAGGTTAGCTGTTTTCTTGTACCTTTTATGTTGATGGATACTTCAAGTTACGAGACTGCCGCCTTTAATCGGCCGTATTGTTTAAAGAAAAACATACCTGCTGTTTTGATTTACAAAGTTATTTCATGTGTTGTAAAGTTAAACCTGTTAATACTCTCTGCTCTAACGACCTACCTACATTCGGAGATTATAAACACTGATTAAATAAAGCAACTATATGACCTCTAAAGTGTGTTTAACCTAGCGTGAAAGTACTTTCATGTTGTTAATATGCATTCCTGTCCTCTTGGCATCCGGTATACACAGGACCCACTAAGTCTTAGTGGTTCCTGGGTATAAACGAAAAGTTCATTACCTTAACGGTAAAAGGAAGCGGGAACTAAAAAATTATATGCACGTATCGCCCTTGAATTTGTTGGGAAAAATGAAGAGTACAAAAAAGTTATTTCGGGGAAAAATTCATCTTGATGGTAACTTTCAGAAGTGAAGGAGAGAAGGGCAAATAGAAAAGAATGTTTTCTCCTTCCCTCCAGACATTGGTCGACCAATCAGAGGTTTTGATGATTCGGCCAATCAGAGGTTTTGATGATTTAGCGTCTGTTTCAACTTCTCAACGTTCACAAGTTTGCGTGTCTCTGTTTGGCCGAATTACGTAAATATATATTTAAAAAAAATTGTGAAGAATCTGGTGAAAGTTTAATTTTTTTTTTTTATAGGGGTGGGTGTGACTGGGTTATAGGTTATGGATCAAGTTTTTGTTTTTAATGAATGGGTGGTCTGTGGAATTCTGGTCAGACGTTGATGACCCATGGGGACTTTAATAGGGGCCCACAGGATGTTCAGGAAATTTGTTAAGCAGTTCAACAAGGTTATACGAGACGTTATCAATTCACTGGAAATAGGGCAGTGTTAGAAACACGAATTTATGTTAGAAAGACATTCCGCAAATAGTTTATGTGTTGATGCTCTCTCAGCATCCTGCTCGTGAGAAATATATTTCGAAACGGCTTGTTTTGTTGCTTACTCAATAATCACATTTCGAAGAAGTGAAAATGTTTTTATTGGTGTTTTATTGGGCTAATGATTCGTGGCCTGGAGCGAGTTCGGAACCGGAGCGAAGTTAGCCAACTGGGAGCCCAACTTAAGCCCGATCTCCCTGAGATAATCTAATTCGCGCGAGCCTTGCTTGCTTTTGCAGGCACTCGCTCTCTGCTGCTATTGTTTTTATGAAACAACCGACTTCACTTTTACACTTGGCTGTCCATTGTACACGCAACCATAAAAATGTATATGTGTATTATATATCTTTCATTGGCAAGACTCCAAAATATTTACAGGTCGGTTTTTGTGGCGCGCTGTTGAAAGTTGCGCAGTATGTATACACAGTATTGTTAGTGCTGGGCTGGTATACACAGCGTTGCCAGGTCTGGTTTTACCACTACAGCAACAGTGGATTGTATTTAGTTGATTTGTTAGCTGATCCGCTGGTATACTGGCTAGTGTCGTGGCATGCCACTCAGATATCCCTGTGTGCTTGTTCCATGTGCATAAGTGTCATCTACTGAAATAATGATAATAATAATAATCTTGTGATTGTTTTTTTTTCTCGCAGTTGCAGGCTATTGCAATATTTCTATTTTAGGATGACGTCATACACAATGCAAACAGATTCCTAAACTGTAAAATTAGAGTTGATAAATTCAAAGGGTCAAAGAATGTTGAAAAGTAAACCCATAGCGGAGCTTTTAATGATTACTCAGCTAATAATAATAATAATAATAATAATAATAATAATAATAATAATAATAATAATAATAATAATAATAATGGGACAAGGGGCAGTAAGACGACGATGGCATCAGGAGTAGTGTCATCAACAAGAAAAGCTGTTGGAATAATAATAATAATAATATATTATCATGGATGGGTAACATAACTAGAGAAGAAGAAAGACAAACATGAAAAGGAGAGAGGAAATGGGGGACGAAATTAAACAGGAGTACCTGTGTAGGCCATCTGGCAATGCTCACCGGGTCCGGGTCAGGGCTTTTAATGAGGGGGGTGAGGGAATATGGGGGGTGGCCTCTCCCCCTCCCAGTGAGGGGACGAGGAACTGGTGAACTTTGACCTTTGGCTCTCCTGATATCTCGTTTACTCTCCATCATACTTAAGCGTTGTGGTAATTTTGTCCAAAGGTGTATAAAGCATGGTTTGTTTTGTCGTCTTCCGAGAGCGTCAACTTTTCTATTATTATTATTATTATTATTATTATTATTATTATTATTATCATTATCATTATTATTATCATTACATTATCATTTCTCATTATCATTATCATTAGTCATTCTCATTATCATTATCATTATTATTATTTTGATTATTATATTATTATTATTGTATTTCCTTGATCTTGACCATTCACATTATGTGAATGAAGTACTATATGAAAAATTATTATCTAAGCACGCGAAGTTGGCTTAAGGTTAGAATAATAATAATAATAATAATAATAATAATAATAATAATAATAATAATAATAATAATAATAATAATAATAATAATAATAATAATAATAATAATAATAAGCCACAGGTCCCGATGAAGTCCATGGATACTGACTCAAAAACTTCAAGGCCCTACACCCACGAATAGCAGAACAACTCCAGCATTGTATCTCAAATCACCATGCACCCAAATGGATGACCACAGGAAGAACATCCTTAGTACAAAAAGACAAGAGTAAGGGAAATATAGCCAGTAACTACAGGCCTATCACCTGCCTGCCAATAATGTGGAAGTTACTAATAGGTATCATCAGTGAAAGGCTATACAACTACCTAGAGGAGACAAACACCATCCCCCACCAACAGAAAGGCTGCAGAAGGAAGTGTAGGGGCACAAAAGACCAGCTCCTGATAGACAAAATGGTAATGAAGAACAGTAGGAGAAGGAAAAACAACCTAAGCATGGCATGGGTTGACTATAAGAAAGCCTTCGACATGATACCACACACAGGGCTAATAGAATGCCTGAAAATATATGGGGCAGAGGAAAACACCATCAGGTTCCTCAAAAATACAATGCGCAACTGGAATACAATACTTACCAGCTCTGGAATAAGACTAGCAGAGGTTAATATCAGGAGAGGGTTCTTCCAGGGAGACTCACTGTCCCCACTACTCTTCGTAGTAGCCATGATTCCCATGACAAAAGTACTACAGAAGATGGATGCCGGGTACCAACACAAGAAAAGAGGCAACAGAATCAACTATCTGATGTTCATGGACGACATCAAGCTTTATGGTAAGAGCATCAAGGAAATAGATACCCTAATCCTGACTGTAAGGATTGTATCTGGGGAAATCAGGATGGAGTTTGGAATAGAAAAATGCGCCTTAGTCAACATACAAAAAGGCAAAGTAACGAGAACTGAAGGGATAAAGCTACCAGATGGGAGCACATCAAATACATAGATGAGACTGGATACAAATACCTGGGAATAATGGGAGGAGGAGATATAAAACACCAAGAGATGAAGGACACGATCAGGAAAGAATATATGCAGAGACTCAAGGCGATACTCAAGTCAAAACTCAACGCCGGAAATATGTTAAGAGCCATAAACACATGGGCAGTGCCAGTAATCAGATACAGCACAGGAATAGTGGAATGGACGAAGGCAGAACTCCGCAGCATAGATCAGAGAACAAGGAAACATATGACAATACACAAAGCACTACACCCAAGAGCAAATACGGACAGACTATTCATAACAAGAAAGGAAGGAGGGAGAGGACTACTAAGTATAGAGGACTGCGTCAACATCGAGAAAATAGCACTGGGGCAATATTTGAAAACCAGTGAAGATGAGTGGTTTAAGAGTGCATGGGAAGGACTAATAAAAGTAGAACCAGTACAAAAAGAGGCATGATTCAGTGGCAAAAGCCCTCCACTGGAGCCTGTGCAAGAAACATCAGCTACCTTGCAGTAATAAGTGGTACGAGCACCAACTTGAGGGAGTGATAGAAAACGATCAGGCAAAGATCCTCTGGGACTATGGTATCAGAACAGATAGGGTGATACGTGCAAATAGACCGGACGTGACGTTGATTGACAAAGTCAAGAAGAAAGTATCACTCATTGATGTCGCAATACCATGGGACACCAGAGTTGAAGAGAAAGAGAGGGAAAAAATGGATAAGTATCAAGATCTGAAAATAGAAATAAGAAGGATATGGGATATACCAGTGGAAATTATACCCATAATCATAGGAGCACTAGCACGATCCCAAGATCCCTGAAAAGGAATCTAGGAAAAATAGAGGCTGAAGTAGCTCCAGGACTCATGCAGAAGAGTGTGATCCTAGAAACGGCGCACATAGTAAGAAAAGTGATGGACTCCTAAGGAGGCAGGTTGCAACCCGGAACCCCATACTATAAATACCACCCAGTCGAATTGGAGGACTGTGATAGAGCAAAAAAAAAAAAATTAAATAATTAATAATAATAATAATAATAATAATAATAGAATAATAATAATCATAATAATAATAATAATAATAATATCCTTAAATTATACTCGGTGCCATACACAATGTAGATACAATACAGTACATAAAATTCAGAAACACGAGTTAGGAAGTTGTAGTAATAAATGGCTACGCTCAAGCAGTTGCTTAGGTAAGCGGTAATAATAAATAGTAATGACAATTTTGATGGAATTCAATGCAGTTTTGGGGAGGGCAAACTGTGTGCCGTAGAAGTGTTTATTACATAACAAGAGAAGTCCAATTTTGAACTCTCGAACAGATTTATATTTTGCTGTAAATGGAAATTTGAGCACTGTTGATTAATTCCCTGAATTGAAAATTTATTGTTCAATTTCAATACTTGTAGTTGCTATGTCATAGCGACATTGACCTTTGTGCTTTTAAATTTTTACCCCTTCCATTTTCGCCCACGATTATTTCTTAGTTTGTTTATTTATTCGCTTACAAGATATCTCTTAAGTGTTAATGACGAATCTCAGTGAAATTATTTATGGAGAGGGGTCAGTGGATTAGATATTGGGTGTATTCGAAACCTGATGCCTATCCTTGATTTGAGTGCCTTCTCGTGTTATGTGTGTAATTGTTTGGCTGAAATGACTTTAATTAGCGTGTGGAGTGGTCCCACTGCCTGATTGTCCGAGTGACCTCCATCAGTGATAACCATTTCTGAACATTGCCAGTTAGCCCACGCGAATCTCGTCAAGTTGAACTTTGCGTTGGGCATTGAACTATCTGCTGTTCCCTGAAAGGGGAAAAGAATCTATGCAGGCTATTGATATGATCTGTAGTTGACGTTTTTCCATTTATTTATTTTCTATTAGGATTAGAAAGCTCATCCTTTCAAGCCCTTGTAGGAAGGTTTATTGAAAGAAATAACAAGCGTACTTCACTGGCGCCCTGGAATATCCTCCCTCTGATTGGTCAGATATTGTGTAGTATTTGACACGAAACCCCTTCTACTTGATGTAGAAAACTGACTATTTTTATCATTTCTGTTTATTTACTTATTTAGATTTTACGCGTGATGATGAAATACTGTGTTGAGTTTTGATGAAGTAAATACACTTACATACATATAGTAAACAATCATTTTCCCCTCCCTTCAGCAATAAAACCCTTATTGAATTGTTGAGTCGAGGAATGAGATGTAGTTATTGAAGGGTCGAACAGAGGAATGTGGGGCAGGAATGAGAGAGAGAGAGAGAGAGAGAGAGAGAGAGAGAGAGAGAGAGAGAGATTTCAGGGGTTCAGGTGAATAGAGGATGTATGGTATTGTAAGCGTAAACGAAATACAATGAATTTTTCCAGGGGAAGAGAAAGGGAATTGACGATACACGATGCTACTCGAACAAGATTCGCGTTTTCTTCTAGATGCAGGAAGGGTCATGAAGGGGAATGGGATAGAGTGAAAATTGGATAGACAGGGCGAATAACAATAGTTGTTAAATGGTAGTGTTACCATGGTATAAAGCAGAACGGCTTTCATTAAAAGTAACATCCTGGTCGATTATATTAGTGACACGCAACTGGTTGCGATTATGCAAAATACTTGTAAATGTAAACATGTCCTATAATTTTATCAAGACAAATGGCTGAAGGCTATATGCCAACAGCACTGTTTTTTTACTATATCTAATTTCTCCTACCATGACCTCTCTCTCTCTCTCTCTCTCTCTCTCTCTCTCTCTCTCTCTCTGTTGCAGTTTATTTAAAATTTATCAAGGGGAGGTTTGCGGCCTTTGTGACGTCACACAGAGAGCCTTTGCATCTACGGGAGATAAATTGGCGGATGACGTCAGGGGCCCGAAATAGAACTTCAGGTATCGATTCGATGAAACCGAATAGGAAGGTCGGTCATTGGGGCAGGTGTTTCAGGCAGGGCTTCAGGTCTGAAATAGATTAGATGGTCATGAAATATTCGAGTAATTACGAAATGTTTGTGACTGGGACTGCGATAATTAGTGGGGTTCTCTGAACGCAACAGGCTGTGTTCTATTCAGAAATAGCCTCTCTCTCTCTCTCTCTCTCTCTCTCTCTCTCTCTCTCTCTCTGGAGATTGTCTAATTATTCTGTCGTCTCCATAAACTCAAATGGAATAATACCGGCCTTCAAGATTTGTTAGCAGATTTTATCTCTCTCTCTCTCTCTCTCTCTCTCTCCATTTAGACTTTTCTAGTTATTATGTCATCTCCTTATCCTCGAAATCCAATTAATGTAGTAACTCCCCCCTTCCAGATTCCGCACGTCTCTCTCTCTCTCTCTCTCTCTCTCTCTCTCTCTCTCTCTCTCTCTCTCTCTCTCTCTCTACATTTAGACTTTTTCTAATTATTGCGTCATATCCTTATCCTCGAAATCCAACTAATGGAGTAAGACCGCCCCTCCAGGTTCTTGAGAAGCTCTTATAAATCCTCTCTCTCTCTCTCTCTCTCTCTCTCTCTCTCTCTCTCTCTCTCTCTCTCTCTCTCTCTCTCCTCAACAGGTGGATCGCCTTGCCTTGCCTCCGGCGGTGAAGCAAACCCCTACCCAACTCCCCGCTGGGGAAAATGAGGGGAAAATGGATGCGAATGTTGGCTTGGCATTCGGAGACGTCCCATTATGACTTGCAACTCCTGCAGGACAATGCACGTTGCAGAGGCAATGGTATTGAAATCTAGTTGTGCTTGGAATCTCTTCCCCCAAACCCCCAAACCCCTTTTTTTTCAGCATTCTTGATTGGGCAGGCTTTGCAGTGTCAATTTTCTGCTGTTGCTGCTTCTCCATTAGGAGTATTTTCGGTTATTTTCTGTTTTGGCTTAAGACCTACACACGTCAAAATTATTATTATTTTTATTATTATTATTTTTACCCTGTGTTCGTTTTAATAACTGCGATTGCATTTAACTGAATTTACATACGTGCGCGTGCATTCGAATAAGTTTGCATATGTATATTTATGCTTGACTAATATTCACTGTCATATATCAGTGTTTTACAACCATATACAAATTATATATGTAAATCTGTGTGTTGCAATTGTTACCACAATTGTATATTTGTTGTGCATATTACTTATATACCTTGTTACCACAAATGTATATTTTTTTTGTGCATCTTACATATATACCTATCTTTCGTGCAGTCGGTCAGTGTATATGCCTGATTTGTGCGTGATTTGATGAGGATGTCATCTCCATTTTCCTTCTTCCGGGAAAAAAGGTTAAAGAAGTCTTAATACTGATTGGGCCATGGACACGCGATCACGAATGTCTCTCTCTCTCTCTCTCTCTCTCTCTCTCTCTCTCTCTCTCTCTCTCTTACACACGTGCTAATCGGCTACACATAATACGCTCATACACTCGCGTACCACAACGAATGATATATGCAAACAAAAGCACCCAAAATTACTGATATGACTCACGGGAGCGTAATTTTGTGTCATGTATTTCGATATGTGCACACTATATATATATGTGTATATATATATATATATATATATATATATATATATATATATATATATATATATATATATGTAAGTTTATTTATACTTATCTAACTATGTTTCTGGAACGTTCTAACAAAAGACACTAAAGAGTACACTATAGTATCTTTGGTTTTAATATTATTTATATCTGGACAATCTGGACAAAAACAAAATCTCTCCCTCTCTCTCTCTCTCTCTCTCTCTCGTCTCTCTCTTCTCTCTCATCTCTCTCTCTCTCTCTCTCTCTCTCTTATACACACACACACATGATGGTTTAATGTTTACGCGTCTATATGTAACATCCCAGTCTTCCTTAGGTCATGCTATGAAAAATGTTTGTGATTAACCTTGTGAACTTTTCAGAATAATGCTTCAGATTATTCCCGTTGATAACCGCATGAAAACATCACGAAATGAGCTGAAGCACTGAGATGAAAAAGTCAGAGTATATTGCAGCGCGTTTCGAAACGCTAGCAATTACAGAAATGGAAATTTGTGAGACAAATGGAAAGATTATTCCCCTGTCTCTGAACGAGGGACGAGAATGGCGGTAATTATTCATTTTCATGTAGTTTTTACTTGCTGTTAAGTATCAGAACACTAAATATGATATTCCTTCTTCTCAGTCCCCTGCCCTAATTTTAGCTAATTCCCGTTTTCTTAACAGGCGAGGAACTTGAGTAAAATGATAACGTGAGGAGATTCGTCGTAGTGTATGGTAAATGATCCTGGACGTAGTATACCTGTTGCCTGGATACGCTGGATCACTGGCATTAAGGAATAACATATCTTTGGAGTCGAGATGCGACATTAAGCAACAGGAGGAAGCCATCGAAACTACTCGAGGAAAAGTTTCCGAAAAAAACTAGAATTCAAGAACTTGTTTCTTCATCTGATAGCTGTTATTTGGATATTCACCAGCTCTCGTTGTTAACTGATAGTGAGGGACTGCTAGGATAGGCATGGTTTCGTCGTTACTAGCTTCAAAAGGTCAATGAGTTTGTAGTGTTCCTCCTTTTAAGAGCTGGAGTTCAATTCCAGAGCCTGGGCAAAGAATCCGCGTGTCAGTAGCTAGAATCAGGCAGTTGACTTAACATTCACGAAAAATACTATTTCTCGGTACAAAGTTTATTTGTCACCACCAGGTTAGTTTTTTTTCCAGATGAGTTGGTCACTATACGTTCGAGCAGTTTTATCATGGTTGATAGGTGATGAATCATTGTAAACAGACAGAAGACAATTTATACGATAATCCAAACTGCTAAATGTGTCAGTTTGATGCTTCAAATGCATACAAAGTAAGGGTCTTCCTGACTGCAACTGCGTGGTTGAGGATATTGTCATCTTATTTCTAGAAACCTCTATAGTCTTACTATTCATCCCTAATCTATCTTGTATAATGAAGTGTCTAGTTTAAGGCTAAGGACTATAGTTTGGTGGACTAACTTCTACACTTGATAAGGGTGGAAGTTAGTCCACCGAAAAATAGTCCTTAGCTTTAAACCAGAGTGTTTTAATGGCTCTTTTATACTTGAGACGTATCCTGTATTAACAGGAGAATTTATTTTCATATATTATGTGTATGCATATGTACATATGTAAATAATATACATACACACACACAAATATATATATATATATATTATATATATATATATATATATATATATATATATATATATATAAAGTATATCAGCAGATAACAGAAGCATTATTAATAAAGGTAGAGGTCTGCGTAACAGTCCTATTAGAACTCAAATCTGATATGACGGTGTAAAGTGTCTAATGTGCCCAGACAATAGGTTTCAACCCTTCCGCGTCATGCAACCTATACAGGGAAGTATAGGTACTATAAAGTTAAGTATATCTTAGTTTTACCAGACCACTGAGCTGATTAACAGCTCTCCTAGGGTTGGTTCGAAGGATTAGATATTTTTACGTGGCTAGGAACCAATTGGTCACCTAGCATGGGACCTACAGTTTATTGTGGGATCCGAACCACATTATATCGAGAAATGAATTCCTCTGATTCCCCATTGCTCGAGCCGAGAATCGAACTTCGGACCACCGGATTGGTAGCCTAGCGTGAAAACCACTCGTCCAACGAGGAACTAGATAGGTACTATAACAGAAGGGTTTTTGCATGGGGGTTGAAACCTCTTTCAGGAGAATCTACGATAGAAAAGCGCCTTCGAATGCGGGTGATCCTCCTGTTACACTTTTCAAACCTTTTACTTGTCTCACTTTCCTTTTTCAGCCATGAATGACTTCATAGGTCCCAGCTCTTGGCCTTTGGACTACGTTTTATATTCCTGTTCCTATTCCAGGATGTCATTCATGGGGCACTCAGACTTTCCAAATACGCGTCGGGACATGAGGACTGGAATGATATATTATTCGAGGCCAACTCCCTTTATTTATATCTACTGCATGTTCTCAGATATTGAGATTTATCCGTGGGCTACAATTTTGGAGGAAGAGACAGAGACAAGGCGTGATCAGACCTCCAGCTCACTCGGGACTCGTGCAAGATTTTCCCCTCGTGCATATACTATTATAAATATTATATTCCTAACTTAATGTGAATTAAAACTTGCTAAAACCTACTGTCAAATAGAGCGTTGTCTCACCAACGAAAATTAAGATTAGTACGCTCTATTTTATTAGAAATGATTGTTCTGTACTGTATAACATGTACGTTATATATATTTTTACACTTCCTTTATAATAAATAAATCATAAGTATCCTGTCCTAAAATTCCTGAGTATCTTGACCTCAACGCTAGACACCTTTTTCGGACCTTTTCAGGCTTTTCCATAGACCTTTCCTATCCTCCAGCAAGAACAACTAAAATAATAACAACAGTTTGTAGGCTTACTCCCCGAGTAAGCGAAGCTATGCAATATAGCTGGCGACAGTGACTTAAGTTACTATCAAGTTACTCTCAGGTGAGGTTCAACTTCAGCTGTAGGTGTCGCTGTGCTGTGTAGTTTTTGATCTGGTAACCATTGTCTTGTACAAATTAAGTTTTTTTTCTTTTATTTAATCTCTCCAAATCTAACATGCATGCTTGTAAAAACTCACGAGTCCTCAATATAACTACTTCTTCTTCTTCTTCTTCTTCCCAGCTTTTCCCATTTTTATATGGGGTCGCCGTTTCGGATGAGCCGTTTCCATCTATTTCTATCTTGCGCTTCTGCCTCATCAATTCCCTTCTCATGTAAATCTCCTCTCACACAGTCCTTCCATCTCTTTCTTGGTCTCCCTCTCTTTCTTCTTCCTTGCACCTCCACTCCCATAGTATGTCTCCCAGCGTGGTCCTCATCTCTCCTCTCAGGTGTCCATACCATCTCAGCCTCCCCTCCTGCACTTTCTTTGATACTTCCACCACCTTAGTTGACCCCCTTATGTAGTCATTTCTGATCCTATCCACTCTTGTTACCCCAGACATCCACCTAAGCATTCTCATTCTGCCACATCCATCTTCTTCTGCTCTGCTTTTCTCATGCTTGCTGTTTCCGTACCATACAGCATTGCTGTTCTTACCACCGTCTTGTGAAATTTTCCTTTTAACCTAAGCGGCACTCTTTTGTCACAAAGAACTCCCGAGGCCGCTCTCCAGTTGTTCCAGCCTGCCTGTACCCGATGTTTTACTTCTTCTTTTCCATACTTCCTCAGCGTTAACAAAAGATCCCAAATACTTAAACTTATCAACTCTCCTTATTTGCTCTCCACCAAGCTGAATACTTTCTCTATCATCCCCCTCAGTGGTGGTACACATATATTCTGTCTTGGATCTACTTATTCTCATTCCTCTGTCCTCCAGTACTTGTCTCCATCTTTCCAATTTCACTTCCAGATCTTCCCTGCTCTCTGCACACAGAACAATATCATCCGCATACAATATGTTCCATGGTACTGTCTCCCTTACTTCCTCTATTATAACATCCATCACTATGTTAAAGATAAATGGGCTCAGAGCCGACCCTGGTGTAATCCTACTCTCACCTCAAAACCTTCTGTCTCCCCAACACTGCTCCTCACTCTGGTAAATGCATTCCGGTACATCTCTTGTATCAATCGCACATACTTCTCTGGCACCATCTTCTCCCTCAGGCTCCTCCATACCTCTTGTCTCGGGACTCTGTCATAAGCCTTTTCAAGGTCAATGAATACCATATGTAGGTCCCTTTGTCTTTCCCCACCCCCGAATTTCTCCATTATTTGCCTCAGACAAAATATACCATCTGTTGTTCCCCTTCCCTTCATAAATCCCATCTGCTCTTTACCTATTTGTACTTCTTACTCTCAGTCTAGCATCTATCATCCTTTCCAGTATCTTCAAAGTGTGGGACATCAATTTAATGCCCCTATAATTACCACACTCTTGGACATCGCCTTTCCTTTAAAAATTGGGATCAATATACTCCCACGCCACTCATTTGGTATCTTTTCCTGTTCAAGGATCTTTATCATAAGGATCGTACAGTATATCCACTCCTTCATCTCCTAATGCTTTCCATGCCTCCACCGGGATCATGTCTGGTCCGGTTGCCTTCCCATTCTTCATCTTCTTCAGTGCATTTAGTACCTCTTGCCTAGAAAACCTCATTACCATGCCAATGTTCACTTGCCCATCCTCTCTTATTAGTCTATTATTTTCTTCATTTAACAACTGTTCGAAATATTCTTTCCATCTCTTCACAATGTCTTCCTCCTTTCTAAGCACTACACCCTCTTGATTCTTTATTTGTTTGATGTGTATTATATCTTTGGTGCTCTTATTTCTAGCCTTTGATAGCTTCATCATCTTCTTTAATCCTTCCTTTGTCCCCAGCTCATTATACACATCATCATACGACTTTGCTTTAGCTTGGGCTACCACCTTTTTCACCACCTTGTTTTTCTCTCTGTACCTATTTCTGTCTTCCAATGACTGTTACTTCTTCCCATCTTTTCTTTTTTGCCTCCTTCTTATCTTTTACTACTTTCTCAATGTCTTCATCCCACCACCAACTATCCTTTTCTTCCCATATGATACCAGATGTCTCTCCTAGCAGCTCCTTTCCATGCCTTCTTATTACTGCTGCATTTCGTGCCACCATCTTGAACATCTTCAATCCCTATATCAATATCCTCCAAAAACCCTCCTCTTAAACTCTCTCTTCTTATCCCCTTCCTTCTGTAATTCGTACCATTTAATTTTCCATATCCCTTTAGCTTTGGTTTTTCTTTCCCTTTTCAACTTCAAGTCCATACATAGCAGCTGTGTTGGGGGGCTACATGGTCGCCTGGAATAACTTTGCAGTTCTTGACCTCCACCAGATTTATCCTTTTATACAAGAAATAGTCTATCTGGGAGAATCTTCCCCCACTCCTATATGTTATTAGGTGTTCCCTTTTCTTCTCAAAAATGTGTTTACTATTGCCATGTCGAATGACACAGCAAAGTCCACTACACTCTCTCCTTCTGGGTTTCTCTCCCCAATTCCATGGCCCCCATGCACGCCCGCCCAATCGAAATCTCATTTTCACTTCCGACATGGCCATTCAAATCTGCCCCAACTATCACCCTCTCATGCTCTTCCAGTTCTTGCATTATTCCATCCATGTCTCTCCAGAAATTTCCCTTCTCTTCTTCTGTGCAACCAACTTGTGGTGCATATGCGCTTATAATATTCAGAATCTCTCCTCCATAACATATCTTCAATCTGATGATACGGTATTCTTTCTATGCACTTCTATTACCGAGTTCTTTAGTTCACTAGACAGTACTATGCCAACTCCATTTCTTACTGTTTATTTGCTCCACTATAATATAGCTTATATCCATCTCCCAACTCTTTAGCTTTATTTCCTTTCCACCGCGTTTCTTGCACACACACAACATCTACTTTCTTTTCTCTCATCAAGTCAGCCAATTCTCTACCTCTCCCAGTCATGGACCCAACATTTAGCTGACATACTCTGAACCCAATGTGAGCTCGCTTCTTTAGCTGCACCCGCTCCTGATGCAGTAGCCCTCGCCTTACCACAGAGTTAGGGCGATGTCTCTGTGCGTCGTTTACGGAGTACGCCCTAGCATTACCTCTTTCCATATTTCGGCTCATTCCATTTTTGGTTTTGGCACAGATTTTTACAGCCGGATGCCCTTCCTGACACTAACCCTCCCTATTTATCCGGGCTTGGGACCGGCACCCATAAGGACTTGGTTGCCCCCCAGGTGGCTAGGTTCCTAAAATAGCATAAATATAACTACTAATTAATGAAAAACATCAGAATTAAGTTGACTAATTTGAAGAGAAAGTATATATTAATGGCAGATTTTGAGACGAGATTTGGAAGCCATCAAAAAAGGTTGGTGATTGTGGGGATAAATTACTCCTTGGAAGATACCAAAAAGACAGCGAATATCGAGGGAAATAACTTCGCGTACTACAATTCATAGAGGCGAACAACTGTACGGACATTAGTACAACGTCTGTGATGCTGCTTCATTGGGCTATGGGAATTATGGCGTCCTCGTGATGGATCTGTTCAGCTCCGCGGGAGAGAATGCTTTCAGGAGAAAAATGAAAATCACCAGAAAGATGATGCTCATCTCTCAGCGCAATTCTAAATTAAGTGACACAGTTTCTCATCATCATCAGCTGAATGTTAAAAAGTCTGAAATGAACCTTTTATCTTTACGAAATACATTCTCTTTCATTCGCTTTTTAAACACTATACAGAGCTTTGCAAGCGTCCTTTTTAGCATGACCTCCAACCTCTAGCTGCATTGTCTTCATTTTTTTTTTACACTTCTAAATTTCTCATCTATTAAATTTCTCATCTATTTTTGCCTTTTTAATTCATCCACTCCCTTCGCTTCCTTCCCATTAAGCTGTCCAACTCCTCCAACTTTATCTTTTGTCACAGTTTCGTTAGTTCAAAATCTTTGCCGTTTTTCAGGCTTAGATACAATTTCATTACTCATTTTTCACCTTTAAGCCCCTTATTTGCGCGTGATAACACACACACACACACACACACACACACACACACACACACATATATATATATATATATATATAATATATATATATATATATATATATATATATATAATATATATATGTATATATATATATATATATATATATATATATATATATATATATGTATATATATATATATATATATATATATATATATATATATATATATATATATATATATATATATATATATATTATTGTAAGATCTCGAGCTGGTGAAGCGCAGTTTTGTCTCTCCGTTTTGACTCTTGTGCAATGAAATATGTACCTGGTATTTAGTTGAATATGGGAGTTCATTTCTTTTTGTTATCCCTATCGCCTGCCGGTACGTCCCCGAATTATTAACGGATTTAAATTTTATTTGTACTTTTATTTATCTATTTTGCTTTACATCGAATCATTTCAGTTTGCTGTCTGTCCGTCCGCACTTTTTCCATCCGCACTTTATATGTCCGCCCTCAGGTCTTAATAACTACTGACCTCAATTTTATATTGTATTCCAACGTCATCATATCCTCCTCATACAGTATTCTACTTGACTGAAACGGCGTAAGAAGGTATTGTCGTCTCCTGCGCGGACTACGTCTCCAGTGTCTTTCCCCTTGAGATGAAACGGGAATTTGACCCTTTTTTAAACTGGCATTCTAGGCGGGACATTCTCCTTTGCAGAATCTTCGATAAGCCAGCTGCGAGAGAGAGGACCGGCCGCCGTCGTACAGTAAAGAAGCAAAACTTTGCCAGTGGTCCTAACCAGATTGTAAACTTGTAGTTGTAACTTGCATTATTTACAATAGTAAAGAAAGAAACTCTGCCGTTCGTCTCATTCAAACTTCTCCTGAGAGACTAATAATATTACTAATCCAGAACTAACATTTAATAAGAAGCATAAAGTCAAACCTCTCTCTCTCTCTCTCTCTCTCTCTCTCTCTCTCTCCAACGCGACGTTTCGTCCAGATCTACAGGACATTTTCCAGCGATGACTGCTGAGGGACTGAATTCCATAATTGTTGTTGTTTGAGATTAACCTGGCCTTATGCCAGCACGGGCTCTTGCTCCTAGAGCAGCCTGTAGGTCACTTTGAATGTTGAGAATGTGAGAAGTTTAGGATATGAAACTTTATTGGTGATACATGAATATGACGTGTTGAAGGTGATATTGATATTGAATGAAAGATTTGATGGGCAAAGTTGAAACCCATTACCCTAAGGTAACCTTCAGTTGTAGGGAAAGCTCGATAGTAGTGAGTGTTGGCGAGTAGAAGAGGCCAACAGATTGGAAGGATGAAAGGCTAGAGTTGTAGGCACTGGTAGCTAGTAAGATAGCTCAGAATTCCATAGTTGTTTTTTTTTATTAATCTGACCTGGTGTGAGAGCGGGCTCTAGCTCACCTGTTGTTGCAGGTTCTCAAGTACGGTCTGGAGAACCCCTGGGGCAGGTCGAATTTTCATTGGTTCCTGGGAAGGTGACTCATACAACTAGCGTTCTCGAGTCTTACGGACCTCCTCATGCGGGAATATCACTGGAAGCCTCTTGATTGGCTCCTACCTGAGTGACGTCACCCATGGTATTATTTTCATTGTTATGTGTGTCACGTCCGGTGTTGGTCATCTCATGCGCGCTGGTAATTTCGTTGGGAAGGAGGGACGTGTTCCACCTCACACACTTCGGTATCAGGAACGCCTCTTGAGTGGTGTTAAGGGGAGGCTTTTGCTCAAGGATAAAAAGCGCCTCAAGGAGGCGCAGACGTTGTCTTCTTTTGGGGAATTCTTGTTTCACCCGACTGTTGGTATGTGAGCTGATGAGTGCGTTTTATCTGGACCGTGGTTGTGCCCAGTCACCTAGCATTCCGAAATCCTTTATTGGGTGCATTCTTTTGCGTTTCCTGCAAAAGCAGCGTTCAGATGATATTCTGCCGGGTGCTGGCCTGCTGGGTCGCTGCCCTGTTTCTTCGTCTTGTAGGTATACATAAATGTACACACGCACAAAAATACACACACACAAAAATATACATGTTTATATATATATTACCATACACCTCTATGCCCTTATAGAAGGTTTGCGTCAGAAGGAGGTACTTCCTCTTCGGGTTTGTCTTTTTGTATTTCTCCAGAAAACGACCAAGATAGTATAGTATAAAGAGTTTTTATGTAATTCTCTCTCTCTCTCTCTCTCTCTCTCTCTCTCTCTCTCTCTCTCTCATCACGTCTTGATTGTAATATTCGCGTCTTGTGCCAGGAGAATTCCAGCCATTTCACGCTCATCTTTATCGTCACGGTCGCTGGGTTAGTGTTGTAGTGCGAGAATTTCCCCGTCTTCCTTCCGGGTTCTGGCGCTTCGTTGTTTCCCAGCTCGAGTGCAAATGACTGGCCATCTGGTATTCCTCCTCATTTTTTCTGCTCGCATATTTAATGTTCCTTAATCATTGGTCTTATATTATTCATGAGGTTTGTTTCTCTCCGGCTTGATGTCTTAACTTTGTTTTTCTGTCGGACTGTAGATTGCTGCTTTCAGCCTTGTCTGTTTGTATACAAGAAATTGTTGGTTGATTGCAACGGATTTTATGGGACAAGTGGTTTATGGGCTACGGAAGTGTTCAGTAGATTTCGAGGACTAGGATCCATGATATTTTTAATTTCTTCGAATATGGCACCCACGTGTTTGGTAGTTTAAATGTTGTCAACTTCTTTAAATACGTTAATGAGTATTCAATTTATTATATTCGATTCTAGCCTTAGAAATATTTTTGGGTTTTGGTGGCTGCGTGTTGTATGCGCGATACCGATTTAATTTTTGAAAAATTCATTTAGACGACACTATTTCATTTATTTCATGTGAAATGAAAGGGAAAATATTCGAGTGAATCCTCCCACACTTTAAGTCTGGCTTTTGGAATGCTACTAAGCCTTAAGTAGAAGGGACAGAGTGGTGTAGACCAAGATATTTGACGAGGGATACCCCAGGGGGATATAAGAATGATGGTGCCCCAGTTTGACGTAGATGGGCTTCGTTTTATGTGGGACTCCGTTTAAGCCTACGGCCTACTTTATGGATTCCTCAGATTTTAAGCCCATAAAGATTTGGTTTATGGGCTTTGAGCTTGATAGCTGAAGTCTCCGTATGAGATACTGGGAGATAGCATTGTACTAGAAGAGTTTTTTTTTTTTTCTTTTTTTCCGAATGTATTTAGTACAGAGTATGACGTGTCCAGAAGGCCTCGTTTCCCCTACATTGTATTTTGTTTATAGGCGTTTAAGAACAGTTCTTTCATTGTTTTCATTTCTATTACAACTTTCCCTTAAAATATTATTCTTAATAGGTTGTCATTGTAATCATTCCTCACTCAACGTGGAGAGATAGCGATATTCGTCTTATTTATGAAATACTTTCATATACTTTGAATTTGAATGACTTCTGCAGTTCCGAAGAGGGAGCTTTGAAATCATATGCACATTATTATCACGATAGGGAAACAAACGTTCACATCAGTAATTGCCAATGAATTACGTCGATTGATTTTCTGTTGTACATTTAATTCCTATCGCGTCTGTTTCGGAGGTTTTCATTTAAATGACGGTTTAACCAGAACGATAATTTTTTGTAGTCATGTGAGGAATAATATAGCCTGATGCAAGACTGATGATCTCTTCAAGGCAAAATCTGTAAATAGTTGAGTGTGAAGTCGTTAGAATTGATTCTGCAATTCTGAAATATTATTATTATTATTTTTATTATGTTTTTTTTTTTTTTTTTTTGTTTTTTTTTTTGCATCCTACCTCCTTAGGAGTCCATCACTTTTCTTACTATGTGCGTCGTTTCTAGGATCACACACTTCTGCATGAGTCCTGGAGCTACTTCAGCCTCTAGTTTTTCCAGATTCATTTTCAGGGATCTTATCATTATTATTATTATTATTATTATTATTATTATTATTATTATTATTATTATTAGTAGTAGTAGTAGTAGTAGTAGTAGTAGTAGTAGTAGTAGTAGTAGTAGTTGTCGGTCTTGACCGCTATTTGGGATCCATTTTTATGTAAAATGGAGCTTAATGAAGTATATTTTACGTCGTATCGTCAAGAATATTTCAATTCTTCGAACTAAGAGTTGTAATTACACTATATAGCAATAGGAGAGGTGGCTATTCAGAAATAATCTTCTACTTTCCATATTTGTTATTTCTCTCATTTGCTAAATTAAATGCAATTGCTTCTCGTACGTTTATATGCTGTAAGCCACCTGTACTTGGGAGGTGCATGCTGTTAACAACTTTATGCAATGACAGCCGTTTTTGTTAGCAGCTGCTTCCAGAAATAAAGCTTTTTGTTGTTGAAAGATGTTTTTCGCGTGCGGTCCGTATCTGGTTAGGCTCTACTTACAATTAAGCGCTGTTGGTAATTAGGATCTGTCTTATCTGTGAAGAAGCCTCACGGATGTGTAACCTAATGCCCTTGTCTAAATAGCTATGAAAAATAATTGAGGAGTTAAAGGTTAGGAAAGAGAGTGAGATTTAATCTCGAAAGAAAAGTTTGCCAATGAGAAAATAGTCCCCAGTGGATTCTACCATGTGGTGCCTAATGGGATTTTCAGATGTATGCATTGTAAGACCTTGGTATCAGATGCCTTACGTGAATTTATTTTATATGGTTAATGTTTCAAATGTCTGAGAGTCAAATTCAGAATTTACTTCTTTCATTGGCTGGCTTATTTGTTATTTACTCATTTCTCAACTCAATACCTCTTGAATGTCTTTAGGTATTGAGTGAATGTCACTAACATCTTACTATGTGCATATATATATATATATATATATATATATATATATATATATATATATATATATATATATATATATATATATAGATATATGTATGTATGTATGTATGTCCAGTAATATATATACAGCATTTATTTTATAAGTGACCTGTAGTTCAACGTGCTACATGGACGTGTAAATCTACAGGGACTGCTCAATAATTTGTAAAACTACGTAACGTGTGGACTTCTATGGCCCCACAGGATATCCATTTAATATCATTCACTATTTTATTCAGAGTACATGAAAAGATGGCAACAGCTGCTCCATTATTCTCTGGCAAGCTGCTTAATTAAGAGTGCTTAAGCACATGTCCACAAGAACGGTGTATGAACCTGTGTATAGCTACACCGCCAACACAACAAAGGCCCGTCGTGGAATGCTTACCTCCCCCCAGAATACGAAATCGTCGTTTCTCCTTCAGTCATTAATGCCGTCATGATCGTTTTCATCGTTGCAATTAAACGTTTCGTTCCGGGGATCCTTTTGTCACGCGATATCGCTGGAAGCTCCCTCAGTCCTGACGATGAATTCATCCTTTGTTATCCCGATTCCATTCCGGCGTTCCAGCTGGAGGCTTATGTGTGCTCGCGTTCTGTTTTGTTTTCTCTCTCTCTCTCTCTCACTCTCTCTGTCTAGTAATTTCGCGATCGCTGCTGTTTTATTCCGGATTTCCCACGGGGAGGCTTTTGTTTGTTTCTGCGTTTCGTTGTTTCCTCCTGCCATCGATTCTGTCGTTTTGATCCCACTTTTTGGGCGACGCTTGTTTCTACCTTCGTTGCTTCATTCCGTCGATCATGTGGAATGCTTCTTCCGAGGGAATCGTTCTTCACCTTCGCCTGCTTAAGTTGGAGGGTGGGTTATGTATACTCTCCCGTGTTGATTGGTTTGTCTGAGTGTTTGTGTATCCGTCAACAGGGTTTTTAAAGAATTTATTGAATGATTTTGAATGAATTGTTGGCGAGGAGGTTGCTTTAGGTCATCTAGGAAGAGGAGAATGCTAAAAAATAAAAAAGTAAAATAAAAACTCACAGTCGTGCGTAAATTGTGTATAGAAATCATCATCTATATGCCAGTAGATTGTACCATTTATAAACTCTGAGGAGGAACAGCTCTCAGGAGTTCGGAAGCCTTTATTTTAAATGACGCAATCTGTTGATGTAACTGTGGATTTTTTTATAGACGAAAAGAAAGAATGTTTGAAATGGATCCGGGTGCGGGTCCGTTCCGGATCTGCAT
>NC_087203.1:106234208-106236708 GCF_015104395.2 Macrobrachium nipponense
GGCAGCCTAATCCAGTAGTTCTTAACCTTTTTATTGGAACCTTTTTATTACCACGGCCCCTCTGAGAGATGGCCCTTACCTCCACCCGCCACCCTCCCTCCCCTTGCATCTGTGAGTAAAATTCCCTCCCAGATTAAAAAAAAAAAAAAAAAGAGAGAGAGAGAGAAACAGAAGGGGTGTCGAGGGATAGGGAGGTAGGAAAATGATTACAAAACAAGGTAAGCCCAACGAGTCTAACTAAAGAAATAGACTAGAGGAAACTAGCATTATAAAGCGATACTTTTGCATTTTTTCATTAACTTCTGAATATTAAGTCTCCCACTCTTGTGAAGAGAATAACGAATATAATTAGAGAATCTTTTAAGTTTTCCCCAGGACTCTAGCCTCCCCTGGAAATTGCTGAGGGCTCCCCTAGGGGGCGCGCCCCCCAGGTTGAGAACAACTGGCCTAATCTGTACCAACCACCCCGACTGTATTGTTTTGAGGTGCCACGAAGTCACCTTCTTCAGTTCCAGAGGAATTTCGTTCCTTCAGTGCGGAAATCTGAAATTGCCTACCTAGAAGGGTAGTGGGTACTGATGCTCGTGAATTTATAAAATGTTAAAATCTTTCCTTATAAAGGTATTTGACTGGTTAACCGCAAGAATTTTTGAAGCATTCTTGCATTCAGTTTATATTACTTTTCAAATGATTTTCGCCTTCTTTGACTCCTATTTTTACATATGGTCAGCCAGATGTTGGGAATGTTTTGTCGTGTTAATATTATTTTGTTTATTTCCACAATAACAATAACATTGTTATCTTTCCGGACGTAGCTTTCTTGTTCTACATCCTAAGAAAGGTTAACGTTATTTTTCTGTGTCTTGGGTTTAAAGGGCCATTCATTTATCTAACGTAAAAATACAAAGCTCTCTTTTATCCAAGAAATTGTTGTTTATTTTGTCGAGAAGAAAGGTTATTAATTGTAAAGAATGGAGTGAAATAATGCGCGTTGTTATTTTGCATTTTATTTGCTGTGTGATTCAGAACGTTGTGTTTCATAGTCTAAGTGAGCATTATTAGCATAACGGGGCCGTAGCTATGCAAATCAGGGAGGGAGAGATACGCGGCCCATATTAGTGTTCTTTGCAGATGATAGATGGCTCTGTGGCTCCTCTTGGGAGAGATTCATCACCATCCCCCGTTTTTTTTATTGTCCTTGGGCGAGATGTTTTAGATCATCCTTTATTTTGCCTTATTTCTCTCAAAAGGGGCTTGAACTTTGGATCCCCAACCCCTCAAGGTTTAGTATTTTGTTTGTGTATAAGTAACTGAACGAAATAGGAAGCCTTTATAAGTTATCAAAGGAGAAACAGTAGAAAATTGTATAGCGAGCAAACTCAGATGGCGTTCTCCATAATAATGATTAATATAAAGACATTTAGCTGAGGAGAAGGATTTTCATTGTATAGGTAGATTAAACAATGGCTTGTCTTTACCTTTGCATATGTGTCCACAGCCGTTTAATATCTCAATGGATGGAGAGATACGAAAAGTAAGCCGAAGGGTTGTAGTTGTAGGGGGAACTTTTGGGGTGTAAAGATGGTTCACCATTAGAAAATGGAATGTCTGATATTTGCAGACTATGAAGTACTGGTTGAGGATAGCGAAGAGAAACTGCAAAAACAAAGGAAAAGCTTCGAAACTTTTCATGAAGAGAAAGTTGAGAGTAAATGTGAGCAAGAGGAAGTCCATGATGCTGAAAGTAAACAAGGAAGATTGATTGAAAGTCCTCATGTTGCAGAAGTTTTGAGTTATGAAATAATCTGTTTCAGTAACGAAAGTCTGAATGTTTTTTTTTTCTGAAGTGACCCCCGTGAAAGGAAGCTGCGTAATGTTTTACAAGAAAATACGGTTATTATTTATATTCCTCACGTTGAAATCTTTGATTCTGGTTTAATTTCATATTATGTGTAAATACCACCAGTCGTAAGCTGATTCCATCTCAATTGATTACATCCCACATCCGTGAAATGTCGACATCTGGCCAAGCTTTTCCATGACCCAATTTAGTAGTGGAATTCATATTTGGACGGATTAAAAAAAACACACACACACACACACACACACACACACTGGAAAAAGCTCGTTTTCTTTTTCGAAAGTCGCAAACGTTTCTCCCCGAGGCATACATGTCTTCCATTGTTTTTGAAAACGATAGAAAATACAAAAAGAAAGAAAAAAAGGGAAAAGCCAGAGGTATTTTCTCCTTTTTTGATATTGAAGAGCCCGAACAATGGAAACAAAAAGACCGTGGGACAAAAGATTCTCTTTTTTATTAGAAAAGAAAGATTCATTACGAAAGAGAAAATAGTTGGAGGAGTTGGACGGGCAAAGCTTTGACCTCTTCACCATAAAAAAAAAGTTGATTACCGCCCCCCAATTTTTATTTTATTTTATTTTTATTTTTATAAATAAGAGAATCAAGGTCAAAAGACCAACAAAATCAGCAGCAACAACA
>NC_087203.1:106241708-106259208 GCF_015104395.2 Macrobrachium nipponense
CTACCCAGTTGACGTCGTATTATGGATAACAATGCCATGAAAAAATCTCGAAAGATTAAGTTCCAAAGATAAGTAAGAAATTTCGTCTTGCTAAATCACTTCCGACCTGTTAAAGAAAACGGGGAAGCGTTTTTCTTACAAAATTTTAGTTTTCTGAAAAAAGAAAATTATTGTGCTGGCTTTGTCTGTCCGCCCTCAGATCTTAAAGATTACTGAGGCTAGAGGGCTGCAAATTGGTATGTTGATCATCCACCCTTCAATCATCAAACATCCAACATTGTAGCACTCTGGTCTCTGTAGTTATTATCTTTTTAAACGTTAAAGTTAGCCATAATTGTGCTTCTGGCAACGATAAAGGCCAGGCCACCACCGTCCCGATGTTAAAGTTTCATCGACCGCGGCTCACAGAAAGATAATGCTATTTTCGGGAGCCTTGATCGTACGATGTACAGAAAATCGAATGCGCCGAAGAAACTGCGCATTTTTTTTACTTGTTTTAAATTTGAGAATGACACTAGTATATTGAGAGTATTCCAGAATTCACGCTTCAACTATATAAAATATAAAGCATGATTAGAGACTTACCTGTTGTCTCTACAGATTACCATCACTATACTCTGTTTTTTTCCATCTGTACATCCGCCTGTGGTGGTCGCGCATGGTAACACTGCGTCCCGGGCTTTAAATAGTTACGCTATGTGTAAGTTTTAGGTAAATAAAAGGATATCTGGGTGTACATTTGCAACTGCAAAGTGTCTTAATAATTTACTGTATGCGAATTACACCGTTAATATTCGAAATAGGATATTGTTTAAAGCCCGGGACGCAGTGTTACCATGCGCAAACACCACAGGCGGATGGACAGCTGGAAAAAAACAGAGTATAGATATCCTCTGATGGATATCATCATGCAGAAATGTTCTAAAATTACTCCCCATTACAGCAGATAAATTGTAATAGAAAAGATATACATTATTATTGAGCTCACAACTAAAGGTGGGTAATTCGAACCTTCTCCTCTTTTTATAAATAAAGAATTTTTTGAGGTAAGAATAATCTAGATGGGGTTAATGAGCTAAATTTTTTTTAGCTGATATGCAAAAAGGATATTATTATGATTATTATTTATTTTGCATATTTGACTTAATTAATGCTTCATGTTACCTTTTTTATTACTGTACCTGTTTTGTAGCTGCAGGAACTGTTATTACAGTTGATGTTGTGGCTCTCAGTATCCCCTGCTCCTCATGTTTTTGACACGAGCGAGATTCATATTAACAGCACTAGAAAATAACAGTGCATGACGTTCTAATGCTATTGTTGTAAGAGCAGCACTTGATGAAGTCACGGAATACTTGCATGCAAGCACATTGCCCACAAAATCGACGGGCGGGGGCGGGGGGGTGTTGTGCAGTGCATGTCATTATGTCATGCAGTTCTGGAACTTGGAGAGTGGAGAGTGCAGTTTTATATCTTCGCTGCTTTCCAGAAGTACGGTCTGTTCTCCGTTCACCATCAAACGTCTGTCCTTTATCTTCCACAAAAAACAAATCTCCACGCATTTCCAACCTCCCTAGTTCCTCGTTGGACGAGTGGTTTTCGCGCTCAGCTACCAATCCGGTGGTCCGAAGTTCGATTCTCGGCTCAGCCAAAGCGGAATTAGAGGGATTTATTTCTGGTGATAGAAATGCCTTTCTCGATATAATGTGGTTGCTAGGTGACCAATTGGTTCCTAGCCACGTCAAAATATCTACATAATCCTTCTTGCCAGCCCTAGGAGAGCTGTAAATGAGCTTAGTGGTCTGGTTAAACTGAGATATGCTTAACTTTTTTCCAGCTTCCCATCTCATAGTTCTCTTCTAAGTAGATGTCTGGGCTTCCAACTCCTCTGGCGCCCGTAGGTCTTGTGGGAGGGAAATGTTCTTGCTATGGGCATCTCCCATTCTCATTATCTCATCTACATATGGAATGAACGTCATGTTCCTTTATGCTGCCATTTCCTCTCGCTACAGGAAGTCATTTTGGTGCAGGGGGAGGAAGTCGTTTCTCCTCCGTGTTTTCAAAACGTCTTGTAACTTGTTATGTAAGACGTCGCCATTCAAAAAGGGTCATTCATACGAAGATGCTTGAATAAATAGAATTAAGAATGCATTGTAAACCAGTGTTGAGGGAAGTTTGCCTTAAGCAATAAAATTCAAATGCCAGCCGTTTTATGATATTTTTTTAAGGACTCATTCATTTGAAGAGACATGAATAAATAGAATTAAGAACGCATATAAATTCATTAGCCGATGACATCAAAACTAGTGCTGAAGTTAGCCTCAAGCAATAGAATTCGAACGGAAGCCGATTTATTATACATACATACACACACACACACACACACATAGTATATATATATATATATATATATAATATATATATATATATATATATATGTATAACAGAATCACGAAAGTTAGGAAACGTGATAAATCCATAAATAAAGATAAATCCCACGAAGGAAAAACAGGTAAACGAAGGAGTCTGCGAGATCTTTCGGCTGAAAAGCCCTTTACTGAAGCAGTAGCTGCTTCAGTAAAGGGCTTTTCAGCCGAAAGATCTCGCAGACTCCTTCGTTTATTTTTCCTTCGTGGCATTTATCTTTATATATATATATATATTATATATATATATATATAAAGAGATAAATGCCACGAAGGAAAAATAAAACGAAGGAGTCTGCGAGATCTTTCGGCTGAAAAGCCCTTTACTGAAGCAGCTACTGCTTCAGTAAAGGGCTTTTCAGCCGAAGATCTCGCAGACTCCTTCGTTTATTTTTCCTTCGTGGCATTTATCTTTATTTATGGATTTATCACGTTCCTAACTTTCGTGATTCTGTTATACATATATATATATATATATATATATTATATGTATGTATAATAAAACGGCTTCCGTTCGAATTCTCTCTCTCTCTCTCTCTCTCTCTCTCTCTCTCTCTCTCTCTCTCTCTCTCTCTCTTATATATATGTATATATATATATATATATATATATATATATATATATATATATATATATATATATATATACATATATAATTGTAAATTAGTAACTTACTATATAACGCGATTCCTAACGTTTTCTTTAGCGGCGCTTCTAATCGTATATTAATACGTCCAAAGTGTTAAGAATGACATTCGTGCATCGTCTGAGACAATGCATTCATACTTCATGCCTTTTGAATATGAATGATAAATTAGTGCCTTCACCTTCAACAGAACTATTGTATGTATATTGTTGTGCTCAAACATTCAGTAACATTTCCGTTAGCCGTCTTTCTAGAGAACCGGTATTATTCATCACAGAATAAAGGTTTTCGTAATCCGTACAGCCATATAACGTTCTCACTTGATCCAAGGTCTATCTATCTCCTATAGACCTTGACTTGATGTGTTATGGGTAACGGGTCGATCTTGCTTCATGATTTAAGGAATGAGGTCGAAGTCAAGGTGCAATGAGATTACTCCATTTCACGACCAAAATTCCCAAAATTCTCATCATTTACTTGCATGATAAGGACATTTCTTTACTCGAAAAAAAGTTTTTTTTCTCTATATAGTAGTTATTCCAATACACGCACAGATGACAAAATCTTGAAATGTTAAGTGTGCTTCGTTTGTATTATTATTATTATTATTATTAATATTATTATTATTATTATTATTATTATTATTATTATTCAGGAGATGAACCCTATTCATATGGAAAGGCCATAGGGGCCATTGACATGAAAGTCAACCTTCCAAAGAGTAAGGTATTCATTCATTAAAAAGAAGTAAACAGAAAGTTGAAGAAATACAGAGAGAATATGATAATCCCGACCGGTGTTTCCAAAAACCATTCTTCTGTGTTATCTTGAATAATTTTACGACCGTGTTTCTAAAAACCCCCCTTTTTTTCTTTTTCTTCTTCTTTCTCTCTCTTTTTTTCATACTTCCTGGAATAATTTTACATACGGAATTATTTCGAGCATTCCCAAGCTAACGGGATCTCATCATGACCTTATCCTGTAAGTTATGACCTCATCTGGCCGGATTAAAATCTAATCTGGCAAGGATGAAAAACCGACCGTGTGTGTTTTCGTTAACTCCGGAAGGATCGCCTGCCCCCCTGATAAACGGTAGCGAATTTCCGACGTTTATCAAGGCTACATATATATATATTACTATATATCTCAAAGGTGGAAGAGAAATTAAGGTCTTCCGGTAGCCTGACATATCGCTTTCTTTATCTCAAAAAAAAAAAAAAAAAAAATCCTCTCCATCCATTCAGTCCTCCCCTAGTTTTCTTTTCCTCTTTCTATAAAAACTGCAATGTTTTTCTAAACCTTTTTTCGTTGTGGAGATAATGCATAAATCTATTTTGTTTTTGTCAATATTTTACGTTTTATCTCCCAGTTAGGAACGAAGGCTTTTATGTTTATTTATTTAGTTTTTCACCCTTTTCTGTGCATGACCTTGGGCTAATTCTCCGAGATGAGGTATAGGGAACCAGAATCTTATCTCTGGGGATATGTAGGCATTCTTCTGCTTGTGGAAGTTCCTCGCTTGACGAGTGGGTTTCGCGCTCGGCTGCCAATCCGGTGGTCCGAAGTTCGATTCCTGGCTCGGCCAACGCGGAATCCGAGGAATTTATTTCTGGTGATAGAAATTCCTTCTCGATATAGTGTGGTACGGATCCCACAATAAGCTGTAGGTCCCGTTGCTAGGTGACCAATTGGTTCCTAGCCACGTCAAAATAACTAATCCTTCGGGCCAGCCCTTCAGAGGAGAGCTGTTCATCAGCTCAGTGGTCTGGTAAAACTAAGATGTACTCTCTCTGCTTGTGGAATATAATAAATAGCATTCATGGTGATTCAGTCCTCAAAAATGATTTGCCTGATTGAAGTAAACTTTCGTGCCAACAAAACTCTTATTGCATTGAGGATACTTAAAAGAAATTGCGCTTTCTGGTCCATATCGGTTTCATTTTTCTGAAGAAGCCTGCCAATTTTCTTGAATTGTAGTTGTTTTTATTTTTATGAAGTCAACTCATCAATGCATTATCTGATTTTTCAAGCAATAAACAAATTGAGGGAACATTTAGGGGGCAAAATATGTTCACAACGACTTCAGAATGAATTTTTCAGCAAATTTTTTCTATTTCTCAATAAAAACCATTTTTTAATTGCCACGAAATTATTATTAAAAGCACATTAAAACATTTCACAAATCGCAGAATTACATTTATAATATTTGCAAATTGCTAAAAAAACACCCATTTTGACCAAAGTCCAAGATGGCCGTAAGCCAGCTTCTTATAGGAACTAAATATATATAGTATAATAATTTCTTAGGGAATACGGGAGAGTAATCTTGTTTCCCCAAGTACCGCGTCGACCTTTATTGTACTCTGTGAAAAGATTGTCATATTTCTCTCACCCCTTTTCTCATCGCCTCTCTTCTCCGCCGACTGTAAATGGGCTGTTTCTCGGTAGCTAACGATCCGTCCCAAAGTCTCTCAAGATTTGCTGTTGGCTTCGGCGTCGGAGGTATTTTATGGGAAGGGATGCCTGAGGAAAGATGGAAGAAGAAGAAGAAGAAGAAGAAGAAGAAGAAGAAAAATCCTCTTAATGGCCGGTCTCTCCCAACTCCCTCTTGATGGTTTCGATTTTCCATCAGTTTTAGTATCTAGTCAAAGGCCGCCCCTTCCTCTCTCTCTCTCTCTCTCTCTCTCTCTCTGACTGTGTCACTGTCACGTCGCCATCATCTTGAGTGACATCCATTGGATCCCACCAGCCAGTCGCTTGCTTGACTTTTGTAACGGGAAAATAGATCCGCGGAAGTGGGTTTGCATCGGTGTTACAGGAACACGCGACGCTGCTGATCCACCTAATAGGTCAGTATTGACCCAGAGAGAACTGGGTTAAATCATATTCTCTATCGGAAAACGATATTCGTCGTCTCCTCCTTTTCAATTTTGATTCTGTCGTTTTTGCGTTGTTTAATTTTTTTCCGGGTTTTTCCGGTCTCCTCTTTATTTTCGACCCTTTTGATTTTTTTTCAGTCTGAGATCGTGTGGATTTTTAATTTTTTTTTTTTTTCTTTTTTTTGGCCTTTCCACTCTTTCACTTCTACTTCTTTGCCTCTTTTCGTGACTTTTATTCTTTTTTGCCTTAATTTAATTTCCACTCGGTCTTTTTGTGCCTCTTTCTCTCTCCACTACAGGTCATAAATTTTCCTCTCAAATCTCTGTTTTTTCCTGTAAGGACTAATTCGCTTCTGCTCTTTTTATTCATTATTTTCCATTCTGATTTTTTTTTTTATTACGTGAATCTGCTCTTGGTAGCTATAGTAAGTATTTTCCTTGTATTTGATGCTCTCTTTCACAATATCATTCATGATTTGTAATTTTTCGAATACTACAAACGGTTTTATTCTGTATCTTGTTGTTTCACCAATTTTAGTATCTAGTCAAAGTCCCCCCCCCCCCCTCCCCCCGTCTCTCTCTCTTCTCTCTCTCTCTCTCTCTCTCTCTCTCTCTCTCTGAAAATGTACATAGATTAATGAAAATGATCGATTTAGAACCTTTCCTTGCACAAGATGCATTGATCACTTGACCATTGAATAGAATGCTCTAGTCGTTGCGCGGGAAGCCATTGTTATTTCGTCTGCAACAGTGAAGTACTTCCAGTCCAGTGTCCGTATGCAGCCCAGACCAGGAGAACACTAGAAAAATAAGTTAAGAAATAATTATGTTTCCATTACGGGTTAGTGTGTGCTGGTGATGGTGGTTATTGTTAAATAATAATAATAATAATAATAATAATAATAATAATAATAATAATGTACTTGATCACAAAGAATGTGAAAGACCCGTATTTTTAAAATCAGATGGTCATTAGACTCAGAATCGACGAAATAATTCGGAAATGGGCGGAGTAAATAGAGACGTCTTTCACCTTTAAAAAAAAGTGAGAATTTTGTAATCGAAGAAGGCAAATGAAGCCGAGAGAGAGAGAGAGAGAGAGAGAGAGAGAGAGAGAGAGAGAGAGAGAGAGAGAGAGAGGCGCTTAGACCGCAGCACTAAATCAGGATACTCGTGGACCAGGGAAGAGATTCTAACAAAAACGGTAAATCACGGTGAAAGAAAAAAAGTTCGGAAGACATTTCCCGGAAAGGTCATGATGATTCATCGGCAGAGTAAGACGTGTCCAGTAAAGTACTAAGGCACTTCGTTCCTCAAGACAAAAGCACGAAAATATTGGCAATTGACTGATCGCAAAGGATTAAACAGACGTGATCTGTGATAGGTCACGACAAAGGAGAGAGGTTTAACGCTAAAGCTCTGCTGTAAATTACGCTGTGAGGGAATTTCGGCGGTAAAATGAAAGCAAGTCAAAAATGCGCAGAAGGCATTAGAGTTTTCTGACCACCGTATAATACTGTATGAAACTTCCAGCCGCCCTTGGTGGTCTGTGCGGTTGCGTTGGTAGACGCACGATCATGGTTAAATTTAACCTTAAAAAAAATTATAATAAAAAAAAAAAACTGCTGAGGCTATAGGTGTGCAATTTGGTATGTTTGATGATTGGAGGGTGGATCATCAACATAGCAATTTGCAGCCCTCTAGTCTCAGTAGGGTTTGAGATCTGAGGGCAGGTAGAAAAAGTGCAAACGGACAGACAAAGCCATGTCAATAGTTTTCTTTTACTGAAAACTAATATATTCCAGGCGAATTGCTTACATAATAGCCTTAAGTGATAATCGGTTCAAATAGGAGAAAATTATTTTTATATTATTAATTGAGAGTCTTCTGTTTCCGAACTCAACAGTCCGCCGCAGGTGGACGAGGATTCGCCAAGTGACTTCATAAATCGCGTGGATTGCGATGTTAATGATTGAACAGTAATTCAAATTATTGCACTTCATATAGAGCATGCTTTTTATTTATACGTATTCCATTTCCATGTTAGGTGAACGGTAGCAGCCTTACAGTCTATAGTTTATTATTTCAGGTACTATTTTTCAAGAAAATAAAAAGATACATTAATCATAAAGACATATAGTTTTCAGTAGCAGAACAGGGCATATTTGAATTCCTCTTTATTATATTTCATATGAAAAGGTGAGACACATAATGACGAGATAAAACATTATTTAACCAATCACGAGAGGCATTCTGAAACTGACGAGTAGCTTTGACCTAGGCAAAATTAAATCGAGATATATTCAGATTCAGTCGAGATAATAGTGTAGCTGACATTTTAAATAATGAGGGGGACTGAAAGAGCATTTTTATTTTTTTACTTTGATCCCTAAAATACTTTTTAACATAATGGCCGCTAATTTCATTGTTATTACAAATAGCGCCATCATCGCACCCGATAAAAGCGAACAGCGTTTTTCGCGAAACGTCATCAAATGTCGTGGGTTATAATTAGGTCGCTCACGGATGTTAATTATCTCGTAAAGACTCCCACCCGACCAGACAGTACAATGGAAATTCATTTCAGGGGCGCCTGACTGCCTGGGACGCCCCTGAGGGAGAGAAAAATCATAATTGACGATTGATATAGATATTTGAAAGTGAGGGGGGGGGGGTGCGGGGGGGATAATTGATCTCTATCCATTCCCACAAAAAAATTTCGCATGAATGGCTCAGTGACTCTCTGAGGTTTCTCGTGGAGTTGCAGACAAACAAACAAACAAAGTCACTGGGGGATTCATAAAGTCCTTCCGGTTTCTATTGTGGCGGTAATTAAGTGAAATTTTCATAGTTGCTATGATGGGAACCAGTATAAAATACTTCAAGTACTGTTTTTCTTATATGGAACGAGGTTGATTGGAGAAATACAGTGCCGCCATGGAGCATGTGGTTGAGAAAATGCATTGTTCAATTCAGTTTAATCTGTAATTGAATACTGATGAGAGTGATGCATGATTCACGTGGTTTACTCCGCAAACATTCGCGCGTTGCTTTCGTCATTCTCTCATATCTAATATTCATTTGTCTTCATTAGGCTAATTCTCTCTCTCTCTCTCTCTCTCTCTCTCTCTAAAAATGACATTATTCCCGTTTCTAAAAAGTACCCTTTGCCTTTTGACACATTCTGGAACCGGCCCTGCAAGGTAGAAGCATTGGTTATGGATGAAAAATTTGAAGACTTGATCGCTTTAGGGGTAGATGTTCTTCTTTTCCTTCCATTCGGTAACTGTTCTGACAACTACATCATTGTTAAAACTGCATTCGGCTTGTCAGATCTATATTGTGTTTATTCTAGAGATTAAAACGCTAGGTCTTTAATGGTTTATTCTGCTAGACGGTGGCACCGATGAAGAGACACACTCCCACATTCATGCTTGCACTGTTATTTCAATGACAAAGTCATCTTCCTAAGTGGAGCGGTGTCTATTTTTTTTACCGAACTTGTATTCTCTACCTCTTGGGTGGCTAGACTTTTGGACTCCGAGATCCACTCTAAAGACTGAAATTCTTTTACGATCTACCATAATACATAATCACATAATATTACGTGGAAAAAATCAAATAGCGCCATACTACGATAAAACATGAGTACAATTGCCTCTTACTTTAGATATATATATATATATATATATATATATATATATAATATATATATATATATATATATATATATGCTTGTGTTTTTGTTTGTTTATGTAGGGATGTGGGGGAACGGCGATCGACCAAACAAGTGGCCGCGATCTACTAGTAGATCGCGATCGACTGTTTGGGCGATGCCTAGGGTTTACAAAGCCAAGCCCCCTCCCCAATCCGGCAGAGTACACTCAAAGGATCTCTTCATCAGCAAATACAACTTTGCGTGCAACCTATTCCAGCTCCTACTTCGGCGATAGGCTCCATTTCCCAGCAGTATTAAGTTCTACTGTAGCGTTCTTCCTGCGGCCGCCCTCAAATTACTTGGCTGTGCGGCTGGCTCTCTCTCTCTCTCTTCTTCTCTCTCCTCTCCTCTCTCTCTCTCCTCTTCTCTCTCTCTCTATCTCTCTCTCTCTTCTCTCTTCTCCTCTCTCTTTCTCTCTCTCTCTCTCTCTCCTAAGAAAGAAAAGAAACAAATAAAGAGAGAAATCAAGAATATCAGGTAAAAGAGAAAGCAAACCACCAATGAGATATGCAGAGATGTCAGCAAAAAATTTCAATGCATCAGCTCCAAAATTCTACTCAAGGGATAATAACTGTATTTATTATGCAAGAGGATATTGCAGAAACGGAGAAAATTGCAGATTCAGACACAAAATGAATAATTATGATGAAGGAAGATCAAATATTATGGAAAAGTTGGATTTTTTAATGTCAGAATTTTCTGGAAATGAAAAAAAGAACAACATACCAGAACAGGAAAGAGACATGGGAAAAATCCTTATTACTACCAATATTAAATGAAGGAGAAAACACGCAAACCATCATAGTGATGAATGCGCAGGGTTTAGTTACGAGTAACTCAAAAAGAAAATAGAGTACTTAGAAGAAACTAACCCAAATTGAAAAGAAAATAGATATAATGAATATAAGTGAAACCTGGTATTCCCAAGAGACTGGGAATGATGATCAAATAAAAGGGTTCCAAACTTATAGATCAGATAGAAAAAATAGGAATCAAGGGGGAACCGCAATATATGGGAAAGACCAAAACAAGGAAAAATATATGAGAAATATAGTAACTCAGAATGTGAACTAATAGCGGTAGAATTTGAATCTGAAAAATTAATGAACATAGTAATATATAGACCTCCTAATATCAAAGAGTTTGACTTAATAATTGAAAAATTGGATGATATATGTAGAAATCACAAGGACTGGACTATTCTCCTATCTGGTGACTTCAACTTTCCTTTCGTAGAATGGAAAGAACGAATAGGAGATTGTGGATGTACTTATACATATAAAAAAGAGAGTAATAGTAGTGCAGAAGATAAGAGGCAATTCGAAAAGCTATTAGATATGCTACTAGAATACAACATTCAACAAATAAATCACCTGCCAACAAGAAAGGAAAATACTTTAGACCTAGTATTTGTGAACGAGATGAATTATGTAAATAAATAATAGTTTATAATGCGAGTATTTCAGACCATAATGTCATAGAATTAACAGTTCATTCCAAAGAATGTGAAAACAGAGATAAGCAAGAAATGAAAAAGTGGGAAGGATATGGAAAATACAACTTCTACAGTAAAAATATAAAATGGTCAGAAATAAATGAAGAATTAAACACAAGATTGGGATAACATTTTCGTAAGCGATGACATAAGGGTAAATACGGAGATATTATATATTAGAGAAAATAGTGGATAAATATATACCGAAGAAGAAAAGTAAACATCATTCATGCATACCAAGAGACAGAAGGATCTTGTTCCAGAAAATCAGAAAGTGGAAAAAAGGTCTTGCAAAAGAAAAAAATGAATGGAAAGTTATAGAACTAAAAAGTAGATAGAAAATGCAGAACAAAGATTATACAATCAAAAGAAAATGAAAAACGGGAATTGGAAGAAAAAAACCCTATTAAATATCAAGCAAACCCCAAACTATTATACTCATATGCTAAAAGATGAATAAAAGAAGAATAGAAATAGGCCCTCTGAGAATTGAAGGGAGATTAACGAATGAAAAAAAGGAAATTTGCAACATACTGGCAGAACGATATAAGAGAATTCACCCCTAGAATAGATAATGAAGATAATGATATAGAAGTAAGGGACGAAAATAGTGAATATTTAGCTGACATAGAAATTAATGAAGCTGATATTGTGCAGGCAATTAATGAAATTAAAAATGGAGCTGCTGCAGGGCCTGATGGAATCCCTGCTATTTTGTTAAAGAAAGTAGTTCATTCTATCGCAAAGCCACTTGCAATATTATTAAGACAAAGTGTAGATACAGGCAAGATTTATGATGAGCCAATTAGCTATATCACCCCTACTTTCAAAAGTGGATCAGACTTGGAGGCAAGTAATTATATGGCCCCCCTGTGAGTCTAACATCACATATTATGAAAGTGTATGAAAGGGTAATGAAGAAAAATATTATGAAACATTTAATAAAAAATAATTTGTTTAATATAGGACAACACGGTTTCGTACCCGGAAAAAAGTACACAACCCAACTGTTAGTCCACCGTGAGCACATATTCAAAAATATGAAAAGCGGAAACATGAAACAGATGTATGTTTTATCTAGACTTTGCAAAAGCTTTTGACAAAGTAGACCATAATATATTAGCAAAGAAAATTAGAAAACACAATATCGTAGATAAAGTAGGAAGATGGTTAAAAGAATTTTTACACAACAGAAAACAGATAGTTATTGCAAACGATGAGAAATCGGATGAAACCAAGGTAATATCCGGTGTGCCACAAGGTACGGTGTTAGCTGCAATACTGTTTGTTATTATGATTGAAGACATAGACAGTAATGTTAAGGATTCGGTAGTGAGTAGTTTCGCTGATGACACAAGAATAAGTAGAGAAATTACTTGTGATGAAGATAGGAACGCTCTACAAAGAGACCTTAACAAAGTATATGATTGGGCAGAGGAAAATAGGATGGTATTTAACTCTGATAAATTTGAATCAATAAATTATAGAGACAGAGAAGGAAAGCTATATGCATATAGGGGACCTAATAATGAGACAATCACAAATAAGGAAGCAGTTAAAGACCTTGGTGTGATGATGAATAGGAACATGTTATGCAATGATCAAATAGCAATTCTTTTGGCAAAATGTAAAGCAAAAATGTGGAAATGTTGTTACGGCACTTCAAACAAGAAAAGCTGAACACATTGATTATGCTTTATAAAACATATGTTCGCAGTCCACTTGAATATTGCAATATGATATGGTACCCACACTATCAAAAGGATATTGCACAAATAGAGAGTGTACAAAGGTCCTTTACAGCTAGAATAGGAGAAGTTAAGGACCTTGACTACTGGGAAAGACTACAATCATTAAAATTATATAGTCTAGAAAAGGAGAAGAGAAACACTACATGATAATTCAGGCATGGAAACAGATAGAAGGAATAACAGAAAATATCATGGAACTAAAAATATCAGAAAGAGCAAGCAGAGGTAGATTAATAGTGCCCAAAACAATACCAGGAAAAATAAGGAAAGCACACAGGACATTAATCCACTACGCACCAGCATCGATAATGCAGCGTCTATTCAATGCGTTGCCAGCTCATCTGAGGAATATATCAGGAGTGAGCGTAGATGTGTTTAAGAATAAGCTCGACAAATATCTAAACTGCATCCCAGACCATCCAAGATTGGAAGATGCAAAATATACCGGAAGATGTACTAGCAACTCTCTGGTAGACATTAGAGGTGCCTCACACTGAGGGACCTGGGGCAACCCGAACGAACTGTAAGGTCTGTAAGGTCCAGCTAATTATGAATTCCGGTCAGTCAGTCCGACTTTGCGTGCGTTAGCTCAGCTTATGAACTATGGAATTACATACGTTTTCTTGTACTCGAGTGTCTTACTGATGTTTCTTGTTCTTATTTTTTTTTCTTTTTTATTTCTCTGGTGTATCAACAAACGAGAGAAATATATTTTTTTTTATGATTTTCTTGCTTTTTATTGGTCTCTCTCTCTCTCTCTCTCTCTCTCTCTCTCTCTCTCTCTCTCTCTCTCTCTCTTCTCTCTCTCTCGTATTGTAAATTAGATTTTTATAAAAATATTAATATACATTTTTTCTTAACTATTTGATTCATGCCTGAACTTTCTTATCCTGTATCTTACTTGCCGTTTTGTTTATGGCAAATTAGCATGTTAGATGTCCAAGTACCCACAAAAATAAATAAATGAATACATGAAATAAAATAAATAGATAAAATAAACCCCGAAAGCTACTTTATGGAGTCTGATTTCACCTTTATTCAGAATTAAAGTGATTTCCGCCGAAATAAAAATGACAAACCGATACTATGTATACTTGTAAATCATTATGCAGTCTGATCTGTTCAGCCTCAAAATGTACTATTCTCACTCTGTGCCATTTCAAAGAACAATACTTAAAACTATTTTGTGATGCATAGTTGGTAGATGGAGAGATAGACAAACATATGGACAAACAAAGAAATAAAGCAGTTTGATATTGCAAACCTCCGGCAAGGCAGAGTGATCGACTCCGAGAGCCTGCTTTCCCCGAAACTTTCCATTCTTATCTCATTCACTATCTTATCAGTCACTGTCGGGCATGAGGCACAACCTGGTGCAAAAATGTTAATCAGAATCCAAACCACTCATTGTTTTTTTTGCGCAGTCTTGCAAACAAACTTTTTTTTTCTTTTTTGCGCAGTCTTGCAAAAAAATTTTTTATTCTTTTTGCCCATTCTTGCTAACAAACTTTTTTATTCTTTTTGCCCATTCTTGCAAACAAACTTTTTTTTTTTCTTTCTTTTTTGGCCATTCTTGCTAACAAACTTTTTTCTCTTTTTGGCCATTCTTGCAAACAAAACTGGCCATTCTTGCTAACAAACTTTTTTTTCTCTTTTTGGCCATTCTTGCAAACAAACTTTTTTTTCTCTTTTGGCCATTCTTGCTAACAAACTTTTTTTTCTCTTTTTGGCCATTCTTGCTAACAAACTTTTTTTTTTTTTTTTGCCCATTCTTGCTAACAAACTTTTTTTTCTCTTTTTGCCCATTCTTGCTAACAAACTTTTTTTTTTTTTCTTTTTGTCCATTCTTGCTAACAAACTTTTTTTTTCTTTTTGTGCAGTCTTGCAAACAAACGCAAACAGACAAACAAACCGAAACAAAAACACACCCTGTCGGTGGAAGTAGATCTGGCAACAAACAGTGGTACCAGATGGGGTTGTATTCCACTGCTTTAACTCTGCTCACAAGGCAAAGACCGGCAGGCAATTGTTAATTGGTAATAATGTTTGCCTGTCGGACTTTGTTCGACCGTGTGGACGCACCTTAGGTAGCAACAAGAACACGTAGGTGGGTAAACTCCTAACTCTTGCAGCATAGTTAGCGGAAGTAGTAATATATAAAGAACGAGATTCGTCGTTGAGATAATCAGGAAGAAAATCACTCATCACTTGTCAAACAGCCATCAAAATAGCAAGTCATTTTGCTCTTAAAAGAAGAGGTTCCGTTTCCCTTCAGGGTATTTATCTATTTATTTATAAAGATTTTTTTTTATTTGCTGATTTTATTGATTATCGTATGTTATATTTTGCTTTTAAGTTTTACTTTCATCTCCTTTGCTATTTTGTAGTACCTTGTAGCCATAGGTGTTGCACTGATGCCGTGCGATTTTTTTCTGTGTAGCCATAGGTGTTACATTGATATCGTGCAATAGTTTTCTGTGTAGCCATAGGTGTTACGCTGATATCGTGCAATAGTTTTCTGTGTAGCCATAGGTGTTACACTGATATCGTGCAATTGTTTTCTGTGTAGCCATAGGTGTTACACTGATATCGTGCAATAGTTTTCTGTGTGGTTGTAAAAGTGCAATCTTTCGATATTCTTTTTAGGTAAAAACAGGACATCATGCAGCATTTTTGTATTTGATTGTAAAATTGAACTGGTGCAGTGTTTTCTATGTGGATGCAAAATTACAACCGTCCATTATTTTTGGTATGTAGGTACCAAATCTATGTCGTGCAATATTTTTCTAATTAGGTGTGATACTGAAGCTGTGCAATATTTTCCTGTTTAGGTGTGAAATTAAAGTTGTGTAAAATTTTTCCATAAAGATGCAGCTCTACGTGCTAAATTGAAGCCATGCAAAGTTTTAATATATAGATATAAATTAAAATGCAATACATTTCCATTAGGAGAAAAGTGTAAACCTTGCTATATTTCTATACAAGAGCTAAATGATAACATAGCAAAATTTGGTCTATAAAGTTACACAATTGCAAATTTTTTTCTTATTCAAAATGAGTGGAAAAGTTAGTCCCGTAATATTTTTGCTGTTGAAAACTTTAAGTCATGCAATTGTTTTCACATACAGGTTCAGAGTATGTCGTACTAACTGTCTCTATGAGATGCAAAATTGAAGTTGTTTAATATGTTTCCTTTACAAGTACAAAATTAAAGTTGTGCTATTATTTCTACTTAGGTTGAAAACTGAGGTCGAGTAATATTTGTTACCAAGATGCTAAATTCAAGTCGTACAATATATTTTTGATAAAAAATAAAATGCAAAATTGAAGTCGTACAATATTTTCCCAGTACAGTGCAAAGTTGAAGTCGTGTAATATTTTATCCATGAAGGCATGAGATTGAAATATTTTTCCATATAGCAGATACTAAATTGAAGCGTAGTTTTTCATTCCTTGTAATGTTAAATTGAAGCCATGCAGTTTTATGTTTATGTAAAATTGAAGCTGTAAAGCATTTTTACTGCCATATGGAAAATTCATATACAGGTGCGAAACGTAATTTCAGCAATAGTTTTTCAATATCAGTGCAAAATTTAAGTCATGCAATATTTTTTTATGAGATGCAATATTTTTTATAGGTACAACAATAAAGATTTTTAATTGCAAAACTTCTGTAATGTCGCGTTTCCTGAACTTGAAGCAAATTCACTTACGTGAGGATTTAATTTTGTACACCAGCATCATATTTTGAGCTGAAAACTTGATTCTAACATTATGAATAACAATGGTTATAAATCAATCCCGTACATGATGAAAAAAATCGACGAAATATTAAAGTCTGCGGGATTCCCTTTTCTCCCCGAACATTGTTGTCTCCGGTTTCAAGATCATTAGAGGGAGGTGCAGCCTCTGTCCAAAAGAAACAGAGCAAAGGATTCTATATTTTCCACAGCCAGGAAGCTTTCCATTGTAGGCTCCTCGGGGCGGTTTATTTTCATCTCGTCTTTCTTTCTTTATTCATTCATTTCTTCTTTTTCTTTTTATTATTATTAATTTCCGTCGGTTTGTCATTTTTGTTCGCCTTCTTATTCGCAGTATATCCACATTCATGCAGTACCAGTGATAAGAAAAACCATTATTTGGCCATTATTCTGCAAAGGAGAATATTCATATATACGTACACTAGCTTTCAGTAATGTCTAATGCGTTCATACATACGCATTAAAGCCATGGGGATCGGATAATAGTCCCTTATGAAGAGAGAAAATTTAGTCATCTCGTCATAAGATACATTTTCTGTCCTAGGACGCAAGAGAGAGAGAGAGAGAGAGAGAGAGAGAGAGAGAGAGAGAGCGGAATGAAGATGGGGAGGGGGAACGGAGGGGGGGCAGGACGCCCGGTTCCTATCGCAAAGGCAGGATGTAATTGATCCTAAGCCACCTGGGCAATATCGCTCTCTGCTCCTAAACAACGGTAGCCCTCATTGGGAAAGAGAAAGGGTAAGGTTAGAGGAATGGCGTTGAATGTTGGAGAAGGCGGCTCAGTGTTGGAGAAGGTAGTTGAGTGTTGGAGGTGTCTGATTGAT
>NC_087203.1:106264208-106329208 GCF_015104395.2 Macrobrachium nipponense
CTGTCTTCCTTTTGGATGCTGTTTTAATGTTGGGCTATGTATTTATAATCTGTTCAGGGATCAACCATGTTGCATTTGCCCATTACAAGTGCTGTTTTGATCCCGTTACGGGCTGTGTTGTAACTGAATTTTTTTTGCAAATTTAGAGCAATTTAACATGCTGTTTTAAGGCGCTGTTGTATACGTACTTTTTTCTTTTTTGCTTTCATCAATTATGGTTTCTCTTTCTCTCTTTTATAGTTATTCTCAGATGTTTTGATTTTTGTTTACTTGTCTCTTCGAACACAAACATTTATATATATATATATATATATATATATATATATATATATATATATATATCTATATATATATATATAATAATATATATCGCTTTAGTGGCATCAATAAGTTTCTTGCAGGTATCTTCATACCGACGAAGTTTTTTCCGATTCTCGTTCGTCAATTTCTGGTGAAATATACGCAGACTTCCTTCTTCCATTTATTGAATTTTGTCACGAACAGCTGTTTCGCCCCTTATGGCATTATCAAGCGACTACGACTTACAATCTGACCTTTCGGCCTATTTATCTCATCGTGTGGGGAGGTATGACCTCGAGGTATGGGTACTGGTTAGTCTAGGGATTAACAGCTTAAGGGCGTTGTTTTAGTTACAAAGAATATAAGGGACATAGTACTGCGACAATAAGAGTGAAAGTTTAAACAGTGGTTAAATAAATATTCAAAATACAATGCCATGTGCTAGAGTTTTCCTTAAATGTATGTTTAAAATTAATATGTTACATGTTGGTTTTAGATAAAAATTACAAATTACATACAGGAATGAAAATGAATATAGAAATCTAAATACGGGAGTACAAATATATGTATATATTTTATAGCATGCATAAAGGTACAAGAGATAATTTCTGTTTATACATAAAGTGTATGATTTAAAATTGAGTGTGTGTGTGTGTGTGTGCGTATGTCCAAAATGGTCTACGTTGGTTAACGGTTGCTGGTTCGTGTTGGGCGGGGTCTCAGCGACCTGAGTAAGGATGTTACTTGACTTTCGCTGACGCTGGGTCTTCTCATGCCTTCCAAGGGGCGCGATGTTCTCGGGGGATTGGATTGCGCGCTGTCTGGTCCCTGTTGGCTTGGGTATTCCTTCTCCTGCTGGAGGGGAGTATATGGTCCGATTCTTGTTGGACGTTTCAAGGTCGGCTTCTGAATAGCGATGCTCACTGCTTCCGTTATTAAGAGGCGACCGTAGTTGTCTTCTCTGTGTACGACCTGGGTGCCTTCTATGAGCTCTTGTAGAGATGGCTTCCTGTCGTGAACATCTATGTAATGTTGATGGATGGCCCCTTGATTTCTATGAGCCAGCAGACGTCTCCGAAGGGTCGTTGTAGTGTGCCCGATGTAGTTTTGGCTGTGAGGTTTACACACCTCCTCTGGACAAGTAAATTTGTAAACTACATTCGTGCACATCTCCTTCGGTCCCCCCGGAGAGGTGCTGTTCTTCATTATTAAGGCTGCTACAAGGTTGGGCTTACTATATATCCTGAGGCTTATTTTATGGTAAGGGGCTTTTAGGTTACGCCTCTGTTTATTATCCCGCGTAGTGTGCAGCAATCCTCCTTGTATGCAGACCCATAATGTACACGATGGTAAATAATCAAGTTTTCCTCGTTTTCGCCATGGTGTTGGGTTGGTAAAATTCGTCCATTTTCTTTTTTATTGCTGCTTCGATAATTTGATCTGCATACCCGTTGTTTGTCAGCAGTTGGCGAATTCGGTCGAGTTCGTTTATGTATATCTTTCCATGATGAGCTGTGTGAAGGTTGGTTGTGTTGACATACGCACTCACGGACAGACTTTTTTATATGCGTCCGGGCACTCCCCGCGTGCGTTCAAGCAACGGCCAGCGTTCGTTGCTTTCGTATAAACGGTCGTCTTAAACTGTCCTTCTTGTTGTTTTACCAGGACATCAAAAAATGGCAAAGTCTTCTGCTGGCTGTGCTCTGTGTGAAGTTGACACTGAGTTCTTTCAGAGCATCTGCTAGTTTTTTGGTATCTTCAGGCTCTTTTATTGTGACGAATATATCGTCGATGATATATATATATATATATATATATATATATATATATATATATATCTATATATATATGATGTGTAAAATCCAATTTGGAGGAAAAAATGAAGTTTTATATTCAAAGTTGTACTACGTATGAATTACCATAATTGCCAATCATTCGACTTGCTTTTGGAAAAAAACATTAATTTTAGCTGGTGTCAACCTGAAAATGCCCTGAATACTTCAACTTAAGCCTCTCCCCCGCTCCCCGCAACCCCTCTCTCTCTCTCTCTCTCTCTCTCTCTCTCTCTCTCTCTCTCTCTCTCTCTCTCTCTCTCTCTCAATGCACCTTTGTCTTCACAGTGTTTAACTATTAGACGTCTTTTGATGCTTTCAGTCACAAGACGTTGCGTTAAGTTATGTTTCATAATTCCTTACGCTATGGTTTTCTGCTCGAGCTAAAAGGCATCTCTTGGCATTGCCCTTCGATTCTGAGCCTTGGGATACGTTTTTATGACAGTGGATTAGACATTTGGATGAACAGCTAAATATTCTCCTTCACACTAAGTAAAATGCAGATAATTTGTGCAAATTTGGGCATCACTGAAGTTGGACGTGGGTTGTGTATTCAGCTGTGCGCTTCTGTCTGTCCGTTTGTCTGTTTATCTCTAGATTCTAGAAGCTCATTTCTCAAAAAAGTTATTTGTAGGGGTTAGCTCCTGGGCAAGATAGAATTTCGGGTGGTGATGCAGATGTTACTTCCTGAAAAATTCGTTTGGCGTTTCTAATGAGTACCACATCATATTATGACCTTCAATATTTACGAGAACAGTAGGTTAATTTTTGTGGATTCGGCAAAAGTATAGTGTTCTCAAGGAACTTTCTTCTAGTTTCCCAGTGTCATCACCAATGAAAGAATTGCAGTAACTGTTAACTGGTTATTATAAATTGTAGAATTACTGGTCGTTTGATTAATAGGAAAGTGAGGTGATGCCGAAATCCATATTAACTAGGTAAGCCATTTAGGATTCAGTTAAGAAAAGAATTGGTCAGGCTTTTTGTTGTCATGAATTTGCTCCGATATAGACTGAATTTGTGTTGTCCCTACTAGCTTTTTTTCCCACCATTTAAATTGACTTGCTGTTGCAGAATTTGAGCTTTTCTTCAAGACATTGATAACTCAGAAAACACTTAAGGTCCACTGGTATACGTGTGCAAGGATACTCGTATTTATATTTATATGAATTGCTTATATAATCATCTTATGACTCACTTCCAGAGAAGATTATCTACATAACCAATAACGTTGATACTGTACTAATTGAACAGTTAATTAGAAGTAAATATCCTTGTTACTGCGAAGCTGATTACAATGTAATCCGGTGTATTAGGTCCCTCTTTGCTTAAGGAACTCCGTCGCCTCAAGGGAAAGATGCATCAAATCGCACTTCAGCTTCTCAAAGGAATGTCTCCCTTCAAGGCTCAGACTAACAGAATGAGCTACTGAATGAGTGCTTATTGGAGAAATGCCACATTTATGAACTGTTCTAATGTTCAGTTGTGAGGTTCTCGGTGAAGGTGTTTATTGGCACTTTGTGTGAATTATAATGATCTGGTGAAGGCTTTTTTTTCATAATTTTTAAAAATTATAGATGGTTATGTTAAGTATAAGTATACCTTAGTTTTACCAGACCACTGAGCTGATTAACAGCTCTCCTAGGGCTGGCCCGAAGGATTAGATATTTTTACGTGGCTAGTAACCAGTTGGTCACCTAGCAACGGGACCCTACAGCTTATTGTGGGATCCGAACCACACTATATCGAGAAATGAATTACTACAACCAGAAATAAATCCCTCTGATTCCGCGTTGGCCGAGCCGGGATTCGAACTTCGGACCACCAGATTGGCAGATGAGCGCGAAAACCACTCGTCCAGCGTGGAACTCAATGGTGAAAAATGGATTTAAAATGCGCAGGTGACTATGCTAGGAATGCATTTAAAAAGGGAAGTCAACTTGCGAACAACAAACCACTTGTGTCATCCCGGTTAAAAGAATCAAGGCTTTTGAAACTTGGGATATTCAAAGTTCGCTCTTCCACGCCAAAAGTTCGGAATTTATATTTGTCGTCGTTTTTCTCTTCCTTCACTTTTCAAACGAAGAAAACCGAGACGTGCTTGAAGAATGAACAGTTTGGCTTGTCTCCAAAAAAGTGAGCTGAGATATTTAATGGATTTGTCCTCAAAATGCTGATGGGCCACCTCATAACTGTAAACGCTTCAGGTAAAAACTTTCTCAGAGTGGAATGTCGCCAATTCCAGTTGAAAGAGAGAGAGAGAGAGAGAGAGAGAGAGAGAGAGAGAGAGAGAGTGATAAACAAACTCAAGGGATACCTTGTTCTTAATATATAGTAACTTTCATTTTCACGTAAAAAGATAATTGGCTTCGTTAGAGAGAGAGAAAGAGAAAAAAAATATATACTCGATCTTCGGCACCACTAGTGAATCATTCTATTTCTCATACCTCTTTTTCTTTCTCTCCAGCCGCAACTGCGACCACTACAGTCAACTGAGGCACAAGTGGTTTTTCAATGAGGACCCAAATAGTTAGGTCTTATCCTAACAATGAACCTGGGATCTATTGCCAGAGAGAGAAAGAGAGAGATTCAGAGGAGATAGAGAGGAAGGGAGATAATACTTCTGACCCACTCTTGTCTGTGGAGAGCAGCCAATAAAACGAACGATAACCATAAGTGTCCCGCATTTGTCCTTACCCAGACTCAAAAGAATTCTTAAAAAAAAAAAAAAAAAAAAAGAGAAGTTCAGGGGCTTTTGGTTTCCAGACGAACGTTCAAAAATCGTCGAATCGCTTTCGGAAGCCACTTCGTTGCTTGCCTCATCCAATTTGCAGTGTGGTTCTCGTTGTACTCACCAGGTTCCATAATTCTAAAAGTGGTTTTTAGCAACCGGGAGATCAGCCGGTTTGATCATTCCATAATACTGGTACAATTCGGGTCCCAAATCAATAACGTTCCCTTTTATCAGGTCCACCTGAAACATTTACCTGAAAATCAACTGCCAGGTAATAATGTCTAAGTCATGCAAAATTATGATACATTTTTTTTATAGTTCATCACCTCCATATTTAGAAGCATGCAAACACTACTTCGTGAGGTGAAGGCATATAAACGCTGGAAGAGGGAAAACATAATACCGTATGTTCAATTGTGTACTTTTACAAAATGACAAAGCATGTAAATGAAATTCTAAAAAGTGCTTCAGTAAACATAATCAACATCATAGCACTGAATTCTACGACGTCATGAATCACTGACGTCTATGCCAGTAACGATGCTATACAGTTTGAGAGGTTTCCAACGGGTCAGAAATTAAAGAAATGCCACATATTTGATATCAAAGAAAGGGCCAAATCCTCCTTTAATGAAATAAGATCCGGTGAGTCCGAACGGTGATTGGGTGAGGGCTTTGACGATGAGGATGAATCTGTTGGATGTTCTGTATAGAAAAAATGTTATCCAGGTCATCCTCAAAAAAAGTTAAGGTACGATATTTCCGCATGACTGGATTATCTGTGGAAGTATCAAGTGCCTGAAGAATGTTGCAACATCTCGTGGAATCAAGATGTTACGTAGCTTTTGAGTTACGAAAAGAGTCGTAGTCGTATAGCTGCTGAGACCTGAGAAGGGGATGCGGGAGAAGAGGGTTTATGAGAAGATGTAAACAAAATCGGAGGAGGTCTTCCATAAGATGAATTTTACAGGGGAGATAGAAAGCGCGACGTATGCCGACATGTTCTCTTAAGATACCACGTGAAGCTCGTGCTCATGTAAAGAATTTCTAGCACTGTTTGAGTGTGTGTGTATATATATACGTATATATACATATATAACTATATATATACACATATATATATATATATGATATATATATATATATATATATATATTATACATACACACACACACATATATGCGTACATGTATGTACTTATGTAGTGGGTGTTTTGGGTGTGTAATTAAAGATCAAACTGATGTATTCAAAAGCAGTCAAGCCGTCATTATATATATATATATATATATATATATATATATATATATTTGAATCGTAAAACATGCCGAAGTTCTTACATCAGGTCTTGTAAACCTTTCACTGCAATTTCTAACCGTAGCAAAAAAAAAAAAAAAAAAAAAAAAAAAAAAAAAATTAGAAAAAGAATCATGAATGACGTTGAAAAACCAGAGAAGCATAAAATTTCTCCTTCAGTTTTTCTTTCTAATAGACGTTTTGGTGAATCGACGTACAGCTTTATTTATTCCTCTCCCCTCGTATGATTATCATTATTATTTGTGTGCATCCATAGTCTTTCTAGCTCAGTGTTTGACCCCAAAATTTTAGTATTCGTTATGCCTTTTTCTTCAAGGGAAATTATTATTATTATTATTATTATTATTATTATTATTATTATTATTATTATTATCATGGAAAAATATGTTTTTGGTTGCAAATGATATAAGGAAAAAGTTACAGGCCTACCTAAATGCATTGTTTGTTGCGTAACGAACACTGTGTCAGTGTGTGTTGTGTGTGGACGCCAGATGCTTGTTTCTTGCTTTTTTATCAGTCGCCCTATGTGATACTGCGATGTGGCAACAAGATTAACGTGGAAAATAAATTGTCCAAATCTTGTTGAGGAGGCTAGATCATGAAGAGAGAATGGAAGAGACTCCTCTGAGGAAACGTATATGTAAAGTTTGATTGCGCTGGATAAGTGGAGTACCACGAAAGCACTGTGCTGAATGGGTCAGAAGTATTAGTTTGTAAAATGTCTCGTATCTAGGAGAATGAGAAATTATTTGCTAGATAAGAGGTGAGCGGTACTGTGTATAGAAGGGAAATTGCTAATAAGATGGATGTTCCACTGAATGCTCCTCAGGAGACACTCCTTTTTATGGGAAGCGTCGTATTCGCTAAATTCAAGAGAATATCGTTTATTATTTCGAAGTGCCAATGATATACAAAGGGAAGATAGTATGTATATGTATATATATGTATATGTATGTATAGTATGTGTTTGTGTGCCGGTTGATAAATATTGCCAGTTCAGTTTGCCCTTTTGATTTATCTACTTAGTTTAATCATTCTCTGCTGTTAAATGTCCCAGAGTTTCTTCTCTCTCTCTCTCTCTCTTCTCTCTCTCTCTCTCTCTCTCTCTCTCTCCGGCCTCGCGCTAGTTGAAGTTTTGCCTTAGTTATCATTACAAGGAGAAGTTAATGAGAAAACTTTGCCCATCGGCGAGTTGATTTATAAAAGGAAGTTCTTGTGATAACAACAAACGATGCCAATTTCTGTCCGAATCGCTTCAGGTTCTTGGCGACTCCGGGGCTGTTGCTGGTTCAGAGAAACTCTTCTTCTCTTCTCCAATTTTTCTTTCCGCCACTGTAGAGCCCCTCAAAGTCTTTACTCCAGTTTTTGAGCCAGTGGTTTGCGCTTACGTCAGCTCGGACTTTATTATTATTATTATTATTATGTAAGCAGATGAAAAGTATTCGGTACAAGCCCACAGGGGGCCATTGGCTTGAAATTCAAGCTTCCAAAGAGTAAGGTGTTCATTAGGAAGAAGTAAGGGGAGGTAAAGTGAAATACATACAGAAGAGACCCTACTTAAGAAAGGAAAAAAGAATCAATTAATGAACTTGGAAAGAATTTAATGAGTTTAAGCCAGATCGACTGATGCACACACACACACACACACACACACACATATATATATATATATATATATATGATATGTATATATATATATATATATATATATATATATATATATATATATATATATATATATTATATATAGAGTGTGTGCGTGTGTTTGTGTTTGCTTATATGTGCCTCGAGCCATGAACCGGGCTCGAATCCCCGTACAAGGACCTTATGATATAGGCACCTTTTAGCTTCTTGTGTATGTAAATAGTGATATAGGCACCTTTTAGCTTCTTGTGTATGTAAATAGTGAATACTAGGCACCTTTTTTTTTTTTAGGGCTTTTCTGGTATGTAAATAAGTGATCAAATAAGGGGGCACCTTTTAGCTTCTGTGTTATTGTAAAAAAATAGTGGGATATGGGACCTTTTTTTAAGCCTTCTTGTGTATGGTAAAATAGGTTGACTTAAGAAAAAGCATTGGGTAGCAAGGGTGACAGACTTTTTCAAGTCTCTGTCTCTCTCTCTCTCTCTCTCTCTCTCTCTCATGAGAAAGTGCGTATATCAATACAATTCCTGAGCGAGTTGGATAGTAAACGCCATTTGTAGTTGATTGTTTGTAAATAACAAAATGTCATGGTGATGTGATGAAAATATATGCATGTGTTTATAAATGTATGTATGTATGTATGCATGTGTGTATATGTGCACGCGCGGAAGCATAGAAACTACATATACCTATTTGTAATAGAATTTATTAATGAAAAAGCTCTTAAACGCAGACGGTGTTATATCCATGAGAAGCGCAAGCTGTAAAAGATTCTTGTCTTTCCAAAGCACCTAATATTAATCGAAGAGAGAGAGAGAGAGAGAGAGAGAGAGAGAGAGAGAGAGAGAGAGAGAGAGAGAGAGAGAGGAGGGGAAGGATTGCTAATATGGATGGCGGAATGGAAGTGACACGCATTTACTGAAGTGGAATTAATGGAGAAGACGAGGATAAGGGAAGAAAACTGGCTAAGGACATAGGATGGATTTCGGAAATAAATGAGACGAGACAGAGGAAGAATTTTTTATTATTATTTAATTTTTTTTTACATTTTTTTTTATTTATACAGGAGTTGCTGGAACGGCGAACGTAACACCCATATTTAGCGCTGGAAATATATATATATATATATATATATATATATTTAATATATATATAGGTATATATATATATATATATATATATATATTATATTAATTTCCGTTTCTTCACCAGGGAAACCAAAATCAGAAAGAGAATTCTGAGGCTAGACAGTGGAGAGAAAGAGAATAATGAAACCGTTGAAGCAGTGTTAACGGCTTGCAGCTATAGCTGGTTCACTTAAGGTGGATTCTCGTTTGAGGCCGACGCTTACGAGACGTTTGTTTGGCGGCCGCTGATTGGCTGGTGCCAGGAGGAAGGCCGCTCCCAGCCAATCAACGGCCGTCAAACAAACGTCTCGCAGGCATAGGGCTCGCCCAAGAATCTACCTTAAATGAAGTTTGTACCAGCTATAGTCGACGAGTGAATGGGAGAGTAGGTGGCTTGTTGGGTGATGCGGAATAACAACACCCACAGATTGTGAAGGACGGGAGCGAGAATGACCACGGGAGTGAGTGAAATATAATCACCGAAATTCCAGAGAGATTTTGGGATATAGTTCACTCATTATACATCTTTCCTAAAAGGGTCAGGGTATATGAGAGCCGAAACAACCGAAACAACTTTGGGTTGTGGGAATAACGTAGAGACTAATTAAAAGAGGTTTAGAATAAACAAAAGTATAATGAGAAGAAAATAGGAAAAATCGTTTAGGGAATATCACAGAAAAACGTCAGATTTCAGGAAAACTTAAATTTAATTTCTTGGAGAGAGAGAGAGAGAGAGAGAGAGAGAGAGAGAGAGAGAGAGAGAGAGAGAGACTCGACTGCAAGAAAGCAAACGCAATATTCCGCTTTAATCTGTAAACGAGACTTGGAGACCATCACCACCCAGTGATCTGATAGCCTCCTTGTGAACGTGGATACAGAAACGTGCTCTTTAATCCCTTGAACTTTACGCTGCGACCATATCTGTCGTCAAGATCAGAGATACCCCAGGGATTTACACCTTAAATACACCTATTGCCTCTGTTCCATTCTCCCCGCAGAATCTGCTGTAACACAGTGGTTCCCCAAATACATTCCTTGAGGGTAAAATGACCTGGAAATTACTCTGAGGAAGAAGTCGTAAGAAACTTTTTTTTTATTGAGATAAAATAATAAAAAGACTTATATCCTTACCATAAAATCATATTGGTTCTTTCGTGACCTATACACCTTCAGCCTTGAAGGCCATCAATAACTTCTTTGATTTGGTTCGGTGTTTTCTTTTAGGAAGAACTCCGTAAGGGGGGAGAGGGTAGTGCCGTCAGTGCCCCTCATGCGGTACAATGTAGGATTCTGCTTTCATATTCTCTCTCTTCCATGTGACTTTCCACCCTCTCTTAACAACTGATTCATGTTGCAATGCGAGATTTTCCTCCTGTTACACCCATTCTACTCTCCAACTTCCCTTTCAGCGCTGAATGACCTCATTGGTCCCAGTGCCTGGCCTTTTGCCTAAATGCCATATTCAGTTCAATTTTATAAATGTCTTATAAAAGTTTTTTTTTTGGATTCTGTTACGTTGAACTCTGATGTAAAGGAAAATATTGAAGGCAAATTAAAATGAAATTTCCAAGGACATGCAGCGTAATGTGTGTGAGTGAGTTTGCATGCACGAAATTGTGCTTTGTGGAGCTTGTTAAACAAATTTCACTCAACTATAATTGCTGACATGCTCAATGATGCAGTTTTACATTCTTGTATCTGTATACCTCGTGATATGTAACTATTATAACTACAAAGGGGGTTGCATTTCCTTAAATGAAAATAAATGCAGGCATGAACGTATTTAGAGTTACTTCTCTGTTTGTGAAAATATATATTAAACATCTAGACAGTGATGTCGTTATAGAAGTCGGCAGGAAGATACACGATCGCCATTCGTGGTATTATATTAAAAAATCAAGATTTCTTCATTGTATGAAGTTCATGGATACAACCAAATGTTAAAAATATCAAGAACTTATTTGACAGGTAATACTTGCCAGAACAATTCTCTCTCTCTCTCTCTCTCTCTCTCTCTCTCTCTCTCTCTCTCTCTCTCTCTCTCTCTCGAACGAACGAACGAACGAACGAACGAACGACACGTCAGAAAATCCTGGCCAAGAAAATTAAATATATGTTATTGTTATGGACATCCTGTCAAAATAAGTTTTCAGTCGATAAGCGGCAGTCCTTTAGTGCCTACTAGACCCAAAGATAAGGAATCCGCGAGCTATCCAAGAGAGAGAGAGAGAGAGAGAGAGAGAGAGAGAGAGAGAGAGAGAGAGAGAGAGAGAGAGAGGCCCAGATAAAAAGTCGCTCTGTTTGAAAAGCGGCTGTTTAGTGTTTCATTAAAGGATTTTGTTTGCTACGGGAAAACACTTATTAGAGCTGTGCCATCCTGAGGTAAAATTTGGCCATTTTCTAATTGGCTATTTTCTCATTCGGTTGTCTTTCCTTTCGCTTCGTCCGTCAATTGCTCTGTTCGTTCAACCTGTCTAGCATAGAAGCCTGAAAAGTTGCCAAAAAATAATTATACAGTGATGGATAAAGAGGATTTCATATACAAATAGGCTTATAAAAATCGCATGTGTATATTAACCTACAGAGATGTCCCTCAGTCGTGGGTACATTACAAAATTCTGTCTTACGAAATTTCTGCCACTTCTTCTACCCCTACCCCTCCCTTTCCCCTCTACTTTTTCTCTCCTTTTTCGCCGGTAGAAAACAATTTCATGATCTCTTCCACTTCAGGTGTACCATGCCATGAAAGTCCTCTGAGCCGTAAGAAATGTCCCCTCTCTCTCTCTCTCTCTCCTCTCTCTCTCTCTCTCTCTCTCTCTCTCAGTTCCAGCCACATCCACCCACGTTCCTTAGCCCCCAGCAACCACTTCAGACTTGCTGCCTCCAACAGCCGTCAACGACGCTCCCAATTAGCTGAGGTCTCTCATTCAGCGTCAAGAACCCCACCAACCTCCTCCAGGTGGAACAGCCTCTCCTGTAATTTACCCTGAAGTGCTCGCTGTATCTTTTTCAAAAAGGCACCGTAGACTGTAATAGCAAGAGTGACTTTTTCTAGAGAACACTCGTGAGCGGCCCATGAGAGGAAGAATCCTTTCTGGCATAAATTTAGCTTCATCAGGCATTTGGTTACCGGCCGACTGAGGTGTCATGGAATGTAATGGAATGAACCTTCATACTCACTTGCCGCAGCCATTTCCAGATTTATCTCTTTCCACAGGCATGACTTTTCACAGACACGACTTTTCACGATGTTGTTTTCTGTTGTGTATAGTCAATGATTCGCCAACCATGAATCATGTGGTGTCCAGGAAAGAAGTCTTGCTTTTATTTACAGCCTACTACTGACAAAGCTTTTCACTTAACGCTTTTCTTTTAAAATACTGTTTTCCGTTCTGAGACCATTCTCTCTCTTGTCTTGATATGAGTAACTCGTACAAAACAAGGTTCGTCTTTTTCTTGGAATGAAACAAGAGCCTTCGTTTCAGGAAACAGGAATCCTAAATGAAGTGTGCGTGTGTGTGTTTGTATATATATAATATATATAATTATAAATATGTGTATATACTATATATGTGTATAACTTTCATACACTTATATATAATTTTCACGTGGTTCCATTCTGTCTTGGATGCAGTTTCTACCTCTATAGTGACAGGAACTGGGATGACAACATCCAGGCTCGTCGACGTAAAAAAAAAAAAAAAAAAAAAAAAAAAAAAAAAAAAAAAAAAAAAAAAAAAAACAAAAAAAAAAAAAAAAAAAAAAAAAAAAAAAAAAAAAAAAAGCAATCAAATGGGCTGATAAGAGTAAAGATGAAAGAGTAGGAGGAATTTCAAAAGATACTTAACTGAAATATTTAAGATTTTCCCCGTCTTTTCTAATAGTTTCTTTTCATTTTTCTTAGGGGTTAACATGATGGGTGCTTTAATAGAGCAGTCACGCAGAAAACAATGGAAAAAAAGGTTAAAGGGGGTTGGGGGGAGGTGGGAATAAAAGTCGTGCTCAACGGAGAACAGGAACGCAAGCCTTCTAAGGAATATGATACTGAAAAGAAGAAGAAAAGGTAATCCGAAGAGATGTCTTGCATTTTAAGACACGTCAGGAATCCCTTCCATAAGTGACACTATTTGAGTCTTCTTTAATTTAGGTCACATATTCTATATATACTTACAAACACAAACACACATCTATTATATATATATATATATATATATATATATATATATATATATATATATATATATATATATATATAGTGTTTGTGTATTTGAGAGAGAGAGAGAGAGAGAGAGAGAGAGAGAGAGAGAGAGAGAGAGAGAGAGAGAGAGAGAGAGAGCAAGTAATTACCCAAGATAAATAACCTTTACTTTACGGATACCAGGGATGCTAGGACAGCTGGCCCTCCTAATTTCGGAGAGTGCCATTAGATGTCGTCCCAGCCATTATTTTTAGCAAAGATGAATCTGCCCTCCTGCGTCACCTATTGCTTTCAATTTCATTGCTCTTAAGCCGATGAGAACTCATTTTATTTCCCAGTTGTGTCCCGAAATTTTTAGAGAATAATAATAATAATAATAATAATAATAATAATAATAATAATAATAAGAGCATGTTTGAAAGATTAGAGGAATTTTAAAAGATAAGATCATCAACTACAATATTTAATAAGATTTACCTTGTCTATTCTAATCTTTTTAAAATCATTTTTAAAATTATTATTTAATGATTATTAACGTTTTTCTCACTACTTGATAGTCCTAAATAATAATCATCCGTAGTTGTAAATCGCCGTTCCCTCGAAGTAAAGTTTGTTGTCTGTGCTCAGTGCTTGGATGGGTGACCCCGCCTTCGGACTCTCGACGATGTAGAGAAAACTTCCCAGGATAAACAAGGGTAACACAAGAAACCTCTTCTCGAATAGACAGCTGCTTAGAATTTTGCAGTATATTATAATCCTGATTCACGCCCTCTACCGGGAGAAGGTTTATAGAGACAATAATAGATTTTGTATTGAATGAAGATCGCAAAATACTTTTACCGAGTGCTTTAAAGAAATTCATGCGAAATATGACAATGGAATGGCATGAATTGTAAGGTAAAAATGTGCAGTTGCAATGAATTTGAATTTGAAAATACTTAAGATATTAGTTAAGAGAACATTGCTTAATATATTGGCTCTGACATTTTTGAGTGCCTGCCGGACCATTTTGATGAATAGTTTCAGGTTTAGTATAAATAAATTTACAAAAAAAGGGGTCTGTGGTTTGTTTTGACTTCGCCACAGGCCTGTGTGTGGAAGACTTTCAGGAATATGCTAAGAAAATGCCTTCATGAGAATCGCACCATTTGCCGTTGCACATCAAAAGATTAAAGAACAAATGATCATGAAGTTTCCAGTTATTTATTTTCACCCTGACTGTTAAGCCGCCTGACGGTAAATTTAGTCTACAAAACCTTGGGGTTGTCCCCCTCCAAGTCATGCATAATCATCAACAGTGTATAGATTGAACGAATAATGAATCTCACAAGGATAATATTGTTTGACGTAATTGCTGTCACTATCATCAAGAAGATGAGCCTTGATGAACGAGAACGAGGAAGCTGAGACGGACTCATCCACCACATATTATGTTCTGTAGGGGAGAATAGTGATTGTCGAGCCAACTTTATCAATGCAGATAAAATGCAAGTCTGGCGAGAATTGGGCCCACTGCACTTGCTGAGAAACAGAAATTAAGTTAAAATATCAGCATGAGCCACAGTGTCTTCTTAAAATGGCTTGGTGTGTTAATTAAAGACTGGAAAATGATAAATTGCTGGAAATGCGGGTGAAAGGACCTAGCATCTAGGAAGTACAAATAAGTAAATGCTGAATTAGCTATAAATGTTGGTTCATTTAAGAGGCAGACGTATTGCATTTATGTTTCTAAGGTTTCTAAGAACTCTTATGAGGCAGTTCTTGGGGTGCACAGTAATTCCTTTAAGTAATTTATTTATATCCAGACAGTGGTAAAAGGATGAATATGGAGGCCTTGTATGTAATTATATTGAAGGTAGCAGCCTTACGATTGAATGTCACGGACAACTGAAGCTTCGAAGCTGCAATACATTTCCTTACATTTTAGATTTTCTTCCAGGAGAGGAAGCGGTTCTAATTATTATCATGAGAGAGAGAGAGAGAGAGAGAGAGAGAGAGAGAGAGAGAGAGAGAGAGAGCTAATTACTATTATTATGAGAGAGACAGGACAGAGTTTGCCTGATAAGCGAAATGACTTTCCTGTGGAGTTCCTGGCAATTTTAGCGAAAATTATTGCAATCATTCTTTTTCTTCGAGTGGAAATGTATTCTGCAATTTCTCTCTTTTTATTCTCGTTCGTTTTTCTCTGTTTTTTTCCAGCGATTTGGAAGACCTGTTCGACTTCGGAAGTTTTTGTGAGCGCTCCATTTTTTTAGAAACCTTTTTTTTTTTTTTTTTTTTTTTTTATGAAGTGTTTTAGTAATAAACATTTTGAAATTTTTGTTGAGTCTTGTGATCGCAACATATTATTGGTAGTCGTAAAAAGGTGTGTGTGTGTGTGTTGTGTGTGTGTATTGCTAAAAAGCTTTACTAACTTACATAAATGCTGTTGTTACTTATTCCTGGCGTAAATGACATGACAAGATTATCTTTTTTTCACTACCAATATGTTGCGGTCACAAGACAACAGACTCGACAAAAATTTCAAAATATATATATGAATCAAAATATATATATAAATCAAGACTACCTCGTGTTTCACATAAATTTCCGACTCACATTGGGATCGAACCCAGGTCTCTCGAATGAATGGCAAGGCCCTACTATACCAGCTGGTCCACACGTCACAAAAGAAGTTGGAACCTACTTAGGTACTTCTGTGCCTAGGGGTTTCCTGGCCAGGCTACCGCCTAACATACCAGCGAGTTTTACCCTATTTCCTGACCCACCAGTGACCCAATTGGTAGCATTTAGTTCGAATTACCCCTTCAGCTTGAATATGCTTCACATGAATAAATTTTCGACTCATTCGTATGGAACCTACGTCTTCTGTTGTATCCCGTTGCTTTCCATTTGAGAGACCTGTGTTCGATCCCGATGTACGTCGGAAATTTATATGGTAAAAGATAATTCGCCTTCTGACAAGCTTCCCTTTATGCTGATTTTATTCTTCATTGAGATAATCCGTCTCTGTTTAGCCACATCGAAAGGAAAATTCTCTCTCTCTCTCTCTCTCTCTCTCTCTCTCTGACACTCACCACTAAAGTTCAGCCATCAGATGTAAATAATAGAGCAAGGTAAAAAGGATGTCTGGAATCGGCTATCTGTCAACTAGACAGGAGCCTGGAAGGGAACGGATAACCCACCGAGACTGAGCGATTCTTCCTGGCATAGATGATGTTTGTGGTGGTCTTCGTCTGGAAGAGTTAATGTGGATTTTTGACGTGCGGTGTTGAAGAAGAAGAAGAAGAAGAAGAATTCAAAAGTTTTGCATAGGCCTGACGTAGTTTCTTCCCGTGGGGGAAAGGTTCCGTGTGCTGTTAGTTCCTGGCATTCGTTTTGTAATAGTTTGTTGTTTTGATATGAGGATGATTTTGTTAGTGATTACAGCAGAAGCATTCTTTGTGTTAATAATAAAAAGAATTTATTTTTCATGATGGTACTTCATAATTTTTTATTATAATGGTGCATCATAATCTTTTTGTTTATAATGGTACTTCGTAATTTTTTTCATAATGGTGCATCGTAATTTTTTTTTTCATAATGGGGCTTCGTAATTTTTGTTTATAATGGTGCTTCATAATTTTTTTTGTTCATAATGGTGCTTTATAACATTTTTCATAATGGTGCTTCATAATTTTGTTCATAATGGTGCTTCGTAATTTTTTTTAATAATGGTGCTTCATAATTTTTTTGTTCATAATGGTGCTTCATAATTTTTTTCATAATGGTGCTTCATAATTTTTTTTTCATAATGGTGCTTCATAATTTTTTTTTCAATAATTTTTTTTTCATCTTGGTGATGCATAATGTTTTTGTTCATAATGGTGCTTCATAATGTTTTTGTTCATAATGGTGCTTCATATTTTTTTTTTATAATGGTGCTTCATAATTTTTTCCATGATGGTGCTTCATAATTTTTTTTTCATAATGGTGCTTCATAATTTGTTTTTTCCATAATGGTGCTTCATAATTTTTCATAGTGGCCGACTTCACATAGGAACTAGAGTAGCTGGCGAATATAGACAGGCTTAACCTTAGCTGCCGAATTATGGTTGACACAATTTAAAATGTACTCATCCTCACTCCTTTTATACTTGTGTTATTCGTGCCTGCCTCTCTTACGTTTGATTTTTTCTTTTTACACTTTCATCGAGGATATTTCGCCTCCGTAAAGAATGTGGTCCAGCAGTCTTTTATGCTCACAAGCTTTAAGCTCTAAAGATGATTATTAAAGTATTTGTTTTATTGCAGATCTCTAGTCACTGTGAAGACTATTTCTGTCCTTCCAGTACATCCTCATCTAATACATTGCCAAAAAAGAAATTTTAAGCTCACGGAGAAATGTTTGATATGCTTAACTGCAGTTTTTGTTCGTTTTTTTGCAATTAACTGGCCATAGGTTTTTCATAGCAAGCAACTTAAGGTTGGTTCTTATTTTATCCGTAATTATGGGTACTCGGGTATTGTCTGGTGCGCAATATTTGACTCTCTCTCTCTCTCTCTCTCTCTCTCTCTCTCTCTCTCTCTCTCTCTCTCTCTATATATATATATATATATATATATATATATATATATATATAAATATATATATAATACACACAAACTATATATATAAATATATATAAATATATATATATATAATATACACACATATAAATATATATATATATATATATATATATATATATATGATATATATATATATATATATATATACATATACATACATATGGTCACCAGTATTATAATAACGAATTCACAATAACTTGGGAATAACTTGCACCCAAAGGGAATTTTTTACTAAAGTGTTCCTGCCGGGAATACTGGCTCGGGCAGATGTACTTATCAATCATAATTCTCCTTGGATGTGAATTATTAACAAGGTATATTGAAGCAATTATTTCATGATACTTGCGGACACACATATATATACATACATACATATATATGTGTATATATATATATATATATATATATATATATATATATATATATATATATATATATATATATAAATGTGTTACAGACATACGGTAATTTGTTCTGACATAAAAATCTGTAAGTGAACAGTGAACATAAATGATTGATTTCTACAAATGACTTTTGCTTCAAAAATAGTAGACTGTTTTCCTTTGGGTATTAAAACAATTCCCTGTCATTTAGTTTTGTATGAACGTCAACATTTGATGGGGTTATGACATTTATGTTTGTGACATGGGCGTAATATTTTAGGGGCCAGAATCAAATGTATATTCACAATACCAAAAAGCTCTTAACCAACAGTTTCTTTACCAATGCATCTAAACTTCGGGATTCTCTTCCAACCTCTTTTTTTCCCATGACTGACAACTACCATACTCTCCTTCCACATACTTTTATTCGCCTTTTTCATGACTGGGCCGGAAAAAGTCTTTAAACGTTATCCTTGATAGTTAGAAGAATTGTTTCAATTCTTTCATTTATTGTTTGTATTGTGTTTTTATCATTTACCTTTCAAGAAATAAATGATTACTGTTGTCGTGAATACTTTCTGGTAACTTGATTGTACCATAAGTTTGATTGGAGAAATTAGCCATCAAAGAGAGGGCCATAATTTGATTCCTTCTACTAATAGACGGAAATACTTGTGAGTACATATAATACATAATGTGTGTGAATTAATATATATATATATATATATATATATATATATTATATATATATATATATATATATATATATTATATATATATATATATATATATATATATATATATATTATACACACACACACACACACATTAATTCTAGTTTGATGCCTATACTATGTTTTTTTCATCTGTCCATCCGCCTGTGGTGTTTGTGTATGGTAACACTGCGTCCCGGGCTTTAGATAGTTACGCTATGTGTAAGTTTTAGGTAAATAAAAGGATATCTGGGTGTACATTTGCAACTGAAAAGTGTTTTAATAATTTACTCTATGCGAATTACACCGTTAATATTCGAAATAGGATATTATTATAATCGTTGAATGTAAGCTGAATGTAACTATCTAAAGCCCTGGAAGCAGTGTTACCATACAAAAACACCACAGGCGGATGGGCAGATGGAAAAAAACAGAGTATAGTTCCACGTATATCCTACCGCTGACGGATCTCCATGGCGCACTTGTTTGAATTTTCCGTATTTTACAGAAATATGAAAAAAAAGAAAAACAAGCAAATCCAGATAATTGCCTCGTTTCGTCGATATCTCCCGGGATGTCCTGTGGACAGGCAGACATATCGATAGGCTAATAGACAACAATAATGGGTGATTACGCAACCTCTGTCAGGCTTCGTTGGTCGAGGTTACATCACCTCTCTCCATTTTATGATACTTTCCTTTGCACTCCCATTATTATAAGTTTTTCTTGTACTAATTTTTTTTCTTTGAAGTCCCATCTCTCTTGCGATTTTTTCCTTGTTAAAAATGATTTTCCTTATGATTTTTTTGTCCTTTTATGTCCTGCTGTTTTAATGAAATGGGTGAAACTCTTGGTATAATTGCCAAAAGATATTAGCATTAGTAATATCTTTTGGGATGTTTTACAAGCGCTAAAGAAGTAGGAAGTTTACTTTCCCATGTCTGTCTGTTTGTTTGTCTTGTCAGTGAGTATGTCCTAAATATATACAAACAAGTTTTTGATGAATTTCCCTAATGTGAATGGACTATGGGCTGAGGGTTAGTTTGTTAAATACCAATTTTTGTCTCCGTTTTCCAATGTTCCAGGATTGAGGAATTTATTTTCTCCACATGACCACCATATTTCGTGAATAAATCCAGTAATTTCCTTTACCAACACATTCTGAAGGTTTATAAATCTTCACAAAAATATGTATGCGTTGGCTGAGATACGCGTTTTCAGTTCTTTTCAATTGTTGTTATTATTATTATTATTATTATTATTATTATTATTATTATTATTATTATTATTATTATTATTATTATATAGCACTTATTTCCCTGTGACTAATAATATTCTTTTCTTTCTTTTTCAAGGTAAGCATCCAAGTCAAGTCTTTTTTAATGCAGTGTACGAAGAATATTAGTTCCCATCGTAAGTATAGTTGAATCATATGTTGCGTTATATTCATAAATGGAAGTGTCAAAATGGCTGCAATTTTCCTTCTTTAATTTTTGCCCCTAATATGCCTTATATATATATATATATACATATCATATATATATATAGTATATATATATATATTATTATATATCGTATGATATATATATTTATGTTATGTTCTTATATATATATATTTCTATATATATATATATATACATATAATATATATATATATATATAATATATATATATATACTATATACCATAATATATATATTTTAATATATATATGGTATGTTATATACATCTATATCTATATATATATATGATATATAATAATATATATGTATATACTATATATAGTATATATATACATATATATATATATATATATATCATATATATATATATATATAATGTATATACATATATATATATGTATGTATATAAATACATATAGTATATATATATATATATATATATATATATATTATATATACATACATAATATATATATATATATATATATATATATGATATATATATATATATACTCCATACATATAATAGTATATATTTATATATATATGTAGTATATACTATATATTATATATTATATATAGTATAAATAAATATATATCTATATATAAATAATTATATATGTATATATATATAATATATATATTATATATATACTATTATATATGTTAATATATTATAACAAATTTGCATCCTCGTCTCCTGGGTTTTCGCAGACTTTACCGGCGGCCAATTCATCATTTTCACACCAAATCAGTCACACTCCAGTTTCCAAATTTCTTCTTTCGTCACAAAGACTTTGAACATCTCAACTCATATTGCCCTGTGCACCATACTTCATAGGCACCCTCAGTATCTCATACCTTTCATAAGCTTTCGTTTATTTCCTGTTAACTTACGCGTTGTAAAGTAATGTTTCATATTACGATCTAAAGGTTACCTTTGCTAATGTTGGCATTCTGTAAATCTGATAGTAATTTAGATTAACCTTTTGCAGGTGTCAGATTGAAATTATTCGTTCGCTTAACTGCTATTTCAGTTTTACCGTAGATAAAAACTGGCGTATTTCTCCATCATTTCTGTTAAGATTATTAATTAAGCGAATATTAGATCCAGAATTACTGATGAGCATTGAGCATTTAAAATGATAATCATCCAAGTTATGAATAGGTTACGATGCATCGAAAGATAAAATTAAAATTTTTCATACTATTTGCATATACCCGATGAAGTTTTTTTTTTTTTTAACCTCTCTCGTGCCATGTAAAAAGTTTCTGGTTGATTAGAGGGTCGCTTCCGATTGCTGTTCTGCACAAAATGTTTTTGATCTCGAAATTAAAGCTCGCCTGAGCAACAACTCCCGCGTCGTAATTTTAAATGTGAATGCCTCACCTATTTCGTCTCTCAGTCTGAATACCTACGAGTTCATCTGCTGAAAGAGAGAGAGCGAGTTTTTTTTTTTTATTTTTTTCTGTTTTTTACCCATTCTCTGTATATTGAATCTGGTGGCATTTAAGCGCTCCGGGCTCACAGCTATTTCATATATATGCGAACAGCATTTCTCTCATTGATTTATCAGTTGCACATAATTGCAAAAGTTATTTAGTACTGACCAGGTTACCGTATTCCTCTCAACGAGAAAGGTATATATATATATATATATATATATATATATATCATATATATTATATATATATAGATATATATTTTGGTGTGTGGGGGGTTACATATATATAAATTCACATATTTCATGTCAATGATTGAGAAAACATGGCAAGTTACTAGAGGATTAATGAAGAAGAAGATATGTAAGTTTAGATTAGGAAGAGCGTGTGTACATAAGTGGGTTGTAATAATAAATTTCTGTAGCATTTTTCGAAGCTAAGAAAAACGGTAAGAGCTTGCATGCACCTACCGAATACTTACTGAATTGATGAAAATATGATGTGTAGTATGCTGTAGATATATGAGTGTTTAGTATTATGTGAAAAGGGAGATTCAGATTTTCTGAAAAAAAGTTTCTGTTAAAATTATCGATGGAGTTACGATTGAAGTCGGAGAACAGACAGATCAGTTGGTGTAATATACCGGGACTGAAGAATAGTCTAGAAATAGAATGTGAGGTGCATGAATTTGCAGAAGACAGCCCCACCTGGTGAAAATGAAGAGAAGCTGTAGGAATGGTCACAAATGATTCGAGAATTGATGAAGAATTATATATATATATATATATATATATATATATATATATATATATATATATATATATATATATATATATATATATATATATATATATATATATATATATATATATATATATACATATTTTTTATGTATAATCTTTAGAAGATTTATCCATGTTTTGCTTGCTATTAACAGGATTGCTTTTTGTTGTTATTCTTGTTTTAAATACCTGAACTGTTTGGTAGATGGAGATCTTATGTAGATGCATCAGAATTCAGTTCTCTGTATTTTACATAGAAAAATGAAAAGCTATCCACCCTGCAGTTTCTGGTAGTTTATATTATCATTATTTTTCTTTTGGGGTTCTTTTTTTGCGGGCTGGGTGGGTGTGAGGTGCCGGTGGGGTTGTGGCAGGGGTAGCTGCATTTGATATAGGTGCCCCTTTGGCGCTTTTGTTCCTCTTTGAAGGTTAAGTTATGCTGTCAGTTTATAGTAGTTAGGATCGTAGTCTGTGGACCTATCTGTTTGTAGTCGAATTTAACGATATATTGACGAGAGAATTTACAGTTGGATCGAAATGCATATTATATGGTTTTTGTAGTTTTTCTACGAGGGAGGTAGCGTTTGAGGACTTAGAAATTACCTATGATAATAATAATAAACTCCTGTTGGATGGAGTTACAGAAATGATAGAGAATAGAACATTTTTTTCCATAAGAATGGAAATATGATTATAATAATACTGGCTAATGTCACAGGATTATCAACATTACCTTCATTACCATTGGTGACATTTTCTAATGCTCATTAAAGAACAGTACAAGCAAACAACACGCTGTCTGGTAAGCAACGTTCTCTCTCTCTCTCTCATATGATGCACAACTCCACTTTAAGTCTGAGAATAGAAATTCAGTTGCCTTTTCCATTTTCATTTCATGACTTCATAACTCCCAACTAATGTCGTCTGGAGACATTTTAGCCTCCTCCTGCTTCTATTTTCTCCTTTCACCGATGTCCACACCTTCACACACACACACACACACACACACACACACACTCCCACTCGCCTACACTTCCCATTGCGAAATTAATTTCGTTAATTGGGTTTTTTCTCTTCCCTTAATTCGACTAAAAGCTGTTTTAGTACCTTGGTGCAGAGGAATAAACTTCATCTCCTTATTTACTGGGAGAGGTTAAAATGCCAGGTTTTTGTTTCACTTGTCCGCGGTACAATCCCCTCTCTCTCTCTCTCTCTCTCTCTCTCTCTCTCTCTCATCTCTCTCTCTCTCTCTCTCTCTCTCTCTCATTGTGTCTTAAAAAAAATTTTCACCCCTCCGGCATATTATTTTTTCGGGCCGGAAGGACCTCGTACCTCATACGGCTGAAAGTTAAAAAAGTAATTAAGAGAAGAAATGGAGCCTCTGGCGAGTAACATCTCAGAGAATGTATATTTTGGCTAGTTTCTTGGATTTTATTAAATAAGGGGGGTTTGTTTGCGGTTATGGGGGTTTTACTTTTTTTCAAGAGGTGAACTTTCTAATTTTGCATCATTTGAGAGGATGTCGTGCAGTTGGAACTTCAGAAGCTCAAGCGAAAATACAATGCATTATTACCCTTATACTATTCTTGTTGCATTTTAATACATTTTTTATCTGTTTATATATTTATTAATTTATGTTTTTCTCTTTTAATAAGTGGTATCTCTTCTTTCTGTATTTCCCTTCACTTCCTCTTGCTTCTTCCTGATGAACACCCATATTCTAAAAATGGGAAAAGAACCTTGAATTTTCAAGTCCATTAAAGCCCCTTGGGCTTGTTTCATATTCATAGTTTCATCTACTGAATAATAATAATAATGATAATAATAATAATAATAATAATAATAATCAGAAAACATCATCACCATATTTTCAGTAATCTCTGTCTGTGTTTGCTGTGAGTAATGTTAAATAAGCGTTATAATAGTGTTGCTCTCCTACCGATGAAAGGTATTTTCTGGATATTTTGCAAAAAAAAAAAAATAAAAAAGAAATACTTCCTATGCATTTTCCTATGCCAGGAATTTGAGGTGAGGTCGGACTCAACCCCTTTCCCTCTATAAGAGACTTTAAGTTGTAGTGCGGTAGAAGTATATAATTACATTAAATGGATTCCTTCGTATATTTAATAGATTGTACTGTTTGCGAATACCTTATCTACAAAAATAAATGAATAAATAAATAAAATAAATAAATAAATAAACAAATAAACTAAATAAATAAATAAATAAATAAACAAATAAACTAAATAAATAAATAAATAAATAAAATAATGATACTTTTCAAAAAATGTGGCAGATAGACCTTTACTTGCTTTGGGCTCAAGTAATGCAATTAAAATGTGAAAATATATAGGTCAAGCATTATGAATCTCTGCTTTTAATTGTATCCTCTCTTCAGAATGTTCCCTTTTCACCAGTTGAGATTTAGTAGTGAGTTAAACTATTTGAACTGAAAAGAAAGCAAGCAAGAAAAAGCCGCCTCTAAGTAGGACGGAAGGCAGTGGACAGCAGAAGCAAAGGCTTAAATGGAAAATAATGACGGCGATATTTTCATGTTATGGCCGAGAGAACAAAGACGTAAAGCAGTATATATCTCAATACAAGCATATTTGTTCTTTCGTTGTTCCAGAGTATGGAGGCATCGCGAATGAACCAAATGTCTTGATTGACTGATTTATAGTTTCCTGCCGGCTTTGTCTGTCCGTCCGTCACATACAAATAGGTATGTTGATCATCCACCCTCCAATCATCAAATATACCAAATTGCAGCCTCTAACCTCAATAGTTTTTATTTTATTTTATTTATTATTTATTTTTACTTGTTTTTTTCATGGACGTGTGCGTATCTACGTTATGCAGAATTGCCTTATTATTGGTTTTATGACGGTAGGTCTACAAAAACTAATTTTATTCAACTAGGACCTCTCCCATTCTAGTGTCAGTTTAAGAAGCGATTGACGCCATTAAGGTATAATTTTGGCAACTTAACTGGGTTAAAAGTATTAGGCCCTGAAAGGAAAAGTCGAAAATTAAAATACTCGAACTGTATGGAGAGAAAGTCATTTAAAATAGAAAAAATGTGAAAAAACTCCAGAGAATTTTTGAGGCATAAAGCTCCTCAAAAAAAAAAAAAAAAAAAAAAAAAAAAAAAAAAAAAAAAAAAACAAACTCAACTGTTTTTCTCACAATTACAAAGGAATGGTTTGTCTTTTGAGGATCATAAGGTCTCAAAATACATGGGGTTCATATCGTTGGTTTCATAGGCAAGATCTGAAGAAGAATCCACAATTATTGGATCCCGTAGGGGGGTAGTGCCGTCAAGGCACCTCACGCGGTGCATTGTAGGCATTACTTAAAGGTTCTTTGCAGCGTCCCTTCTGCCCCTAGCTGAAACTAGTTTCATTCCTTTTACTGTACCTCCTTTCATATTAACTTTCTTCCATCTTACTTTCCACCCTCTCATAACAATTGATTCATAGTGCAACTGCGAGGCTTTCCTCCTGTTAGACCTTTCAAACATTATCACTGTCAATTTCCGTTTCAGTCCTGAATGGCCTTAGTTGCCCCAGTGCTTGGTATTATGCCTAAAACCTATAAATCAAATCAAATCAAATTAAATCCCAATTATAGGGCTGTTTAGTAGTTCAGGTTATTAACGAATAACACGAATGATGGTTTCTGTCAAATGGATCTTCTAAGATGTTCTATTTTTGCAGTTTATCGTTTCAGTACTACTCATATGGAAAAATAAAAACGGCTATTCGGATTTTGCAGTTAGAAAAAGCTTAAGAGATCAGTTAGAATGAATGGACAGTCCATTACCTAACGACAAATAGTGATATTCGTCATCACTAGGACAATCGTTCTATAAGACCAGTGTGCCTGTCCTGACCTAACCAGTAAATTATGTATACATGGTAGTTTGTTGACTGGGCTGCAACCAAATGGAGATGAATTCATGGTTATCAGACTTCATCATAAAGCGCTAATTGAATACCAGCTGGATGTCTTCTGCAGAAACTGTCCGCCCTGCAAATATGAAATGGGGTCTCGTCTTTTAGCGGTCGATACAGAGAAATGGAAAAAATTTGTGATCGATCCACTAAACATCAATCATTACTCTGGAGTTAGATATTGGTTAGTTATACGGGCAAACTTTAGGGGTGAGGTTAACCCCCTCACGCTTATCTTGTCCCCGGCAGGTACTGGTAACCAGTTAGTAACCAGTTACAGTTAGTTGGATGAGTGGTTGTAAACCTGACGCGAGCCAGGGTCCTAGGAAACGTAAGCCGAATGATGTACCATTCAGACTTTACGATTGAATGTTCTCCTCTGAAGCATTTACTTGGAGAAGGTTTGTTTTGTCGATGGCTGACGTAAGTCCCGACAGAAAGTTGGAAATGTAATCTCAGCGAGAAATCCATCTTTGTTTTCCGCCCGATAGCCCCTCAAAAGCCTTCTCCTTCTTTGTCGGCGACGAGGCTTGGCAATATGCGTAGGGAGGAGGAGGAGGAGAGGAGGAGAAGAATATAGGGTTGAGAAGAGGATGGATAAAGGAACATGGATGGAAGCGGACGATGAAAGTCAAAGGCAAGTAAGCGATCATCCAAGACATTCGACGCTAAAACTTCTGATCACTCTCAGCACTCCTTTCCCCGTCACTTGCCACTTCTTTATTGGTCCATGTATACCACCCACAACGTTTTCCCTTTACTCTCGAACTTCAGGCCAAGTGATTCATAACAACACATCCCCTTCCTTGGATTGATTCATACTGTTCTTCAAATATCAAACCCGATTAGCGTATCATATTCTCAGTCCATTTTCCCGGATGCGACTCCCCAGGTACAAAAAGATATAATATTGTCATAGTTCTTACAGTTTTATTAACCACATTTACCGTTTTAAAGATTAAGAGTTTCACTTATTCTACTGGAACTATTCCCTTTTCCAAATGTGCCAGCCTCACCATAGTCAGCCCTTTAATCACATTTTCGACACTCAATACAGTATCTACAGCATCTTCATGATAACCCCTCAACTCGTAATGCATTTTCATTGTGTTCGGTTTAATAGCTGTCCATAAATCCTTAACACTTTCAAAATTATTTTCACTACTCATACTAGCTTAATTGAACTTTGTCTCTTCTATCTTCCACATTCAACTAATTTTTAAAATAATGAATCCTCGACGAGGAGGACCATTTTCTTACAACATCTCTCAGTTTCTATCTTTTATCCCGTGATCATTTTCTAAGGTATTTCTCGACGAATTATTTCAATCGAGTAAAATTTCTTTTCCACCTCAAAATACTTGCTCAGAGTTACTCCCAGCTTCTTAGTATATCCCTCAGTTTATTTCAAATGGTTTCTCTTTGTTTACCTTATTCATTTTCTTGTATGTCAGGGCACAATTATTAGGTCATTCTGCCTGTAACTGTACTTCAAAAAGTTGCCTTTCTCTTCTGCACTAAATTTCAAAATCCTTTTCCTCACCACTTCATGTTTTTATTTTAATTATATGTTAAACCCTTACGGCCTCAAAAATTCTTTGCTGAGTCAGTACCTGTTCTTGAAACTTTTCACTTCCCCCGATATGGACTGAACCTGGAATTAATTTATATATGTGTTAGTATCTCGTACTTAACCTGGTTTTGTTGATGTTAAAGCTAGAAATTTTCCGGTACAGAGCACATATTGGTTTTACTCTGTTACCCTTATCCTTTCGAGATGAATGTTATTTTTACCGTCATTTCTTTGCTTCGTGAAGTACCTGGAAGTCTGCTGTTTGTTTTGGTGCTGCGTTATTATTTGGTGATGATCCATTTCCCTGATGAAGCATATTTTCATGACTTTCTTGTAATACATTTCATACATTAAAAATGGAAAAGCGAGTTAACTTGAATTGTTGAAAATTTGTCTTTGATTTGAGCTTATTTTATTCAGATTTTTTAATGAATATTTTGTATGGAAAGGCTTCACGAGTGTCATTTCTGTGTTTTTTTTTTTTTTTTTTTATTTGTCAAGAAACAAGCAAGTAAACGAACAGATTAAGATAAACCTAGCAAACAATGAGAGTAAGATTGAAATTTAAATCGGTCTTCGCACGTTTCCAAACGCGTCATGGAAAAAATTCGCAGCCACATCACGGCCGCATTACCACATCGTCTGCATTAATCTGAAGTCATTAACGCGTAATGCAAGTCCATGAATTTCCGTTATGCCCCCTTTAGCGTGGCCGTTTTCCCTCTCGTGATGCTGCATCTTTCATGAACGTGACCAATGAATTCTTCTGATGTGGAGGGGAGGGGGGAGGACCTAATTTCGTATATTGATTTCCTTGTAGCCGAGGGGTAGCTCGGAAAAGCGTTCCATTAGACGAGGCACGGGAATCTCTCTCTCTCTCTCTCTCTCTCTCTCTCTCTCTCTCTCTCTCTCTCTCTGAGAGAATTATTTGTTTGTAAAATTTTGTGGATAAGGTTATACATATACATTTATATATATGTATGTATATATATGTATATGACTTACAAAATCCCCTTCAGTGTATGTTAATAATTTATATACATATATATATATATATATATATATATATATATATATATATATATAATATATATATATATATATATATATATATATATATATATATCTAGAAAAGAGTGGCACGCCTTTAGAACGTATATTTTGTGTTTTGATTTCTGCAAAATAATTCTAAAGCTCTTGTTGATTATTATTGTAGACTGAGTGTAGATATACTTTCTCTTTGACTCAAGTGACTCTCAGTCCGCGTTGTAACCAGTATCAACTTACATCAGACATAATGAAAGGTCTGGTGTAGCTTGCAGTAACAATCTCTTTTTGAAATATTTTTTTATTTTTTTTATTTTTACATAGCATTAGCTCAAGGCTCAACGCCCCCTTTTCAACCGCGCTGACGACCGTCCCAAATGTATAAATTTTAATGGGAAATGTTTTTTTTTTAGTTGGGAGCTGAATCGCCGCATGGGGAATGCAGGTCGGAACTACTTGATAAAAATGAGTTATTGTCGATCTGCTTAATTCCAGTTTTTGTAATCCTATAATCTGTAAATGTGTGATTTGGCTGGCAACGATGTACAACTAAGTGTGCGTGCGATTCCTGTCATCGTTTTTTGGTTACTACGGAGGTAAGAAAGTACCTAGGGTCTCACACACACACACACACACACACAATATATATATAAAAAAACCCGAATAAAGGTGCTTGCAATCAGTGTACAAGAGTGTGGTACGCAGGAGTGCTTGCTTCATTGTAAACATGTAGGAAGAATTTTTGCCTTCCTTTCCTTGTCCTAAATTGTATTTCCTGCCAATCTTTAGCCGCCATATTTATCTCAGAGCCGACCTTGCCTTGTCCAGCCATACACGTTTGGTTTCCATCATAAGCTAACATCAGGTTTATAATTGAACGTTAGTAAACGAAATTTTGATAGAAAATACCATTGGTAAACTAGAAAAAAAAAAACATTTTGTCAATAAATTTCTGAAGTTGACATTTGCCACCACGACAGCACGAAATATGAATCAGAATGGGATGGAAATCAAAATCACTAGGCAACCGCTTTCCCATTCATGTATTCATTGTTTTTCCACGTTCCATTCATCTACAGTTTGATAGTTGCCTCCGTGTCGTAGGCATCCTTCTCGTATTTATTCACGTGTTCCCTTTTGCGTTCAAAACTAGGTCACAGCTAATTCAAAGCGACTCGGTTTTAAAAAAAGGTTTGTGTTTCAGAAAGGAGGGAAGTTTAATTTTCCCTCACACAGGTAGAAGGAGGATTGGGAGGGTGAGGGAGGGTGGGGGGGGGGGCGGCTGTCGTTAAACCCCGAGAGAAGAGAATGAGTGAGCAAAAGGATGGCTAACCTTGCTATTGAACGAGAGAGAGAGAGAGAGAGAGAGGAGAGAGAGAGAGAGACAAACTAGCCTTTCTGAATTCCCGAGTTCTGAAACAAGTTAATTACAGAGCACTCTGGAAGGGTTTGGCAATTTAACGCCACCGGAATTTAATGATGGTGTTTTTAATCCGATATTTTGTTTGGGCCTTGAACTTGGAGGTCGAAAAGCCTGCGCAGAAAGGCCCGTCGCCCTTCCGTTCTCATCAGTGCGAAATGTAGGGCGTCGTAAAGGGACTGGAAAACATTCCAAGCTGCTTTTGATTCTCCCGTTAAAAATCTATTGACGGAGTAAAAAAAAAAAATTTTTCTTTTTTTTTTTTTTTTACTCATGTCAGTTGCATGAGATTTGATTACCTTGCAGTTTCGCTCGGACTTTTTTTTTCTTTTTTTTTTTGAGGTTTTGGAGTTTTGTTTTTCCCATCTTAATCTTACAAAAAATTTTAATGAAATTGTCATTTACAGCGTATGTATTTGATGTTAATCTGGACTTTATAGTAATTTTTATGTAGATATGATTAACTGAACAATTTTTTTTTTCGAAGATTACCACAAGGCATTTACACGACAAGACAAGATAAAGGAGGACGTTTAATATGATGAATGACGTCCCTTTCTTGTTTAGGATAAATATAGTGAAAGTTGTAGCAGACCCAAAGTCAGTGGGTAACTTCGAGATCTGAGTTTAGCACTTTAAAGAGAGAGAGAGAGAGAGAGAGAGATGGAGAGAAGAGACAAGAGAGGAGAGAGAGAGAGAGCGAGATAGAGAGAGAGAGAGGGAGAGAGAGAGAGAGAGAGAGAGAGAGAGAGAGAGAGAGTTATATGACGGACGAAAACGAGCGTGAACTAAGTCAACTAATTGATTGATTACTCCATTCGCTATTAAGCCGAATTCTGACCCAGTTCGACATTTCAGAGATCACTGCCTTATTCATTTCAAATCAAGGCAGATTCTGCCTGCATGTATGCATATGGTGCTCTCTCTCTCTCTCTCTCTCTCTCTCTCTCTCTCTCTCTCTCTCTCTCTCTCTCACACACAGTGCATACGTATATGGGTATACACTCACACACAAACGAACACACTCATTATAGTATATATATATCTATATATATATATATATATATATATATATATATATATATATATATATATATATATATGTATGTATATATATATATATATATATATATATATATATATATATATATATATATATATATCTAAAACATTCAGTTCCAATTGTAACGAACCTATGAAGAGGAACTTCATTAAATAGTCAAATAGTCACCTGAAATTACAAGGAAATTGTCTTTTCACAGTTTAATTTTATCCTTCAACTTGAAAAGTAGAAGAGCAGACCTTGATCTTCAAGGTTCGTGAGAAAGAAGAGACTGGTAAAAACTTTCTTAGCTTACGTCGAGGAACCAACGATAAATTCTTAATTTTAGAATGGAATAGCCGACTCACCAAAGGACTTTGTTTTCACACTTTCTGTGGACGTTATTCACTTCCGAACCGCAAGGCTCAGTTACAATTACTTATTCTCCCTCCCATCTTTCATGACTTTTATGCATCAACCACCATTTTCGAAGATACGCGTCTGGTCTATCGCTTCTTTTAGGGTCAAGCCACGGTCACCTCTATAGTTGGCCGTGGTCAAGCCTCCCTCTTTTCCTCCACCTTTCTTACACCCTATTCAACCCTGTCTGGCCTAGATAAGGGCATGAGTTTGCCAACCATATCGCTTACTGAATAATAATAATAATAATAATAATAATAATAATAATAATAATAATAATAATAATAATTTATGATGTAAATGCTGAGGAGATGCCTTGAAACAGTTCAAGAAACTGTATATAGATTGCTTAAAATATAGTTAATATTAATGTACAAATTACAACATTGAAGCCATTTAGACTAGGAAAGAATCTTGCCTAATTAATTCCCACAGTGATGGATGCAAAGGTGATTCTAGCTTTCATCTGTATTTGTTGATATTTTGTATGTAAGAATAGCGGGCATCGTACAATTGCCACCGGTAGTGAATAGGCACATTTGTGTGCCAGTAAGACATAATGTACACGCACATATACGTACATGTATATTTTTTCTAACTTAAAGTCCTTTCCCTCTAACTGAGATGATTCCGGAGATAAAACAACGCAGCAGTTAGGGCCACATTTATCATTAACTGTGAAATCGTGGATGAGCTCCCAGTGCCGAAAACCTTCCACAGCATTTGGGGTTAAAACACCTACATTGGATGCCCCTCAGCATCGCGTCGAACCCAATACATATTTGAGCACTTTGAGCTTTCTTACACGAAGTCCCATACTTCCTGCATATCAAGGCCTCTCCTTTCCAGTGCCTCGTCCTTACCAGTAAAAATACACTCTTTCACGTATTTTTCGTCGTCTTTTTATCCACGTGGTAGAACTGTTTTAAGCACAACTATTCTTTTACTTATATGTATATATATATATATATATATATATATATATATACACACACACATATATATATAATATATATATATATATATATATATATATGTATGTGTGTGTGTGTGTGTGTTATTATATATATATATATATATATATATATATGTGTGTGTGTGTGTGTGGTTATATATATATATATATATATATATATATAGATATATCTATATACATATATATATATATATATATATATATATATAAAATATATTATGTAAATATATAAAATGTTATATTTTGCACCTAATATTGCATCGAGGGCTTGAGAGACTGGCCCATAATACAGCACTGGCTCTACACTGCTGTATTCTTGCAGCTAAGGAATAAACTACTTTAGGGCTGCTTTCATCGTCATTATCGCAGATGTGCTTATTCCACACATTCGATATTCGATTCATATCCGGAATAGGTTGTCTGCAGGTGGCCTGGCCGCTGTCGAATTCCCACATGGAAAAGGCAATTAGTTTGCGGTCAAGAAATGACATTTGTGGTCTCGGTTGTTGTGGAAAATGGTAATCATACTGTGGGATGGCCTTTGTAGGATCCCCCGTTGATGGAAGGAAAGAAGAGAAGTGATATAACGATTAGAACAAGAGGCCCTGGAATTGTGGAAAAGCTGAAAATTTAAACGAAGTGGCCCCGTAATTGTGGAAAAGCTGAAAATTTAAACGAAGCAGGCCCTGGAATTGTGGAAAAGCTGAAATTTAAACGAACAGGCCTGGAATTGTGGAAAAGCTGAAATTTAAACGAACAGGCCTGGAATTGTGGAAAAGCTGAAAATTTAAACGAAGAGGCCCTGGAATTGTGGAAAAGCTGAAAATTTAAACGAAGAGGCCCTGGAATTGTGGAAAAGCTGAAAATTTAAAAACGAACAGGCCCTGGAATTGTGGAAAAGCTGAAAATTTAAACGAACAGGCCCTGGAATTGTGGAAAAGCTGAAAATTTAAACGAACAGGCCCTGGAATTGTGGAAAAGCTGAAAATTTAAACGAAGTTTTTGCTGACAGTATCATCCCTTTGCGCATGCGTGTTTGTGCGTGCCGATCTTAGGATCTTGTATTATTCAGTGTGATGACTTACAAGACTCTCATGCATTTCAAAACAAAACATTTGAGTTATGAGACTTTGTAGGCTTCTTTGGAGGATGTAAAATATTAAATTGTACGCCAACCTTAGAAGAAACAGCCTTTTCAAATACGTATGTCCTTTTATGAAAGCATCAGTTCATCATCGTAGCTTTGTTTTAACAGATTTGTATGTAACATGTTTTGTAATAATATTCGTAGATAGAAGTCCAAACAGTGTCACCGACATAACTGTTGTTGTTTATCAGGCGGTTTTGAGTTTGTGTGTGTCTGATTACCTCCGTCAGCGAAGTTGAAATGAGGATATATATTAACCTGGGTCCGTATATCTCTCCACAAGATAGCCTCAAAAAGCACTAATGGAAGAAAGGGAAATTTCGTGGAGTGGTAGACTTACAGGCCAGGGAAAAGTTGATTAGGTTTTGAGATTAATCCGGATGCAGATTAAGGTATTAGCTTTCTGGGTCCTTTCTAGCCTATTTCTTCTCCGGGTTTCTTCTTTTCTTCACCTTTAACCTTTTGATGTTACTTACTTTTGGTGTTTCTCGAGTTGCTCGACGATAACTTTGGGAAGCATCGTCACATCGCTGCCCTCTGTAACTTTTAAAGGAAAGACTAATTTATATATATAGTATTCTCTAACTTGTTATGTTGTCCCATAGCCTTTGAGACTGCCTTCCGTAGACTTTGATGGGAGTGGGGGACGAAATTGGCTCTCTCTCTCTCTCTCTCTCTCTCTCTCTCTCTCTCTCTCTCTCTCTCTCTCTCTCTCTTCCCAATTTCTTTCAGAAGGTGCGTTGGACAGACTTATAAGAAAGGAACAGCTTTTTGATGAATAAAGACGCGAATACCTTCCTTTTTCAGATCTTGTTATCTGCCTCCTTACTTTTTTTTTATATCACTACATATAAATAATTACAGATCTTCCCCTTGGTAGTGTTATTGCATTCAGGCATGGTGAAACGTTTCCAAAATTTTGAATAGTTTAATTCTGGCATTTTTATGTTTGTGTGTGTGTTGTGTATTGATCACACATATATGTAATGGAAGGCAAGTGGATTGCCTATTCCCTGTTCAGGAGTTAATTGGCTGATAAAAGTTATCAGTCTCATCATTGCAATTCTCAACTCTGATTATTTTACTTGGCCTAGACCAAGCAAGTACTACAAAATGTATGAAAAAGATTGGGTTTTACCAGAATCAAAACTCACGGACCCGATTCTGTTGAATAGTGATAATATTAGTGTCTATTCTTAGGAACAAGAGCCCGTGCTTGAACAAGAGTGAATTACTCTATGCTGCTTTAGCTACAACAGGCCATTGTACTCATTAAAAAAAAAATAAAATAAAAATATAATCCTCTGCTCTTCCGGGTCTAATGGGTCTAACAATCTTTGCGACATCGTAATCCTTGTAACTCCTGGCTCCCTTGGAGGAATACCAGTTCTGCCTCCCCAACCCATACTCTCCTTCCATACAACCATCCGCTCCCCCCAACCCCCCTCCACACCCTTGGTCTATCCCGTTAGGTAGAGTACAATAAAGTGGCCTAATTTCATTTTTTCCTTTATGTGAAATGTGATTTCGACCTTCCGCTTCCCTTAATCACTGGCCTCGTCTCGCATTTAGACCAATTTCCGTATCTCGATCATTTTCTTTTAACTCAATTTCTTTCAGAAAGGGAAACAAGGCATGTCTTTTGGCTTCTCTCTCTCTCTCTCTCTCTCTCTCTCTCTCTCTCTCTCTCTCTCTCTCGGGGACTAATTAGAGTTGTTGACTTGTAGGTTTAATGAAGATTTGATGAGTACAACTGCACTCTTTTTACGCAAATGAGTTTAGTATGTCACGTGCGTACGTGCGTTTGCTAGTGTGCTCGCGCTCACATATGCGTAAATGCAAGCGATGGAGTGCATTGAGTTTATATATAATTATATATATGTATATATACTATATATATATATATATATATATATATATATATATATATATATAGGGTTAATGTAAACTTGTATGCGTATATAGTAGACTGTCATGCCTAATCTTATTTGCATAAATAATAATCTTTCTCTCTCTCTCTCTCTCTCTCTCTCTCTCTCAATTAATACTGGCCAAAGCCCCTTAATCTTTATGGCTCGAGTGCATCCTTCTATTGCCTATTTTACAAAGCCAATGAAAGATTAAAAGACATTATCAGATCAAAGGAATATAATCCTTGTATTACTCTCTCTACTCACCTCTCTCCCCCCCCCCCCTTTCTTCCCCCCCCCCCGGTTCTCCTTTGTCTTCCTACTTAGCTCATTCCTCACTTCTCTCATCAACGCTACTCTCTTCTACTCCCTCCTCCTCTCTCTCTCTCTCTCTCTCTCTCTCTTCTCTTCTTTACTCCTTTATTTCTCTCTATTCCTTGCTCCCTTTTCACCTGTCACTCCCAAGCTTTGCGCATTGCCAGTTTAGATTGAGGACAAGGAAACGCCTTTTAGCAAAAGTTGTTTGAAACTTTTTTAATTCGTTTTTCTTGCTGTTGTTTGTGCTTGTTTGTGTATTATTCGGTGACGTTGTTGACACTCCCGTGGCAATTTGATCCGGCAACTCTTTGATGTTCATATTGCCTTCAGTCAACAGCCTTTATTTACATTAGCGATACTCAGAAGAAGAGTTCAAAAATAGGCTCGGGTTCTCTCTTCTTTTTGTTTTTTTAATCAGACGTGATTTCTCTCCCTAGAGAAATGAAACTTTTTGTAATCATATATGACTTTTAGATTGACGTATAATATCTTTATATAATACTCTATATCTCTATAATCTATAAATATATATCTCCTATATATCTCTTCTTTTTTTTTTTTTTCGTTTTTTTTAATCAACGTGTTTCTCCCCAGAGGAAATGAACTTTTGTAATCAGAGAATGAATTTTAGATTGACGATATATATATTATATATATATATATATATATATAATATATATTATATATAACTATATATATATATATATATAGGATATATATATATATATGTGTGTGTGCTGTCGTGGTTGGTGTTGGTGGTGGGTGTGTATTATTTTTTTCTAGGGTGACTTTTTTTTTTTTTTTTTTAATGTAGATTTTTATTATATTCAGAGCAGTTTTTGAAGATGTCTTTCCTTATTCTTTTGAAAGGTAAAATTACAAAATAGTCATAAGTTCTCTCTCTCTCTCTCTCTCTCTCTCTCTCTCTCTCTCTCTCTCTCTCTCTCTCTCTCTCTCTCTCTCTCTCTCAATCGTCTACAATTCGTTTGTTCATCGACTATTATCTATTATCTGGGGGAAAATATGAGTCTGGAACAATTCTCTCTCTCTCTCTCTCACCCGTCTCTCTCTCTCTCTCCTCTCTCTCGTCTCTCTCTCTCTCTCTCTCTCTCTCTCGTAACGGAACTTTAGACAGGAAACTAAATGTTTTTTTGAGCTTAATTCATTGCCATCTTTGTATTTATTGATAACTGATTTTTTTTGCATGAGAAAATTTTGCATAGTAAGGAGAAAGGCGATGTTGTGAATTTGTCTTTGTCATACTTGCCCGTTGCAGATATATATATATCTATATATATTATACATAGGTATATACAGTATTATATATATAATAATATTATATCTATGTGTATATGTATATATATATATATATATAGATATACATGACAGACATATGTATACATACATATACAAGAGACAAGGAAATAATGAAAGCTCTTGCTGTAATTCAGCCACATGAAGCTTTTTTCGGTACAGCATAAATATATATAAATATATATATATATATATATATATATATATATATATATATATATATATATGTGTTGTGTGTGTGTGTGTGTGTGTGTGTGTGTGTGTGTGTGTGGAATATGTATGATATGTAATCGTAAGTCAAGGAGTGATTAACTAACAGAGAGAGCTGCGGGGTATAGGTTGAATGACCCACAGTCGAAGAGAAGCTCCTAAAGGTATTGATTCACGAGAACAGCGAAAGCACGAGGTCAGTGATCGGTAAGAACAGGCCAGGATGCATGACAGGTATCCATCCTTACCGAGACCGGAAGAAGACACGAGATTAGTCTGGACTGGAATGAATGATCAGTGATGACACGGAAAAGGAAAAGCACGAATTGCGAGGCGCCCAATATAATTGATATTTTGAAGTAATACGCCAGTGAAGTCCCTGAACAGGAAAACATTCGCTTGATCGTAGACGTGGCTACAGTAGATTCACATCAACCGTGCATTTGACGTCTAGACCAGTCCCTTACGACGCTCCTGATTGGCTGTTGACAAGCCAGTCACAGGGCTGGAAACTCTTAGTCTCTCTCGAGAGTTCTCTTATAGGCAGGATGTATTTTCCACCTCTCCTGAGGAATACGTCTTTCAGGAGAGGTGGAACATACATTCTGTCTATGTGAACTCTCTTGAGGGACTGAGGGTTTCTAGCCCTGTGATTGGCTTATCAACAGCCAATCAGGAGCGTCGTAAGGGACTGGCTAGTCGTCAAATGCACGGTTGATGTGAATCTACTATAGAAATGTATGGTGACCTACAATTGAGGAATACAAGGTCAGAACGCCCATCAAAAATAGAATGAAGTTAACGATGCCTCGAAGAAGGGAAGCACGAAGTCTTTGCAGTTCCAAAGCAGGAATACAGGATGATTATGATTCCTAGGAACAGGGCGTTTCCCAAAATTTCGGATAGTAAAACCGCGCCACGATTCAGTTCAGACAGCTTGTTGAGGTTAGCGTTTTGTCTTTGGGAAGAAATGAAAACTTCTGTAGACTGAAATATAAATGAAATTGTAATTTTGACATTATTATTATCCTTGTCTCGTTGTGTTTAGGTGTCGCCTATCTTTGTTGTGTGACACCAGATAATTTATGCGCGAATTAATTCTCTCTCTCTCTCTCTCTCTCTCTCTCTCTCTCTCTCTCTCTCTCTCTCTCTCTGTGATGTTTCGACGTGTCTATTTGTTCCCCAGAACGTGTTTTTTTATATATAAATCTAGCAGCTTTAAAAAAGAAAAAGCTCCAACCCCCACCCCAACCAACCCATATCCCCTTTGCCCTTACATTTAGCTGAAAACCTCTGAAAGGAGAAGCCTCCTATACACCGCCATTGAAAAGAACAGGTCCTAAATGCAAGTCGTATAGAAAACGCAACACATCTTACCCAACTAAGGGTCGTCTAGGCTGTACAACTTTAATATCAATTTGGCAGAGTTTCAGCCTTTCAGGGAGAGAAGGAGGGAGAGTAAAAATTCCCCTTCCCCATTGCCTCGTCTGTCCCCTAACCACGTCCCCCTCTCTTCCCTTGCCTTCCCCCCCGCCCCCTTAACTCATTTTACCATCCGGGAGGGAGCTTTAATGTGGAATTGAAGATAAGTAATATTTCCTTATCGTGTATCCCATTCTCTCGCGGTTCCTGATGGATTGGTATGAAACTGCATCCTCTCTCTCCCTCTCTTTTTTCTTTTAAGGTGTGGCACGCGCTCATACATAAACACACATACTATATATCTGTATATATATGTGTGTGTATGTATACACACACACACACACACACACACACCACACGAATCATTATCCTTTTATCATCATCAATGTCTACAAAAACCCCTTGACACGAAAGACCTCTGTGAACTTCCGCCACTTTGTCCTTTACGATCCTTATATCTCCCACAAAACTCCACTTTTCCAACTCTCTCATAGTTCTCATCCAAATAGGGTTGGGTCCTCCAACTTGTATGATTCCCGCAAGAACCCATCTGACCCTATCACGTACCGCACTATTCTCCCAGGGGTTGGGCGAAGGTCACGTCCTACCCATCTCTAAGAACGAAAAATTAAAATTTCATAAAAAAAAAATTCAATATTGGCCCTTGAAGAAAAGAAAACAAAAACTGACAGAAAAACACACACACACACACTCAAGGGAGAGAGAATAGTTTCATGTATTAACTTTGCGGTTATCAGCAATCCTTTTGACGAAATTGCTATTGCTAGTCCCTAGTATATAATATGTTCTAATTGGAACCCAGCTCATTTGGCTGTCAGGTGTGAAGTTCGCCACTTATGGCATTGGAAACACACACGGTTTTTAAGTGTGCCAGTCGGCCAGTCTTTACTCAAACCTGGAAATAGGGTCCCCTCTTGTCCTGCAACTAATCACACACACACATACACACAGACAAACCACACGTGTGTATATATATATGTATATATATATATATATATATATATATATATATATATATAATATATATATATATATATTTATATATATACAGGTATATATATTATGTGTGTGTGCGTGTGAGGTTTAGTCTTCCTTCCTTCCTTCACAAAGATAGATATATGAGGTTATATTCCAAAGATTAAAAGAAAAGCTGCAATTCCTTATAGCTCAACATTTCGGCCTCCACTGTCCCTTTATCGAGAGCTGAGTGCGTGTATGTGTGAAACCAGCATTTACGAATACAACCGATTACCATTAATAATAATACGAATATATGAACAGCAAGACCTGTTCCATATTCTCGCTTTTATCCCTTCGCTTGTATGGGGGGAGGTGGGGGGGGGGGGGGGGGTGCCGGGGCCGTCCCTCAGAGTCCTCATTGAGCCCAGCGGGATGAGACGAATAGTTTCCGACGGAATCCCCAAAGATCCCTTTTATCTTCGGCGTTTCCTTTGAACTTCCCAGTTGGCCAGCATTGTCTTATCGGGATCGCATATGTGATGACAAATGCTTTGATGGGGGAGGCTTTTCCCCACTTTTCTCTCGCTCGTTCTTCATTCATTTTCTCTCGTCACATAACAAACATACAGACGCCATACATATCAATAGACTTTTCAACAGTACCTGCCCAGATCGCACACTAACCTTTATTTCACGAGACTCGTGTGTATATTTACACATTCTTTCTCTCTTCCTTCTTCTTCTTCTTCTTCTTCTTCTTCTTCTTCTTCTTCTTCTATGTTCTCTTTTTGTTCGGTTCCGCTCTTATGGTGGAAGTGTCTTTTGAACGTTGAAGGATTCGATGTCTCAAGAGGTTTCGGGTACCCTAAGAAGCCATTTAAAATGTACTCTCTCTCTCTCTCTCTCTCTCTCTCTCTCTCTCTCTCTCTCTCTCTCTCTCTCTCTCTCTCTCTCTGTTCATAAATGGTGTCAGATGCATAATTGCTTCGTGTCCTTTCAGTGGCTATGTTTCGGTAAAACAATTTCAGAAAAATCCACGAAATGTTTTGCATTTTCCTTTTTAATGGTATTAAAACATACATATATGTATACATATACATATACATGTGTGTATATAATATATATATATATATATGTGTGTGTGTGTGTGTGTGTGCGAGAGCATGTGTTTTTATGTGTATGTGTTTGTGCCTGGCCTTACATTTCATTTCTCTACCAAATTGATTCAGTGTGCAACAAATGTAACCGAACAAGATATAGGAATATTATGTATAATGCATATGCCTTTTAGTTGGTCACCATCCTCATATTAGATTTTGCAAATTAAATACCCATTACATTAATGAAAAAGGAATCATGGCTTTTGTCAAGACAAGCGAGGCTTTGTTAATGGAAGCCCACTTTATTTGCTGGTTTGTTTCTCTGAAATAGTATTGCGCGAAAAATTCCTCGGGGAATGAAAAGAAATTGTCCGGTTTCAATGGTTCTTAATTGCAGAGCTGGACCTTGGAGCAATCTCTGTGTATGTATGCACGTATGTACTCGCGTATGTCTATGTATGTGTATGTATATTGTATTATATTATTGTTGATGTATTTTACACCGAGGTTAATTCCATGAATCAGCTAAGGTATGAATGAAGAACTTCATGTAAATGTCAATATCTATTAATCTACCCACCTATACGTATATGTATACATGATATATAGACGTATATAGATATTCACGTATATATGTGTATATATGTATGTATATATAGTATATATGTATATATACGTGTGTATAGATGAATCTATATATATATTATATATATATATATATATATATATATATATATATAATATATATATATATATATATATATAATATATAGAGAGAGAATAGAGAGAGAGAGAGAGAGATAAATGTATACATACAATTCTTCATTCATTCCGTAATTGCTGATTAATGGAATTAACCTCTGTGAAGAGTACTTCAACAACATTAGCCATTTCATCACACCTACTTATAAGCCTCATCAGCAGTACATTGAAACTCTCTCTCTCTCTCTCTCTCTCTCTCTCTCTCTCTCTCTCTCTCCGCATTCCGATCTCTGTATCTAATCAGTATTGCAGTCTTTTTAATCATTTGCCCTCCATTCTTTCCCCATGACCAAACCACCTCAATTAGCACACCGTGCTTTCAACCTTGGTACTTCATTTGAGTGAAAATATTCGAAGACTTCACTCAGCGTCAATAATCTTGAATTATAGCGTAATAACTATTCAGCTCGAGGGCCGTTTCGGTGTTGCTCTTTAAATAGAGATTTAAGAATCAGGATATAACGTAGGTCGTTAGCATCGATCCGATTGAGGGTAACAGGGCAGAGGTACTGGAGGGGATGCCCTGTCCCCCCTTTCTGTCTCCTCAGATTGCTCCCTCTTTGATGGCCTTCTTTCCCTGACCTCTGGGCTTTTAATTTCCTTATCAGTGGTATTATTCTTATCTTTCTCGATGCGTTTGTAAGTTTTTAGATAGATGAATATGTTCAAGGATATATATATATATAATATTATATATATATATATATATATATATATATATATATAATATATATATGACAGGGATCCGGGAAGTTACTATAAAAATCGATCAAAATCCGAAGTGGTGAGGGACGGGCATACTTTGGTATCAGATGACTTTATATATATATATATATATATATATATATATATATATATATATATATATATATATGTGTGTGTGTGTGTGTGTGTGTGTGTTGTGTGTGTGTGTGTGTGTAGACAGAATCAACGAAGGGAAGAGAAACGCTGGACTTCTTGTCCTTTTCTTATTAAAGAACAACAAGTCGTAAGGCCTTGTAGAATTCCATCGTTTCTCTTTCCCTCGTTTATTTTCTCTTTATTTATATGGTCAAGTTCCATATACACCCACACATATATATACGTAGATGTGTGTGTATTCAATATCTTATGTATGTTTTCTTTTAATCTTATGTATGTAGTTTTTAAAAGGTAAAAACTTAAGGCAATGATTGTCAGGGGATTACGAGCAGTTGTGTTCTGGGTAATCTCCTGTTCAGTGAAGGCCGCGGTACGGATTACTCTAATCTTCTTCATGAACTTGGAATGTGTTTGGGAGGTTAACCCGGATGTCTGTCTGGCCGGATCATCTGTTGAAAAGGTCATCAGAAAATAGCAAATGTAACTTATTTTATTAACTCTTTTTAGATTTTTTTTGTATGATATGGTAATTGGGTGAAATATTAATGAATCGGCTATATTCATATTCCAAATAAGGTTTGTTAGCATATCCTCAACTAAAAATAATAATAATAATAATAATAAATGTGTTGAAGTTTTTTCCGGGCAATCGAGTTTTCTGTATAGCTTATAATCAGGGCCACCGAAAACAGATCTATCTTTCGGTGGTCTGGGTACAATACTGTATCAGCCGCGGCCCAGGAAACTTTAACCACGGCCCGGTGGTGGCCTGACCTATTTCTTGCCAGACGCACGATTGTGGCTAACGTTTACCGTAAATAAAATGAAGACTACTGAGGCTAGAGGGTTTGAATTTGGTACGCTTGATGATTGGAGGGTGGATAATCAACATACCAATTTGCAGCCCTCTAGTCTCCGTAGCTTTTAAGGTCTTAGGGCGGACATAAGAAGTTCGGACCGACAGACAAAGCGATCTCAATAGTTTTCTTTAACAGAAAACTAAAAAGATAACAAGTAACAGATCTTTACGGAAACACCATCGTATTTACGGAATAAATGTATGAAATTGAAAATGCTGGCTTTCTTTTTACAGTAGTTGCATGCCCACACAATGAATCTAAAAATGACATCATTACAATCTGTTAGACGGGTGCTTTCGAACGCGGTATCATCACAGCATCCAGGCCATTTTTTTTTCTTTTCCTTTTTGACACGTGGAAGGAATTGCGTTTGTAAGCATTCCCCGTACACATTTACCAGTAATGGTAAATGCGTAAATCTATGGAAGTTACCTCTTTCAAAAAAATAAAAATGGGTATGTAATTTTAAGCTGTGTTCCCCACTGGGGAATAAATAGTAACAATATTAAAGTGTCTAGACAGCGAGAGTTAACTTTATTCAAAGGAGGTTAATACTCGTTTATCATAATGGTTAACAATACTACTATTGCGTGCTCTGCATAGGTAAAGGAGACTTTGCGTAAGAAAGGGGATTGCAATTCCGCAGTTCACTTTGATGAATGTTTACATAAAAGAACCATTGCATGAGGTTGTATGTGTTGGGAGATTCTCTCTTGACGCATTTGTGAAATTAAAGGCTTACAAAGACCATTTTCCTTTTGCACTTGTCTTGAAAGTTCACTGGAGTGATTCAGTCACTACATGGCAATATATTTCTTATTCAAAAGCAGCATCCATTAGTTTTATTCCTTTAGGTAAGAGCATATTCCTCACGCTTATCCACTAAGGAGGCTTTACATATTTCATAATTAGATGCGTGGATGCTTGTATTTGTGGCATATATATATATATATATATATATATATATATATATATATATATATATATATATATATATGTGTGTGTGTGTGGGTGTGTACATATATATATATATCTTTCCACAAATAAAAATATATATGTATAAAATGTATATATAAAATCTTTAATTTAACAAACTCAGATATGCAGATGACACGTGCATATTAAGTGAAAATTAATCAGGGAGATGTTAATGTGCATCGTAGGAGACGCAATGTATAGAAACAAGATGTGAAATAAAACCAAATGAGATCAGATGGCGAAATATATATATATATATATATATATATATATATATATATATATATATATATATATATATATATATATAATGTGTATATAATCGATTTTTTGCCATACAATTTTTCCCCTTATAATGCGGTAGGTTGCTTGTCGAACTCCCTTTTTCTCAATAGTCGCTGGGAGCCACTTATGACGGAGTGGACTGGTACTCTATAGATCGGGCTCAACAGAGAGAGAGAGAGAGAGAGAGAGAGAGAGAGAGAGAGAGAGAGAGAGAGAGAGCTGTCCGAATATCTAAGTGGTATTAATAGTACTTCATCAGATCCAATAGACACATAGCAGTTTCAGACAAGAAGGCCACAGCGAAGACACTGACACCCTTTAATCGTCTGGTGACTTGCGCTTATCAGCGGTGAAATATTATATTCTTCAAATAGAGTATAAATTACGAACCACTTTACTGATCGTTATCATTACCGCCCCAGAGGTTTATCTGCCTCACCGTTTGTCTTGTTCGTTCTTTATCTTGATTGTTAAAGATGCGTTTTCTTTTCATTTTTTCGAGAAAATCGAAGAATGAGGTTCAACAGCGCGATCTGGTACTTCGGGAAAGGAGAGAGAGGGTCCTGTGCAGTTCTCGTTACCCACTCATATGCAATTTGCTAACATGAGTCAGTGTATGACTAGGAGTCCCGAACTTTCCCAGTTGAGTGCTTTGTTTTTATAGTGCTTTGTTGCTCTGGCGTTGGAGGATACGCATTTGCTTTACCGTGTCATGTATCGTTGCAGAGTATTTGTTGATGGTTCTCCAGCAGACTTACTACATCAGTCCTACCGTGGATTTTGCAAGGTCATTGATCTACGGACTTTGTGGTTTTAAGCCTGTAATGCTGATACAGTTGTCGTAATTATGAGCGTTTAGTTATTTGTATTCTTCGTTATCGTTAATCTCAGTGACGATATTGAAGGAATGAATCCTACTTATGATCTCAGAGTGTGGAAATAAATGAAATTAATTCAATATGGGTAGAAATAGAGCAGCCTATTAAAACAATACTGTCAAGCGAGAAAGTAGCAGAACATACAACGACCGAGTTTGTGCGTTCGTGGAGTTGGAGAAGAAGAAGAAGAAGAAGAAGAAGAAGAAGAAGAAGAAAGAGAAAACAGGCGCCTTCGTGCCTAAAGTTAGTAAAGAGAGGTTGAACTTTTATTTTTTTCTTCAGAGGACAAGGGTGCGGGGGTGAAAGAGGACTCGTCACTCCAGGCCAGATGAATGAGATTTCGTCAATAAAAGTTGAGGTTCCTGAATACACTCGCACGTTCTCTCTCTCTCTCTCTCTCTCTCTCTCTCTCTCTCTCTCTCTCTCTCTCTCCTTAGTTTGTCAACCATAACATTGGGGTTGTTCAGGGGCTTATGATTCGAAAATACACGTTATTTGAAGATAATAAGTGCGTTTTGTAGCAGATGATGAAAAAAAGAGATCAAAAATGAAAAGAGATAGACTCCGGATTCGCAAAGACAGACCGATAAGTACGTGAGATTGGACTAGAGAAATCATCGGCACTAGAGAGAGAGAGAGAGAGAGAGAATATAAACTTCAACAAATTGAAAGAAGAATAAATTAAAAATAAGCACTGTTTTCGAGGCTGTAGTTATGAGAGTTGATCTTTTTTATGATAAATTATTTTTTATTATTATTTTGAACATTTTCTGCACTAAATTTTGCAGTGGGTTTTTATTTATATCGAAATGTGCTTTCTCTCTCTCTCTCTCTCTCTCTCTCTCTCTCTTTTTTAACAAATGGTTATTCTGTTTTGTTGAAACCTGCTAATTAAATTACTGGGCATTAGGCTTGTTTCTTTATAATTATAATAGTGATTATCTTGAAGAATTTACTTGACTCTCATTTGTCAAGCCCAACCGTCACATCTATCTTTGAAATTTATGTGTAGCTTTTTCTAGCATTGTACGTTCTTCAGAATTTTCCTTTTATGATTGACATTTTCCCGTTTCTGTTCTTTTGAGGATGCGATCGTTTTATATTTTACCGTTCCCTTGCATAGTGCTTGTTCCAATCCCTTTTCTACCCTGCCTGTTAGCCCGTGCAGTCGATTAACTATCATGTATTCAGTTCACTAATCAGTAGAACGGCCTCCCTATGGATTTCTTTCTCGTGAAATTGACTCAAAAGTAGTTTCTTTTTCGTGGGATTGAACTCTGGTCTCTCTGTCGGTGTCGAGTTTGAGACTAAGAGCAAATCGCACAGGAACAGTGTTCAATTGGGCAAATTTAAGTGATAAATGTTGCGGTCCCAAGCAGAGTTAGAAAGAGGAGGGTTGAGCGCAGGACAAGTCCTTGTAAAAACAAGAAGAAAAAGAAGATTCATCATCTCTGACACAAGTGGCAGTGAGTCAGTTTGAAGCCAGAAATCTGCCAGATTAAGTCAGTGAACAATAGTAGTAATTGTTGTTTTCTTATGTGTGCTTTGTTCTGATGGCTAAATACGGGCACGTTGTACCTGTATTTAGTTTTCCTCTGCGTTGTCCTTGAAGTAATTTTAAGTTTGTAAATTAAAAAAATCGAAACTTTAATGAAACTCTCCCTCGTTTTCTTATTGACACTGCTTTTCTGTGCAGGCTGTTCTTTTGGAGCTAATATACTTCCCGATGCATTTATTGTTATGCATTGCCATATCCAAAAAGTCATATTTGTGTATTTCTGTCAGTGACTCCATTTCTGCCACAGGCACATTTATTGTTATGCATTGCCATATCCAAAAAGTCATATTTGTGTATTTCTGTCAGTGACTCCATTTCTGCCACAGGCACATATATTTATTTGTCTGTCCATTTGATTCTCTCTCTCTCTCTCTCTCTCTCTCTCTCTCTCTCTCTCTCTCTCTCTCTCTCTCTCTGCAAGATATCCCACAAATTTACGGATAAATTCCTGCGGATATTTGTGTTCTGTAGCCAAACAAGAACAGAATTAGATTTTTATTTTTTTTAGTTATTTGAGTTTATAAACAGTTGGCTGTTCTCTATCGCACACTCACGCACCGGAATGGTTGAAATACTTTTTTTCATTTCTTGCTAAAACACTAATTGGCATTGTTAACATTCTCTCTCTCTCTCTCTCTCTCTCTCTCTCTCTCTCTCTCTCTCTCTCTCTCTCTCTCTTATATACAGACACACACACATTTATATATATGCACACTCCAGTTGTAGACAGATCACACGAAGGCGAAATTAGCTCCGTATCACAACTCGTCCCTTGAATTAGTGATGTCTGTTGTCCTTGAAGGCAATTACGTGAAATTACGAGGAGTGTCCCGAATTCATTTTCATTTTGGTTGACTCGTATCAAGAGTCTAAGGCGAGAATGAGTTTGCTTCTTCCATCATCTCCGCCAAGAGAGATGGACTCAGGGTTTGCTTTGTCCGGGCGGGATAGTTTCGTTGATGCGCATCTGTGTGTACGTTTGTTTGGAAGGTCTTCAAAGTTACTGATGAATTTCAAGGGAATTCAGTTGATGGTTTGGCTGTGGGCCAAGGAGGACTTGATTAGATTTTGAGCTGGACGGAGATCTGGGATATTTTCTGTTTTGTTTTTAGTTATTTGTTTTTCGTATATTTTTGTTACAGTAAGAGTATATATTTTTAAGTAAGTAAGTATTAAATTCTTTATATATGTATACTAGACATAAATGTATGTATGCCTACACACACACACACACACACACACAGACACACATATATAATATATATATAGTATTAGACAGTTACATACATGACAGATTTTCTTACTTTCCTTTAGTTATTCCAAGCTCCGTAATGATAGTAAGTTATGCCTTTTCCGGCTTTTCCTATAAGTGTAAAAAAGTTTATAATTTCATTCCTTATTATTATCAGTTATAGTGGTTGTAATGAGAGTGATAGAAGCTGCAATATTCGTATATATACTGAATGTAGTATATACTATTTTTTATCCCGTAGCTTGAAAACGCATATAGAATTACAGCCGTTGAATTTAAAGAGGCATTTGTTACATTTTACGGTTCACTAACCAGATATTATAAACATTAATGCTTTTGAATTTTAAGTGACTCGTTCTAAAGTAGCGCTGTTGCAGACCTTATTTGCAGTGCATATACCGCCCTTATGCTAGTTAATTCCAGTAGTCGGGATTGGTCTCAACAAAGTAATACTTTCAGCTAGGAGAATGTAGGTTTGAAATTACATGAAATGTTCTCAAAATTGTTTTCAGTTTTTTAATTTCATGTATTTCTGTTCGCAATTATTTTCTCTTATTTGTGTTTTTATTGATTTGTTTTAACTGTGTTTTACTTGTTTTTGCCCTATTTTTGTTTTTTATTCGGGAATGAGTATCCAGTTCTTTGAAAGATGACTTTGCTATGAAGCTTGCAAACTCAACCTTCTGTTATTTTCCCTGACTTATAACCTTCCACCCTTTTAGAGGCAAGCTGATGCCCTCCTTACTCTTCTCATCCTTGTATTATTCTGGTTTGGGCTACACAAGGACGTTGGGTTGTCCATCCAAATAGCTGCGGCACTCAGGAAAAATCTAAGCCGAATGACAGCGATCATTTGAATGGTACTTCAAACCCAGCACCTCAGAGAGTTTGCTCGAAGTCTCGTGCTTGCGTCTGGCTCTGGTGGTTATCTCGATTGGATCTAAATGGCACTGAGTGCCAGGTTATTATCTGAAGATGCGGATCGTAAAATGTTCTTTGGCACTGCGATGAGCGAGCGAATTGTTGAAACTCCCCTATTTTTTTTTTTTTTCCTTTCTTAAGCAACTGGTCATGGGCTATTGAATTTAGATGTGTCTCCTGCTGTGAATGGGATATCTAGACGTACAGCTCTCTCTCTCTCTCTCTCTCTCTCTCTCTCTCTCTCTCTCTCTCTCTCTCTCTCTCTCTGTATCCAAGTAAATAATAGATTTGTGTAGCTTAACAAATCCTATCACTCCCTTGCTCTCTCTCTCTCTCTCTCTCTCTCTCTCTCTCTCTCTCTCTCTCTCTCCTCTCTCTCTCTCACACACACACACTTATTTCCCCTCCCAAGTGAGTAATAAATTTGCGTAGCTTAACAGAACCTATCTCTTACTTGCTCTCTCTCTTCCTCCCTCCTTCTTTCTATCTGTCTATCTATCTATCTCTCTATCTATCTAGCTTTTTTTTGTTTTCAGTATGCCAAGTTTTCCTAGATTTATCAGTTTATCTGTCTCTGTCTATTCACCCAATAAAAAGCCAGGCGTATACTTTGCCTGTATCAGCATCCGTACTGCGTATCTGTTAGTGTCAGGCAAAGCTCTGGAATCGTAACAAACAGTATGCTACTGTGTAAGGCTCACGAAGGTAGATTTAAGGGACGATTACAAACGTACTCTCCGGAAAGCTGACAGATCATGATGGAGTCACGTTCGGCCTACGTTCGAAGTTGATACTCTTGATCAGGGTGAAAATGAGTGGCTTATGGGGCGTTGCACATTGAAGATTTTTTTTTCCAAGTTTTGTTTTGTTAAGATGAGCGGACAACATCGAACTACAAGTGTCCTTTAATATCTAATTCGGTCTACCTCGGAATTAATATATTTTCATATATGTTAACCGAAGGGGAATTTTTTAGTCGATGAGAAATTTGCCGGCTCACGGGCGCGAACCATCGAACCATTAAATTCAGGACGCACAGTGAAGCCTATATATGTATATATACATGTATTTGTATACATGTGCATAGTTATATATTACGTATATATATATATATATATATATATATATTATATATATATCTATATATATGATGATTATTTGTGATATATATATATAATATATATATATATATAGTATATATATGTATATATCATAATATATATATATATATTATATATCTATATATATATATATATAATATATTAAGAATGTGTGGATACCATTTACACAGGTAATTGGCCGTGTATGCATTGACCTGTATCACATGTTCTGTGTATATAACAATCTTTTTATTTGTATATCTGTGTTTACGAGTGCATGAATACATTATGCCGATTTTTGTTATTATGATTATTGTTGTGTTGTGTGAAATGTATAAAAGAGAATATATATGAATATTCGCTTGGTTTACGTAAGCGTCCTCGTTATGCTTTTAAACAGTATTTTCCCCGTTATGTAAAGCATCGGGTACTGCGCTTCTTCTTTTAAATTCTTCTAAGAGGATTTTTGACTTTGGTGTGTAATACGCGGCTTGATGATTCACCTTTGATGATTCCATCTTCGCCAAAACGTCAAACACCCATAACAAGATTCGAACGTTGCATATGCATGAACCAGTAGCGAGTTAAAGGTAAGGTCCTTAGTGCCTTAATTAGTTGAGTTACGGAGAGGAAGTAGTGAGTGGTGGGGGGAGGGGGGTGAAGTGAGAAGGGTAGGGGAGTTTATCCCCCAGGAATCGGGGAGGGTGGGGGGGGGGGGAAGGGATTGGGTGAGAGTAGAGTTCTTGAGTGGAGGGATAATGAGGGAGATTGCAGGTGTGAAAGTTGAGGTGATTGAATTATTCATTCCATTTCTTTTGAACCCCACTACCCCCCCCTCCCCCCCAACCCCTCTCCTCTCTCTCTCTCTCTCATCGCTCTCTCTCCTCTCTCTCTCTCTCTCTCTCTCTCTCCTCTTCAGCATGCGTGGGCTTGCTTGTGCTGTAGAGGCACTCTCAGGCGTGTGTTTGTTTGCAAGCATACGTGGATTTATCTGTTGTTTATGCGTGGCGTCTTATAAATACAATGCCGCATTTGTCCAGGACATAGAGATGAATAATGAGCTTTGCATTCAATTATTATTCGAGAACTTTAAATCTCTGAGAACATTTATAAATCCTAGAAAAAATTGTCTTGAGTCAAGTGTAGTTTTTTAAATCTTATCGTATTTTTTTCACAGATCGAGTTGATATCCCTCATAAAGTACAGGATAATAGAGGTTGTTGTCATAAATCCCTATTTATGTGTCGTCAGAGTTCGAGTGGGAACCTGTGTGTGATATTTCGGAAGTCCCGAGGATCTACTTCCTACGGGATCTTTATTTCCTCTTATATCGGGTTGTATTTGTCCCTGGCCAAGAAAATGCTCCTTATCATTTCCTTTACTTTGGGGATTTGGAATTTTTCTTTTTCTGGTAGTGGCTTTGATACCCTGGCTCGTACGTTACAGAGAATTTGTAATTCTGACTTATTGTGTTTTTGTGTATGCGTTTGTATTTAAATTTTGTTAAAAAAGCACTTGTCGGTAATAATATTACAGATGTGTTATCAACTCCTAAGCTCTCATGTCAGCAGATACATTTTCTCCGTAATTTTTGGAAATTGATTTGTAAACTATAAAATTGTTTTCTAAACTATAAAGGCTATCTGTAGTAAAGCAGGCATCTTTAAAAAAATAAATTAAAACATCACCGTCCCTTTAAAATGAATAGCCTTCTCTGCAGTTGTCGTGTACTTTTGTGAACAATATAAACATGTCTGAGACTTTTTACATATCTTTAGTAAAGATATGTATAAATAATTATACCGTCCCGTGGGGGGTTAGTGCCGTCTGTGCACCTCACACGGTGCACTGTAGGCGTTTGAGGTTCTTTACAGCGTCTCCTCGGACCCTAGCTGCAACCCCTTTTATTCCTTTTACTGTACCTCCATTCATATTTTTTTTTGTTGCGTCTTGCTGTCCACCCTCTCCTAACAGTTGTTTGACAGTACAACTGCTTAGAGGTTTTCCCCCTGTTACACCGTTCAAACCTTCCTACTCTTAATTTCCCTTTCAGCGCTGAATCACCTCATAGGTCCCAGTGCTTGGCCTTTGGCCTGAATTCTATATTCCACTCCATTCCAACTTACTGGTAATACTTGGATGGGCTTTGTATACAATCGAAGAGCGGTAGCGTCGTCTTGGGAGTGTTACCAAAGACTACCCCTTCACATCGTGGGCAGTTATGAAAAGAAAAAATAAGATAAAACCAATTTTCTTATATATCCAGTACTAAATGGACCAGATCAGACTTGTGATATTGACACCCAATTACACTGACTTCAACAGATTCTGACTCACATGTTGTGTTTATGACATTTACTAATAGGTATCTGGGATGAAGGTATTTTTCTCAAGTAAACTTTCATTACGGATTTGCCCTGTCAGACTTTTCCGTAGTTAGATGGGCCGTTTTTCTTATATTTTACTTTTGAGGGCATAATAGGGCTGTGCCTTTAGTGGCACCCTGGGTCTCGTGATATTAATGTTCCTTGCTTCATGCTGGGCTGTTCCCGTTCTCTGGTCTAGATTAATGTAGTTTTAAAAATGCTGAAGATATTTCATACATAAGCATATACACGATATAATATATATATATATATATATATATTTTATATATATATATATATATATATATAAATTTTATAATTTAATATATATATATGTGTGTGTGTGTGTGTGTGTGTGTGTACCCTCTCATGAATGTGGGTGTTGAGGAACCTCCAAAGGAATACAGAAAAGGAGGCTGTGCGAGATTTGTAAAGGAACTTTAGCCCTCTGTAACCTTTAGAGCTCTTGGTTAATTATTTCTAAATTTTACGCAAAATGTTTCATAAGAATTCATTCTCATTCACATTCAATCTTCCATCGTCTGCATTAAAATTCACTTGCAGTCGGTCTAACACCTACACAGATGTTGCACCCCTCCCTCCCTTATCACCCTCACATTTCCACAAAGAGACAGTTAGTTATTCATCCCGTTCCATCATTCTGGAACCCTTCATTCAAAGTATTCCAGCACACTATGGCTCGGCGTGGTGCTGAAATTCAGTTGTAATCCGCTTTGCTTTTGATGTCGTTCTCGCCTTTAGCAATTTTTTAATTACTGACGGCGCTTTGTTTTACACTTCCAGTCTTTCCCTTCGAAATGAAACTCCAGTCGTATTACCACGTATAGAGGCAATAATGGTGGTCCTCATGTTCCTGGTATCTTCGCGCTGTAACTACCATCCGGACGGTTCCGGTGTCAGGCCATCAGACCAAACTGACACATATCAATCGATGAATCACGCTGTGACTTTGTAGTTTACCAGATTTCTACAGATAAGACTTCGTACTAGTTTACATGCATAGTTAATTATAATTTCATTAAAGTTTACAGAAATTGCTAAAAGTGCTAATGTCACAAATCTCCTACAGGCATTGCTAATGATAATAATGTCATAAAAAAGCGTTTATTCCATCAACGTTAAGTAAAATTAATATATAGACTAAAAAAAAAACCTTTACCCTGCAGCCTTGTCTATTGCGGGTTCTGCCAAAATCTTCCCAGGCCAGTGACTTAGTTTGCCAACGAATTTCATTGCTATACTCAGTAAAATTTTGAGACCTTGCAGAGAGACAAACAGACAGACAATGAAATAAACCACCAAACAGACGCAGATGAATGTGATGAACCTCCGTCCAACATCATCGCAGGAGTTCATATTAGCAGCAGAACAATCTTTGTTAAGTTCCCGCTTCGAGTAAAAACTGGCCTTTATGAGAGCGTCATAAAGGAATGGGAAGGAAACCGGAAACAAGGTTATTTTCTTGAAGGAAATTGAAACAGTCTCGCGTTGTGAAAGAAGCACCAACTTCTATGGGAACCAGAAATGAAAGAGCGGATGCTGAGGGAAACAGCGGATGGTAGGGAAAGTGACCTGAATGGAGCAAATAGCGTAAGCTACATTAAATAGCGTCGATACTTAATATATATATATATATATATATATATATATATATATATATATATATATATATATATATATACACATTCTGTTAGTAATAAAATAACTGCTAAATCATTATTATTATTTTATTTTTTGTCTATCACAGTCCTCCAATTCGACTGGGTGGTATTTATAGTGTGGGGTTCCGGGTTGCATCCTGCCTCCTTAGGAGTCCATCACTTTTCTTACTATGTGCGCCGTTTCTAGGATCAACTCTTCTACATGAGTCCTGGAGATACTTCAGTCTCTAGTTGTTTTTCCAGATTCCTTTTCAGGGATCTTATTATTATTATTATTATTATTATTATTATTATTTTATTATTAAAAATTGATATTATTTATTATTATTTCAGCGTTTCGAGCATACTGCTGCCCCAAGTCATCAGGCCTGGGTAAAATATCTAATAAGGCAATGAACATAAATGCAATATTTGGAGAAATACTCAATTCTTTATGCTCAAAGATAGGTATGCTCAAGATTATATAATGATAATAATAATAATAATAATAAAAATAATAATAATAATAACTAACTCATCCCATCTCCCTCCCACACAAACCTTGGAGGAATATAGCAACCCACCTCTCTTCCGCCCTCACAAAGACCCCCATCTGGCCCCCCCCCCCCTCCTTCACTTACGAAGATCTGATCCTTCTCTCTGCTTGTTTATATATATATATATATATATATATATATATATAATATATATATATATGTATGTGTGTGTGTGTGTGTGTGTGTGTGTGTGTGTGGTGTGTATTGGTAATTTACGGTAATATAACAAGAAGAATTTGAAACTCCATCTGCTAGTCTGTAAATTGAACTTCCTTAGGAAATTTGTTTCGTTGGCACCGCCCACACACTCAATGCACAATCTCATCCATTTGTTTTGTGGACGTTCGTTAGTTCGTTCGTTCGCCGAACGTTCTGGGGAGGCGGGAAAGTGATGAATTGCCCTACATAAACAAGCAGAGGGAAGGATCAGATCTTCATAAGTGAAGGAGGGGTGGGAGAGAGGTGGGTTGCTATTATTCCTCCAAGGTTTGTGTGGGAGGAAGAGAAGTGTGTGGTTGTATGGGATGGAGGAGGGGGGAGAGGGGGTGGGTTAGTGTGGGAGAAAAAGAAAGGTGGGTTTGTGTGGGAGGAAGAGAGAGATGAGTTTGTTTGGGAAGAAGATAGGTGTGGGTTTGCGTTGGATGAATAGGATGAATTTGTGTGAGAGGGATAGAGGGTTGGTTTGTGTGGGAGGAAGAATGGGATGGGTTTGTGTGGGAGGAAAAGAGTGGTGGGTTTGTGAGGGAGGAAGAGAGGGGTGGGTTTGTGGGGGGGAGAAGAATATCGTGGGTTTGTGCGGGGGAGAAGAGTGTTGGGTTTGTCTGGGAGGAAGAGAGCAGTGGATTTGCATATGTGTATGTATGTTCCCCTTTTATGTTTGTGTTTTTGTGAAAGTAAAGAGAGAGAGAGAGAGAGAGAGAGGAGAGGAGAGAGAGAGAGAGAGAGAGCAGCTCCTATCTTCTGCCTAGGAATGAAAGCTAAAAGAGAGCAGACGAGAGAGAGAGAGAGAGAGAGAGCTCCTATCTCGCCTTGGATCAAGGATGACGGGATAATGTTGTTAAAGGTGGAGGATACCCGTCTGGCCGATTGCAAAGGATACTTGGCATCCTGAAGGTCGGTCGGGAAAGGGGAGATGAGGATGGGATTTCTCAACCCTTATCATAATAAGGACAAAATTCTCTCTCTCTCTCTCTCTCTCTCTCTCTCTCTCTCTCTCTCTCGTTAGTTCATATTTCTAGTTACTAATCAAAATTGGATTTAACCATTCTTGCGTTCTTTCTTCCTTTCTTATTAAGTTATCGAGAATCTCTCTCTCTCTCTCTCTCTCTCTCTCTCTCTCTCTCTCTCTCAGTATGAACTTTTATAATCTAATGCTTAAGTAATATTTCCCAAAAGAGGGAAATGTAGATGAAAGGACACAAAGAGACCGGCGTCCTTATGTAGTTTGGAGATAAAAAAAAAAAAAAGACCAGGGTAGTGTACGAAGTTCCTTCTTAAGAAGGTACGGATCGAGACAGAGTCTTATCGTTGTCTGCTCTAATCTGAATTGGGTGCTTTTACAGCACGCGGATAATTTCATGCTTAATCGGTCTTGTCAAGCGTGGCTGGCGCTTTTCTTTCTGAGTGGGTACGATTGCCGGTCCGTCCTCCAGTTATTCTCTGTGCTTTCTCTAACATTTGCATGTTTTTGTGTTCTGTTGTTCCGTTATACACACACACACACACACACACTCATTAATACAATTAATGTCAAGACCTCACTGAAACTGGATTTTATCTACCGCTGAATACCATCCTGACCAAACGAGGTCTTGCATATATAATATATATATATATATATATAAATATATATATATATATATATATTATATATATATATATCTATATATATATACTATATATATATAATTATATATACTATATACACACACACTAATATTCCATTTTCCTCTTAGAACCATGGCTTCAGAAAGAAGTAAGAGGGCTACTGCTATCTCACTCAGACTTTACCTGTTAAAAAAAGGAAAATCTTGCATCTTCTACCACATTAGTACAGTTACACCTAAGCCTCATTAACAGCATGTCGACCAAATTTATATATCTTGCGCCATTCACTTGAGTTGTGTATGCCTCAGTCCTCTCTTATAAAAAATTGATTCATATTATTCATAAATTTGATGTCAGTTTATTTGAGAGAGAGAGACAGACAGATGAAAAAAACGGTCCCATTGTATTTGTAGCTTATTCAAGTGACTTAAGATAATCAAGGTACTCTCTCTCTCTCTCTCTCTCTCTCTCTCTCTCTCTCTCTCTCTCAGCGGCGTGATACTATTTCTGATGATTATCTTGGGAGACGAAGGACGCCTTAACGAGTGGCTGAAGAAGTGTGATAAGAGGAGTTGGAGGAGAGAGAAGGTAGAGAGAGACAGACAGACAGACGACAGACAGAGAGAGAGAGAGAGAGAAGGTATGGGAGTTGAGGAGCAAGAGAATAACGGAAGATAGAGATAAATGGAATAAACGAGGTGGATGAGGAATTGACGGAATATGTAAAGGAAGAATTGTTGAGAAATTCCAAGAAAAAACATTGGAGGAACTTTGAAAGCCTAACAAGATGAAAGGATGAGGTAAGAAAGGATCAGTATATATAATTTCTCACTCTCTCTCTCTCGATCGATCGATCTATCAATCAATCGAAATACTTGGATTACTGGGTTCCGGGAGGTGAAAAATATTTTCGTATCCAGCTAAACTTTGTGATCGAATCGCTCTCCTGCAACTTTGCCCTGAAACTGTATAATTGTCCTTGTTTGGGTCAATTTGACTTCAAAGGCTTTAGCGAATAGGATTAATTGATCCTTGGCGACTTTAGAGCCCAGTGGGTTGCCAGATACCCTGGCGACCTACTTGGGATCGGTTCCTTTGTATCCTTCACTGGCGAAGGAAAGGAGAGGTAGGAGAAGGAAAGAGGATGGGATTTCTTTTATTCCCATCCGTAACTTAGAATCAAAGGAGGAGTATTCTCGTTCCCAGGGTTCCTGCAGGACAAGTTAAGGATGTCTGAATGTGCCCCTATCAAGGCCTGGCCTTAAAGAAAGGAGATGAAAGGCTTGAAAGAGAGAGAGAGATAGAGAGAGCCACGACTCCCTTCGGAATGTATGAGGTTCATTTCCTTCCGAGGAGAAGGAAATGAGGTGAAAATGAAAATGAGTGAACCGTCTTCATACTTTGTTAAGTTTTAAAGGGATTAGATCCAGTATGCAATATTTGCTATGGCACTCGCGCGGAGAAAAGCGTGAGGTAATCACAGGTTTGTTGACATCTGCCTTATTGCCGAGTATCACATAGGCTATATCATTCACCTGTTCACACATGTGTTCTTAATTTGAAAAGGAGAAATAAAAACATTAAATTTTTTTTCCTTGGTAACAGTTCCCTTTTCAAGCGCCTCAGTGGCGTGATTGGTATAGGTCTTGACCCGCGAGTTCGATTCTCGGGCATTCCATTGAAGTGTGAGAGATGTGTATTTCTGGTGATAGAAGGTCACTCTTGACGTGGTTCGGAAGTCACGTAAAGCCGTTGGTCCCGTTGCTGAATAACCACTGGTTCCATGCAACGTAAAAACACCAAACAAACAAAAAAATGCGGAGCGTTGCTTCACCCCTACGTAACATAGTAACGTCCTCCACCTGGAAGGTACAAAGAAGGAAATAACCGATAAGACGTCTTTAAAGGATCTCAGACTACCGGCTCTAAAGCGACCTTAAACTCGCTCCGGTATTGTTTATATTCTTTTGTCAGTTGAATGAATTATTATTATTTATATTATTCAGAACATGAACCTTATTCATATGCAACAAGCCCACAGGGGTCATTGACTTGAAATTCAAGTTTCCAAAGGATATGATGTTCATTTGAAAGAAGTAGTAGAAGGTGATAGGAAATACCGAAAGAAGAGGTCAGTTATTAGAAAAGAAGATATAAATTGAATTGATAAATAGATGGATAATATTTTTAGTAAATTATTTGAACTTTTGAAGTCCCAATTGCGATGAATAAAGGACCTCTGGAACTGAGGAGTTCGACAGCGAGGCGCATTTAGTGCATAATGATGAAACTGTTCGGCAAATCTGGTTTCTCCTGGAAGGAAAAGAGGATCAGGCATCAGTTGTGAATGTCAAAAGATCTGTTAAAATGCAGGTCATTAAAAAGGGACACAATACATGGGACCACCCGTCGATGGTCCGTGTCATAACCGCTAATGAGTGTCGCTTGAAAGACTAAACAATCCGTTTAAGTTTCTAAGTACATTCTAAGTTGACCATCTTAGTCATTAATAAACAGCACAGGAATTGAACTGCGCCTACGGAATAATACCGGCACTGATGACGACCCCTACTTAACCTGGACCTGAGATCCTGTTTTGATAAAATAAAAGATCACCTCCAGCATTTTGATAATTTTTAGAAATTCCCAATATGAATATTGGCCAGTTACACAGAAGCATCGCTAGCCTGAGAAGCGAATTGTAAGAAAAATAGAAAAAAATATCTAAAATCAACTCGCTTAATTCTGCCATTCTCTTTAACAGCATTTGCCTAAAAGAGGGTCTTAACAAAATATATATTATTACTTTTTTTATATATTATTATTAATTATTATTATTAATTATTATATTATTCATTATAGAATTACCCAATGAGAAAGAAAATAACGAAGAGGAAGAAGTAGAACTGATGACATACCGTAGGAAAATCAAAGGTAACAAGTTCACTGGATTTTATAAATATTAAAGAAACAAATATAAAGAGTTAATTCGATAACTAATAGTATAATAAGTAACAAATTAGACTAGATAAATAAAAGCTAAGAATATAAGTAAGAACATTACTATGTCCTCGCTGGATCACGAAGCAAGGGAACTGAATTAAAAAAAACAAAAAAAACATGGTGCATGACATCCTCCAGAGTACACTTATTCAAGAGCAAGTACAAAAACTCTCTATATATTCCTCGAAGATGCTCCTCTTGGCCGTCAGGTTCATCTTCTGTTAATCCTTCTCGAGTTCAGCCAGACAGGTAACCCTTTTATGACGCACCTGCAGCTACTGAATTATTATCATTTTTTTTTTTTCCTTTTTACTCCGTCTCCTTTTTGGGTTATGTGAATTAAGGGGGTTTTGTTTTGCTTTATGTAAATTGCGTGACTTCGTCGCTTTGTGTCTTTCGTGTATCCAGACACTCTGTGTTTAAGATCATGTCTTATGTATCTCTCTCTCTCTCTCTCTCTCTCTCTTCTCTCTCTCTCTCTCTCTATCTACTCTCTCTCTCTCTCTCTCATATATATATATATATATATATATATATATATATATATATAAATATAAATATATATATATTATCTATATATATATATATATATATAATAATATATAGATAATATATATATAATAATATTTATATGTGTGTGTTTATGTGTATACATAAATACTTACATACATACATACATATATATATATATAAATGCTGTTTTACCTCAAAGGGGGTGGCTCCCTGGGAAAGACAAAGGGTCTCTTTCACATGAAGCAACCCCCATGCTGCTCCATACCATCGCACTGAGGACTTCTAAACACATCGTGCCGTTCACCTAAAGTATGGTTTGACAAAAAGTTATGTCATTTTCGCTGCTGAATTACATGATCTCATATGTAATCCCATAATCTGGTGTCTCTCTTATTTTCAATTTCACTTTTTATGTTCTCAGGGGTTGCTTCCTCCAGCATTTTCAAACTCTTATCAATGCTGTGTGTTCCTTCATCATTCACTTATACCTTCTATCTCCTGCGTTCGGCAAATCTTTAAAATGCTGAATCATTCTTCTCAATTGCATTCTCCTTTATCCATCTTCATCTTTTATTTTGGGATCAGAGTAAACAGATCTCGGAGAATAAGATGAGGATAGATATAGTGTTTAAGGAGAATGCAGCTGAGTAGAATGTTTTCGTATTCTAGCTTTTCTCTACTCACTTCTGAGCAGAACACCTTTTTATTCTCACTATCCTTTGCTCACCTTCTCCACCGATTTGTTTAAACTTTTTTTTTCTCTCTCACCTTCCTCTTGACCTCCTTATCCATCCTCCTGTATTCCTGTACTTGATTTTCCACTGTGTCATGCAGTTGCACCTTAGATCATTTCTTCTATTTATTTTACCAAATTCTTCAGTTCCTCATTCCTGGATCCACCCTTTTATAGCATTTGTTTATATTTTCTTTTTCTCATCAAGTGATCTTCAACTGAAAAAGGTGTGAAAAACAAAAATTGTCTGATTAAAAAGCCGTTGATATTAAAACAGTAGTGTACAGCTTTATAATGCACACATACACACACACATACACATACAGACACACACAGTCTTGTACAGTCCCAGACACAGTAATTTTAAATAGTTTTAAACCTAACCCAAGCAGTTTTGCCAGTCGGCCGTTAGGACGTAAGACAAAGACGGCTGTGTTGGTGGTATAATTGAAGATGAAAGAGAGAGAGAGAGAGAGAGAGAGAGAGAGAGAAAAGAGCTGAAAAGCGAAAAGAAAAAGAAACTGTTGAAGGAGTGCCTCTGAGATGCAGTGCCACCAAGATGGAATTAAACTTCGCAGGGAATCCAATAGCAGGATGACATTTGTTGGGGTTGGCGGTTGGGGTGGGGGGTTGCTGAAGGTGGTCTTCAATGGAAGTGCCCAGGTAGGGGTAGGGGAGAAGCAGGGGATTTTGGTGGGTGGGTGGGGGGCCCGAGGGTGGGTTTGGGTGTTATTCGGGACCCAGTGCTACTAATTATCGCATTTCTCCGTCCCCATTCATCTTCACTTAGTGCTGGCAGGGTCCCGTAATTATTGGCCGAATCTCCTCGCAAAGTGGCTGAATGCTAATTATAGAGGATAATGAAGCTTATCGCGATAATTCGGACTGAATGTTATGGATGTGAAGTGTTTCAGACAACTTGGGCTGATGAGACGCTATATATTATGTGTGGACGCTGGAGATCGGCGATGGTTCAGATACGGCGTTGTTTGTAAGCTTCCGAGAATCAATTTCGTAAATATTTCCTCTCTCTCTCTCTCTCTCTCTCTCTCTCTCTCTCTCTCTCTCTCTCTCATTTAGGTTTTCAAATCCATCTGTAGTCTAAAGTGAAAAATTAGTAATGAATGACAAATTCTATTTATAAGAGAGGCAATTAACACAAATCCTAGATATTAAGGACCCTTTTTTCCCCCATACCTCTTTCACGCCCTCCCTCCCACCCTTTCTAAGAGTGCCTCCTCCTCCTCCTCCTCCTCCTCCTCCTCCTCCTCCTCCTCCTCCTCCTCCTCCTCCTCCTCCTCTCCTCCTCCTCCTCAGAACTTACAACACTAACTTTTATCATTTTCTTCTTCCAGGTAAGTTGATGACAACGAAGAAGGGAAACAAAATCGTGTAGATCGGTGGTTACAACGTGGGACCTACTTGGTAATTTGATTATTAAGGGGGTCAATTCATGAATGTTTAAACCAAGTTCACGGCCTTTTAGGCTTCCTCCACTTGAATATAAGAATTATAGTATATAATTCTTATATTTTAGAGGAGATTAGGTGGGGCATGGCCAAAAAAAAAAAAAAAAAATTGGGAACCATTGGTCTAGACTCTAGATCATCCTGGACGAGACATGAGACGGGAATCTTTCGTGAGTCGTACCATCACTGTTATCGATTCTGTTCTTAAGTCACGAGAAGATGGAGATAGCACGTAACTATCTTCATTTTTGCTTCTTTTTTATTTATTTTTATTGCATGATCTCGGCTACCAGGGTTAGACGGAGGTTTTTTCCCCCCTGTGTTTGTCTGTGTAGTTGGTTTGACTCGGTGTGTACCCACTGGTAGTGCATGGATTTTAATGTGGTTTTGTAGAGAGGTGGATCAGAGGTCACAGAAGAATTGATTAAATTTTGAATTGGATGCGAATGGGGAACCAGGACTTCTTCTTTTTTTTTATTATTGGATTTCAATGAAATGTCGTGAAAGGGCGGAGGGTTATTACATTTCTAGAATGACCCGGATACAGATCCATGATTTTTAAATTGTAGTCTTCGGTAGGATTGTAAAAATAAGCAAATTTCAAAGTTTGTGGCCAATTTCTGCAAAGCTGCTTTCCTTATCTTCATGGAAAAAATCGAACGTGTGTTATGGGTTAATGCCGTTGGCGTTTTTTTAGGTGTTTTATTTCCGTTTAGTTTTAGGGTTTAAAAGACGAAAGATAACCACGACAACATAATATGGAACGTTGCAAGAATATATCGAACCAAAATCAAAGACATTTGCTCTGCAGTTTTTACCCGAGTTAAAAACTCAGAAAGTGCAAGGATAAGCTTCATATACTCCAAAAAATAAAAGTGAAGTATTATAAAAAAAAAAAAAAAAAAAAAAAAAAAAATTAAAATTTAAAGCTTTTTCTATATCATTCTTTTGGAAGAATTGACTAATCTATTTTGGCATTCAGATATTTGAAGTCTTCAAAATTTAGAATTTCAGGTTGGGAATAATTATCGGCGTAGGATTTGGTGACCCACATGCTTGATTTATGGTTACTAAACCTGGCGTCACATTATCTAGGTTATTGTTACTTTGCTGACCCACCTTATTTGCAGGGAGATTCCCGAATGGTAGTTAGAAAAGATATGCTGCTAATGTATAATAAAGGCGTTGCAATTTACGTTGATTTATTATATTCGTCTTAGTAACTTCCATAGTTTTTATTAATTCAATCTGCATTTATCATCAGATTACTTTGCGTGCCGTCTGTGTGTCTGGCAAATCAGGAAAGAAAGTTGGAAAATTGTTAATTCTTGTTTAAACGGTCATATCGTAGGAAAAATAGATTCATGTACATTCCGTACTAGCGAGACTTGCTGTGTGGCATAATATGCCGTGCATGGAATCTTTGTTTCATTACAAACTGCATGTGAGAGAGAGAGAGAGAGAGAGAGAGAGAGAGAGAGAGAGAGACGGACACCTAGTTTCTTTGTGTCCATAATACTATATTTTGGTAGAGAATGAAATTTAATGACAGCAAGTGGAAGAGCATGATGAAAGGGTATGGCCATCATGCTGTCATCATCACAAAAGCTTGCATCAAACATCAGCCGCCAAAATGACTGTGATCTTTTCTTCGCGCGCTGCTACCTCTTGACTTTGTACGATGAGACGATACGAAACCAAGATTAAGAAAGTGATAAAACTCTCACCACAGAATTTCTTGCGCCTTTTTTTTTTCGGCGAGCACAGAAGGGCGGCTTTGTTGTTGCTTCTATGGCTGCTCGTTGCAGTAGTTGGTCATTTGTTTATATATATTGTGTAAATATTATACAGTATGCGTTTGTATATAGTATGTGTATAACTTTTATATACCTCTAGGTGTATACTCCCCCTCTCTACTTGCACAAAAGAAATAAGTAAAGGCAATTGACCGCTTTACTCTTCTCAAGTGGTATAAGCCACTCAGAGAGCCATAGATGGGATTTGTGGCTCTGTAGCTCTCTTCAATTTAATTATATAGT
>NC_087203.1:106334208-106346708 GCF_015104395.2 Macrobrachium nipponense
CAGATATATATATAGCTGTATTTTCCGAAGTCCGACAGAAATTAAAAAACTTACGACACACTAGTGGGAGTCAGGTGGTTAGTACCCATTCCCGCCGCTGGGAGGCGGGTATCAGGAATCATTCCCATTTTCTATTCATAATTTTTCTGTCGCCGGTGTTGTAAACACAGTTTTCAGCACCTCCGTCTTGAATTTAGGAAACTTGGCTACTATAAGTACCCCTTTTTGATTTTTTGGTATCTTGACTTTTGGATCGGTGGCTAGGCACACGTTAATGTGGATTGGATTGATTTTGGCTTGATTTCTCTTTAAATAAGTGTCTGGTTCTAGTTCGGCTAGCGCCAGGTTTTGTACCGAAGAGTGACTGTCGAGGTAGGCTACTGAAAAGCATCAGTAGACCCTCATACTTTGTGTAAGAATTGCAGAGAGCATGATTGCATGTATGAAAGTCGCTGCAAGGAATGTGAGTGTCTTTCTGATTCTGGATGGAGAGCGTATGAGTCCTATCTGCGTAAGCTTGTGAACGGGATAGGTTAAGGAGGTCTTCCTCCAGGAGCGTTTCAGGTAAACGGCAGGAAGTTCATGTTTCTCCTACTAACCCTCCTTTAATCACTACTCCTAACCCTGTAGTGTTGCCTTCGGGCCCTGAAACAGTGTCTGTAGAGGGTAATACCCTTACACTGATCTTAGAGTCGATTCGTAATTTAGAATCTAAAGTGCTCGCCTTAGAAGGCAAAAGTGAAGGTGCAAAGTGCAGTGACAGTGCTCCTTCGTTGGTGGAGGGTGCGTCAGATCGGCCCCATTTCGCCTCTAGGCCTAGACCGCTGCCGGACTCCCAGGTTTCAGGGAGAGGGCATGTCGAAAGCCGCAGGAGGGTTACGGGGAACGCCCACCGATCTGACGTGCCTTCGGCAGTATCTGTTGACGTTACACAGACTGCCAAGGAGCGTGCGCGTGCACGCCTCTGATAGAGTGTTTCTCTTCCCTCAGAGGCTTCCTCCCCGCACAAGGGGTGGAGCTCTCATTCTATTTCACGCCCGCTGAAAAGGAGCGTTGGTGATCGTGACGCTTCACGTCCAGTTTTGGCTCTCGAGAGGCGATCATCGCCTGAGAGTGTGTTCGCAGCCTTCCCGCCACAGAAGAAGCGTAAGGAGTCATCGGATGATGACTTTGTTGAGCGCCCCAGTCGCTCTCGAGCGCGTGCATCGGCAGTTTCTGGGAGAAGGAAGAAGGCGTCCCCTCGCCCCTCGCCTTCTCACAGGATCAGCCCGTCACCTGACAAGGAATCCTCTCCTACTGAGAAGATCCTGCGCTCTTTGCAGCAACAGCTTGCTGATGCTCTTGCTAAGAAAGGGACGCAACCACGTCCCAGGAGAAAGGATGACCGTCTGCCTGTGAAGAGATCTAGAAGGTCTCCCTCTCCCTCTCCTCGCTCGTCTATCTCTCCATTTTCTTCGCCTGCTAGAGTTCGTGCGACTCCCCAGCGGCTCTCTGGAGGACGTGAAGAGGATTTTGCTCGCTCGACGCATGAAGCGGTATTACCCGCTCGTAAGCTTGCGGTGCGAGAGCTCGATACTTGCGTGAACGCTTCGGTGCAAGTTCACGTTCCTGACGCTCGGTCGGAAGCCAAGCGAACGCCAGTGGCATCTAAGAGTGCACCAGCGGAAGCAGAGCGCGCACGAGATGTTAAGCGCGCCTTAGTAAATGTCATTCGCACGCCAGTGGACGCCAAGCGTGCGCCAGCGGACGCCAGCAGCGCGCGAGTGGACGCCAATCCCGCGCTAGTTGCAGCCAGGCGTGCGCCAGTGGACGCCAGGTATGCGCCAGTGGACGCCAGGTATGCGCCAGTGGACGCCAGGTGTGCGCCAGTGGACGCCAGGGGTGCGCCAGCGGACGCTCGGTGGAAGGCGAAGATATGGAGTTTCGTCCCCTCCCACCTGTTTGTGATGAGACTTTGCAAGTTGCTCCGGGTCTTAGAGATACGACCGGAGTTTCTTTTAATGAGTCAGCTTTACCTTCCACTTCACAGCAACGCGCCTCGTGGAAACTTAGACCAGATAGTCTTGGTCCAGCCTATTTGCCTCCAACTTCACCTGTGTCGGAAGCGGAGGTTAGTGACGCTTCGGTTGAAGTGGATGATGAGAAACCTTTGGCGGCAGTCTCTTCCGACTACCAGGTTTTGACCCGCCTTCTTCAATCAGAGTTTGGAGAGACGTTTCACCCGGAAGCTCCTCGCTCTCCTCCTTCACAACTTTCTTCGTCCAAGATCAACAAGGTCTCGGCATTCGTCAGGATGAAGAAGTCCCTTTCAACTAAGAGGGCTCTTCGAAAGGTCCATGACTGGATGGAGAAAAGGAAGTCTCAGGGAAAGACTTCTTTTGCCCTGCCGCCTTCGAGACTTAGTGGGAAGGCTGGCATTTGGTATGAGACGGGAGAAGACGTAGGTATTAGACTTCCCTCGTCAGCCCAAGGAGACTTCGCCAGCATTGTGGATGCCTCGAGGAGGTCTCACCTGTCCTCTTCGAAAGTGTCATGGTCTACTTCGGAAATGGACTACCACCTTAAAGGCCTCTTTCGGACGTTAGAGGTCTTCAACTTTCTAGATTGGTGTTTGGGAGTTCTGGATGCCAAGTCTAGGAGTTCCGACTCGATTAGTCTGGGGGAGCTGTCCAGCGTAATGTCGTGCATGGACAAGGCCGTCAGAGATGGTTCGGAGGAGCTTACAGCTCACTTTTGCACAGGGCTCTTGAAGAAGAGATCCCTGTTTTGCAATTTTACAGCGAAATCTGTTTTTTCTCCGTCACAGAAAGCAGACTTGCTCTTCGCTCCTTTTTCGGATCATCTCTTCCCCCAGGCTATGGTAAAAGACATTGCGACCAGTCCTACAGGAGAAGGCCACGCAAGATCTCTCGCACAATCCTCAAGGAGACCTGCGGGTTCCTTCGTCCTCGGGAGTTTCGATTCTCAAGAAATCGAAGCCCTTTCGAGGTAGTTCTTCTCGAGACCAGCCCCTCGAGGAAGAGGCACTTCCAGAGGCAGAGCCAGGCGGCGCTGGCCAAGAACAAGAAGTGAAGCAGAAGTCCTTCAGTCACGTTGGAGCCAGGCTTCAGCTTTTGCGCAAGCCTGGGAGGAGAGAGGTGCGGACAAATGGTCCGTGGACATCTAAAGAAGGGGTACCGGATCCCGTTCCTGAAACCACCCCGCTGTCTACGACACACCCAGGGACATGTCTCCTTCCTATCGGGGAGAAAGAAAAAGCAACAAGTGCTTTACGATCTGTTTAGATCAGATGATCGTGAAACACGCCGTAGAACAGGTCTCCGACCTGAATTCCCCCGGATTTTACAACGACTGTTCCTGGTGCCAAAGCAGTCGGGGAATGGCGACCGGTACTCGATGTCAGCAACCTGAACCTCTTTGTCATCAAGCAGAGGTTCAAGATGGAGACACCAGTCAGTGATGGGAGCCTTGAGACCGGGGATTGGATGGCTTCACTAGATCTCCAGGACGCGTATTTCCACGTCCCCATCCACCCCCAGTCCAGGAAATACCTGCGGTTTGTCCTGAAAGGAAAAGTGTTTCAATTCAGGGCTCTCTGCTTTGGACTCAGCACTGCTCCCATGGTATTCACCCTACTGATGAAGAACATTGCGAGGTGGCTTCATCTTTCCAATGTCATGATCTCTCTCACCTGGACGACTGGCTCGTACGAGCTCCTCGAAAGACCGGTGTGTGGAGGCCTTGGCACTCACACGATTTGTCGTTAACGAAGTCCCTGGGGCTTCTGGTGAACCTCGAAAAGTCACATCTGACCCCTTCTCAGTCTTTAGTCTATCTGGGGATTCAGATGAACTCAGTGCTTTTCGGGCTTTTCCGTCCCAGGGGCGACAACTAGATTGCCTAAGCAAAGTGTCAACCTTTCTGGGGAAGGATCATGCTCGGTGAGGGAATGGATGAGTCTGCTGGGGACCATTTCCTCACTGGAGAAGTTTGTTTCCCTAGGGAGGTTGCACCTCAGACCTCTTCAATTCTTCCTTTCCGACAATTGGAAGTACCAAAACACTTTGGATTCGATTCTGGTGTTATCAGAAGAGGTAAAGGAAAACACTAAGATGGTGGACCGACCCTTTGAAGCTCGCAGAGGGTCTTTTCCTCAAGCTTCAGAACCCCGACCTAGTGTTGTTTTCCGACGCGTCTTCTACGGGGTGGGGAGCAACACTGGGGGGGAAGGAAGTGTCAGGCACCTGGAGAGGGAACAGGTGTCCTGGCACATAAACCTCAAGGAGCTGGCAGCAGTTTCATCTGGCGCTCCAGTTCTTTCAGAACGAAGTCTCCGGCAATGTGGTGCAGATCAACTCGGACAACACCACAGCCCTGGCATACCTCAAGAAACAGGGATGGAACCCACTCTCGATCCCTGTTCTCCTTGCAAAGGAGATCCTGTTAATGGGCGAAGGCACACGACGTCTCCTATACTGACGAGATTCATATCAGGGGTAGAAAAAACGTCCGTGCAGATCTGCTCAGTCGACAAGGTCAACTTCTGCCGACGGAGTGGACCCTTCATCAGGAAATATGCCAGAGGTTGTGGAAGTTATGGGGATGTCCTCTCGTAGACATCTTCGCAACTCCAGGACAACGAGACTTCCCGCTGTACTGCTCACCAAGTTCTAGACCCAGGAGCAGTAGCAGGTAGACGCCCTTCTTTGGACTGGACGGGACTAGACGTATATGCCTTTCCCCGTTCAGAATCCTAGGGAAGTAATAAGAAAATTCGCGGCATCAGAGGGAACGAGGATGACTCTCATCGCCCCCTTCTGGCCAGCGACCGAATGGTTTCACAGAGGTCATGTCCTTTTCTTGTAGACTTTCCGAGGACTCTGCCTCCAAGGATAGATCTACTCAAACAGCCCCACTTCGAGAGGTATCACAAAACCTCCCCGCTCTGAGTCTGACTGCGTTCAGGACTATCCAGAAGTTGGCCAGAGCGAGGGGTTTTTCAAGACCAGTGGCGAAAGCAATCGCAAACGGCAAGAAGACCTTCTTCTATTGCCGTATACCAATCCAAGTGGGCTGTTTTCCGGAGCTGGTGCAGGAAGAAAGACATTTCCTCCACCTCTACCTCTGTGAGCCAGATCGCATGACTTCCTTCTCTACTTGAGAAATGAAGTTCGCTTAGCGGTGCCTACGATAAAAGGCTACAGAAGTGTGCTTTCTGTAGTCTTTAGGCATAGAGGACTGGACTTAGCCAACAACATAGACCTTCATGATCTTTCTTAAGTCTTCGAGACTTCGAAGGTACCTCAACCAAGAGTCCCTTCTTGGAATTTAGACATTGTTCTAAAGTTTTTGATGTCCAGTAATTTTGAACCTCTCAACTTAGTCTTTCGCTTAGAACCTTACAAGGAAGACACTTTTTCTAACTGCCTGGCGACGGCGAAGAGAGTTAGTGAGATCCAGGCTATAAGCAAGCATGTGGGGTTAAGAACTCTGATGCGGTTTGTTCTTTAAGCCTTTGTTCTTAGCAAAGAACGAAAAACCCGTTCCCAACCCTTGGCCCAGACATTTGAAATCAAGGGTTTGACAGAGATCGTGGGTAATGAGCCAGAGAGAGTCCTGTGCCCTGTCAGGGCTCTCAAATTCTATTTAGACAGACAACGAAGGGACTGTAGAGGACCTTCGGGTGGGTAACTTGTGGTGCTCGGTTAAGAAGCCCGATCTTCCCATGTCAAAGAACGCGCTTTCTTTCTTCTTGAGAGACACCATTAAAAGGAAGCTCATTCCACATGCAGTGATAGTGACATGAAGCTTTTGAAAGTGAATGCCCACGAGGTGAGGGCTATTCGACCTCGATAGCTTTCACAGGAAATTATGGCAACTCAGTGACATTTTGAGTGCCACATATTGGCGGAGCAACTCTGTGTTCGCTTCACACTACCTGCGGGAGGTGAAAGCGAACATACGAACATTGCTCGTCGCTTGGACCATACGTCGCTGCAGACCACTGTTTTGGGGGCAGGAGGTAAACACTCATCCTTTCCTTTAGTGGTTAGATGAGCTTTTAATTGTGTATGTTTTTTGGTTGTGGGGTTTGACCGCCCGAGGCGGATCTCCCTTCTTTTAGTCTAGTTTAGTGGTATACCTTTGGTAGACTAGGCCAGGTGGTTTTTTACTTCGTTGCCCTCATTGTATGGTCAATGGTCTAGTCACATCGAAGTCGTGGTCACGTTTCCCCCGTTGAAAGAGTCATCTGGAGGTGCACCAGCTATATAGGTCTCTACCCGATCGCTGGCAACTCTAATAGCACAAGCAGACTTACGCGGCAGTAACCACGAAGTCAGCTATGCTAAACAGGTAAGGAATCAAGATATCATTTATCTGCATATATATGTTTCCTAAAATCTTCTATTCTGTCTACTCCCACCACCAAAGGTGGGATTCAGCTATATATATATCTGACAGGTAAGTTGCATGAAACAAAAAATGATATTGTAATGATACAATTAAGTTTGTTCATACTTACCTGGCAGATATATATAATTAAGTACCCACCCACCTCCCCTCAGGAGACAGTGGAAATAAAAATTATGAATAGAAATGGGAATGATTCCTGATACCCGCCTCCCAGCGGCGGGAATGGGTACTAACCACCTGACTCCCACTACGTGTGTCGTAAGTTTTTTAATTTCTGTCGGACTTCGGAAAATACAGCTATATATATCCTGCCAGGTTTTAAGTATGAACAAACTTAATTGTATCATTACAATATCATATATATATAATATATTACAGATTATCCGTGCATAATGCAAAATCTTGAAAAAAAAAAAATATATATATACATATATATATATATATATATATATATATAAATATAATGTATGATATATTTATATATTAACATAAGTATGAGAGAGACCTAATGGTAAATATAAGATATCAGGCTTATATATGATATATAATAATATTCATTAGGGGATAAATCCGAGGCTAAGCGCCTTGCAGTCTTGTAGGCCATATACGAGTTTATGAGCGAAGTAAATGTCATTTATACTGCAGATTTATGCCTGGCAAATCTTGGGACAACTCGCCAAAGGGCGGTATAATTTACCTCGCTAGTGCGCATTATGTAAAAGATTAACTGAAGTGGCTGTACGAAGAGTATGCTGTTCTATTTTTGCAATTACCGAAAGTTTTACATGGTCTGGGCTTAGATTTTTTCGCATATATCTTATTCGTTTTTTTTTCTCACGGTCTTTAGCCTTTCGTAGTTTTGTGATGTTTGTTGAACATATCTCTAGCAACGAAGTAACTCCGGAGAGTTACTGATTTACTTTGATGGCATTTTTTGGGACAGGTATATAAATGGCCAAGGTATAGTGTTAGAAATTTTGTAATGGATCAGGATCCGGATTGAGGTGTAAATTTCCGACTTTTTTTTTTCTTCGTTGATTAATTAATCAATTGAGATCTGGAGGCGGATCCAGTGCTAAAGTTCTTTTAGCTTTGTAGTTTTGCTCATTATACAACACCAAAATTACTTCGGGATATATTTGCATTAGTTGGTGTAGAATTATCATTCCATAGCATCAGCCAACTGATATTATAATTGTAATTGTAATATTTTTTACTTTATACTTAAGTATGCTTTTTTACTATAAACTCTTTTCAGCCTATTATCCGTATCCCCTTATATTTTTTATCGCCTCCTGTGTAAGTGTTGTTCGAATCTACTGTAAGCTCTTAATCACTATTACGTCTGTGCTCAAGCTTTGAAAATTATTTCTTTCTAAGCTTAAGTATGGCGTATTCGTCCTTCCTTTATTTTGGTCTGTAACTAGTTACCCGTGTCATTTGGCGAGATTACAATTGTATTCGTACCCACAAAATATCTCCAAGGTTTTGGACTGATTTCAGGGTATTCGTACCCACAAAATATCTCCAAGGTTTTGGACTGATTTCAGGGTATTTGGTGGAAATGGGTATGGGCCGCGAGTGATAGTGAATTAGCATTTGATATGCAAACATCGTCAGTGCACCTCATACGGTGCACTGTAGGCATTACTTAAGGTTCTTTGCAGTGCGCCTTCGGCCCTAGCTGCAACCCCTTTCGTTCCTTTTACTGTACCTTCTTTCATATTTCTCGTTATAATGTGGTTCGGATCCCAGAATAAACTGTAGGTCCCGTTGCTATAGGTAACCAGTTGGTTCCTAGACACGTAAAATATCCAATCCTTCGGGCCTGCCCTAGGAGAGCTGTTAATCAGCTCAGTGGTCTAGTTAAACTTAGATGTGCTTGACTCTTTTTTTTCCTTCTGTTACATTTTTCAAAGCTTTTACCGCCAGTTTCTGTTTTAAGCCCTGAATGACCTCATAGGTCCCATTGTTTGACATTTGACCGAAATTCTACATTCAATGCAATTCAAGCATCTAATTGCTAACCAGGTATTATTTTTTTTTATTTTTAATTTCCTCCCTTTTACTTCCATCATATTCAGTACCTAGATTCCAGTCGTTACTCATCTTCAAATGTCATGGAGAGGCTCAATTTTTTAAAATTTTCATTTTATTGATATACCAACACCTAACACCCAACATTTGTCCTTTACATTGCAATAGCTCTGCGTAGCTGTTTTCTCCCAGACACTTGAATCTCTCCCCTCTCGCTCTTTCTTTTTCTGAAAAAGGAACTGCAAAAGGCTGAGGTCGAATATATATTGATTTTGGAGAATCTCTGGCCTTTCTTTTGTCCCGCAACAGCTTCTCATATTTTCTCGCAACATTTTCCAGAAGACTTTCTTATTCCTGAAGGAGTATGTTGGTTTTATGCACGAATACAATCTTGCAAAATTCATTATATTTACCGCATTTATTGTTTGTGTTTGGATACAGATCACGTACTTACTCGTGTTTGTTTGTCAGGCTGTCATGTCGCCTCTTCACAAGAGGCTTTTAAAAGTTTCTGATAAATCTTGCGGCTTTGTTGGCGTTCTTTCTTGCCTGGGAACTTTCTGGTCGCTCTTTGAAGTTAATATAAAAAAAACATTTGAATCAGACTGGCATACTAAACATATGGATATGACAGAGTTAAAGATTGCCTGTGTTCTACCACCTTTAGTTTAAATGCAAAGAATTCAAAGATATTTACTGTTAAAGATGTTGAAAATGCAATGGGCATTAGAGATAGAAGCATCAGGAATTTCCTTATTTATTATTTTCATTATTCACAATGAATTTGGTTCTAAGATAAGTGAATAACATATCCCCGTGGAATGAGATCGAAGCACCTTCCCAAAAGCTCTCAGAATAACTTTAATTATATCTAAACAACCAAATTATTGAGCCTATAACATTTATTATTATTATTATTATTATTATTATTATTATTATTATTATTATTCTTATTATTATTACTGATTATTATAAAAAATGATGCTCATTAACAGTAAACACTTCAATGTACTAGGGAGCTTAGTCTAGAACCTCACCTAAAGAGAGAATTGGCGGCCGAGGGACGGTCTGTTGTGACTATTGATTGAAGACCTTCAGAACCTAAGTGCCAGGACGTCCATCTCCTCCCAAGGGAAAGGTTCCCCAAATGTTAGGGAGCGGAGGAGGCCCACGGGGAAAGGACTCTGCCGAGGGGCCAAGAGCACTTGAAGGGATTAGGCTGCCCTTGGGACCCGAGAACACCGAGATAGAGACGTGTTGGCTGACTGACCCGGGGTTTCGACAAGAGATGAGAGAGAAGAGGCGAAGGAAGACATAAACTGGATGAATTATGGAAGAGGATCAAAGTGAAGCTGGTGGAAGGAAGGGGAGGAAGGAAGGGGGAAGGCGGAGCGAATAGATTTTCCGGAAGGGAGGTGCAGGCAGTTTGCACTCGAGGACGGAGGGACTTTGGAAAGAAAGTTGCAGTTGCAGGAATCTTAGAAATAAAACGTCGGAATAGGAAATGAGGAGTAACGAATATCAAACAGAGAAATTGCGCTTAAAGGCATGCATTATAATAACTGAACAATTAAGACTATTTTGTAGCTAGTAACGAGATCGAGAATATTTATATCTGGTTTCTTTGAATCTTGAGGAAAATCTATAAGTTTATAAAGTGTCAGCGACAAGCGAGTGGTATTAATAATTTTGTCTTTAGTAAGTTGCAAATTATTGGAAGAATGAACTCAGACATTGCCGAATGGATAAATTAGCCCTTATGATATTTGTTGCATCTTGCACTAAACAACATCAACTGACTAAAATTGTTGGCAAAAATTCAAGCCCCTCATTTCCACGCATATGTTATATTGCCATAGCGGACGTGCCTGACTTTATTATGCACCAGTATAGATAAAGTATTGGCTGTTGAGTGCAATTTTGGCGACCAGACGCTAAAACCTATCACAAACTGTATTTGTTTGACAATATCGTAAAATTTTGTGACGTTCGTCACTGATAAGGCGACGCTGCTCTCAATTTTATAGTATTCTCCAGAACAAGGGAGCCTTCCTTTCTCTTTAACTTGGACGTTTCGACCTCAGTCAGGCTGGATGGGGGTTGGGGGAGGAGGGGGGGAGCAGGTTTCCCTTCCGCCTTTTAATCAGGCTCATAATTATAACTGAGGGCCAACAAGTCTGGTTATATTATCGGCTCTTGCGACCTATGGTCGAGAAATCTCACGCACTGATGACCTATAAGTTAGGTACCTTTTGCAGATAGTATGCATAGATGACCCAGTAGGTTGCCAGGGCATGATAATCATACCTTTATACTCATTAGTCGCGACTGTAGTGTCAGACGTCCCCATTCCGACTTGGAACGTGCTTTGGGATTCAAACATTTCTTCCGTGAACCAGAATTTCGTGTGGAGAGTTGGTCTGTTTACTAACTTTAAGGTTAAAACGCCTTCTTTTTCCTTACTACATATTCTCTATACTTAAAACTCCATAATTTTCCTTTCTGTCCTTTTACTGTACCTCCACTCATTTTTTTCTTCCATCTTGCTATCCACACTCTCCTAACAGATGTTTCAAACTGCAACTGAGCGGCTGTCCTCCTGTTACACCTTTCAAACCTTTCTACTCTCAGTTTCCCCATTCAGCGCTAAATGACCTCAAAGCTCCCAGGGCTTGACCTTTGGCCTAAACGCTGCAGTCTTTCTTTCTTTCTTTTCCTTTCTACATCTTCTCTAATCGCATGGGCACGAAGTTTCCAGTGCTTCCATCTTTACAAGAAAAGATTGAAGGTTTTATATACAGCTTTGTCTGGGGGCAAATCAGGAACAGACTCTCGATAATATTGGAACATTGCTCCTCTCAGGCACAGACCAGAGCCACTTAGAAATGGAGACGCTGCTTGATAATATCTCATCTACTCTGCAATGTGATCTCCCTGTTACATAGTAATCCAATCTGTATTCAATATATGAAACTAAATTCCAGTATTTCTGATGTCCGCCTTGAGAGTAACTTCATATGGCGACGTTTCTCCTACTCGCACAGAAGACTGATATGCTCCGCTGAATAAATATAAACAAGGTGTTTCCAAATGCATCGTAGGTTCGAGAATCAAATCAATTAGAGAATCGGAGAAGTGAAGAGTAGATTCAACATAAAGTACCTGCAATTTGTATTGTAGGTGGTGTCCCCTTACGATGAACAAGAGGAGTTAATGGAATGGCATAGAGATAAATAGAGACATACGGATAACTGAAAGGCCATCATGGACAAGTAGGTAATCAAACAAAAAGCCACGTAGGGCCAGAGCAAAAATAGAGAGGACTTCATAGCATTCTATCATTTATTCATACCTTCACGTATGCATAATATTGACATACTCGTCGTCACTATAACAAAATTGCATATTGTGTTAAAATAGTATGTAAGCTTGAATGGGAGGGAACTCGTTGATGTAGTACAATGTAAATAATACGAAAGTGAGGTAACCCGGTAGAAATTAAAACTAAAAGTAGTAACAGTAGAGGAGACAAATAACTGTTTTGTTAACAGCCACTCTACTACAGATTTTGTTGTTTATGTTGCCCTCCTATTCCACGATTTTGACATTACATGTATAAATAAATATATATATATATATATATATATATATATATATATATATATATATATATATATATGTGTGTGTGTGTGTGTGTGTGTGTTTGTTTGTTTTCGTGAGTGTATATAAGTACACATATCTGGATTACTAATAGTCACATTGACCTCTGGTCAATTTCCTCAGACTTTTTGGATACTCTTATAACGTCAGACATTGAATCCGGCACCGATTTTACATTAGTTCATATCTTAATAAGATGGTAAAGACGATTCGCTTTAAAATTCACGCACAGATACATCTTGGTGAGAGGCTTTCAACCCATGCCAAAGTTTCATAGCCTTGAACTCCCCGCTTTGACATTGCATCTTGTTCATTTTCTCGAGCGCTGTAAGGAATGCCTACTTATTGCTGCATACACTGACGTTTTCCTGACAGCAGTCCTTTGATCT
>NC_087203.1:106351708-106371708 GCF_015104395.2 Macrobrachium nipponense
CTCTCTCTCTCTCTCTACTTCCAAAAATGAACTTCACGTATGTAATCTAGACTTTCTGCTAATAGTTTGGCCGAGAGGAATTACTGTTTTCATTTGTCTTCCTGTCGAGTGTATCGTCCGAATTAATTGTTTCCTGATCCCTCTTGTACGAGCTGCTGCGTTAAAGGAGATCTAGGTGTAATTGTATTTATTTATTTATTTATTTATTTATTTATTCATTTGTTTGTTTGTTTACTTACTCGCCTTATTTTTTCATGTCTTTCTTTTTCTAGCCAGTATATTTATTGGTTCACGTACTTATCTGTTTTTTTTATTTCCTATATATTTGTTTACTGCTTTGCTATATTTTTTTACCGATATTTTTATTATAAAGTTTATTCAAGCCTTGGAATTTTTCAGTCCGTGTTTTCTTTTAGCATAATGTAAAAAAAAAAAAAAAAAACTGGGATATCATATTCATTATTTTTATATTCTAATTTTAACGTTAATACCCCATTGGCCAGTTTGAATACATTCATTATGCGCCTTTCTTGAAAATTCTCTCTCTCTCTCTCTCTCTCTCTCTCTCTCTCTCTCTCTCTCTCTCTCTCTCTCTCTCTCTGAGATAGCCGTAACTCCTCCGTATCTCCATAAACTAGAGTTAAGTACTCCATTCCAGGGGGAAATGTCTGGATAATGTTGTTATAAGCCAAAGAAACAAAAAATAAGAGACTTCATTTACCTGATTTTTGAGGATGTGAAGTCTCTCTCTCTCTCTCTCTCTCTCTCTCTCTCTCTCTCTCTCTCTCTCTCTCTCTCTCTCTCTCTCTCTCTCTCTCATCATCCTTATCGCCCGTGCCAAGTGCAGAGACTAAAATGAGCGTTGCATATTTTGCATGGAGGTAAATTTTCTCGAGCGTATATATATAACTCATTTACCGGGATGATGAATTACGGGTAAAAGGCTATTTTGTTGTTGCGCGCATCTTTGGAAGGCTTGTTGACCATGAGCCAATTTGTTATGGATAAAGAAGAGATCAGCTCTCTCTCTCTCTCTCTCTTCTACTCTCTCTCTCTCTCTCTATGTACATATATATATATATAGTATATATATATATATATATATATATATATATATATATATATATATATATATATATATGCATATATATATCTATATATATAGTATGTATATATAATGAATAACTTGATCACGAAGTATATAAAACGTGATGCTATGTATAAATAAAGGTTTTTTTGCCACGAAGGAAAGGGTCCGAATAGGACCGAAAGTACTCTGCTATCTCGCTTTTTCATTTTTTCCTTCGTGGCAAAAAAACCTTTATTTATATATGTATATATATATATATATATATATATATACATATATATATTGTATGTGTGTGTGTATGTATTTGTGCAGTATATAAATATATATGTAATATATTAGTATACATGTGTAACATATATATATATATATATATATATATATATATAGATATATATATACTATACATATACATATACATATACATACATATATGCCATATCCACGTATATTTAACTTTTATGGTAATTACCATAGATGTCATAACGAGAGACAATGTCACTTCTGTTATCTATTTGTGCAGCCCTGTTCTAATGTTCAGGAAAGCTGGTTACTTTGAGAGATGGATGTGTTCAGCAAGAGGAGTATAATCTTTTAGGCCCACATATTAGCTACGAAACTTTAAGCTTTAAAGGCCTGGGTTTGTGACTTTAGGAAAATGGGAAAACCAATTACTAGCTACTATCACCTAATACTTGTCTGATGGTACCATACTCACCGGACCATATGTAGCCAGTTTCAGTCTAAAAGAAGTGCTAGTTATGTGCAGGCAAGACAAAAATATTTCGGAAATGATAGAAGCAAAGATCTGAAGCACTTTGCGTCAATACAGACAGACGTCTTACCTGATGTAGGAAACCTTACGAATAATGAAGTCAAAGGTATCACAATAAATTGACAAATTCATTAGCATGAAGCACAGTGTTTCTAGTGAAGACTAGGTTATTATTATGTTTTTAACAATAAACAGAGTTGTTGATTTGCATTGGTACCTTCAGCAGAGTAAAACGTAAAAATAAAAGAATAGAAAATAGCAAGGAAGGAAAAACAATCAAGCTGATGTATAAAATTGGAAAGAGTATTAAGTGCAAAATGTATGCGGTCAAAGGTTGTATAATATCCACTGATCACTTAACATGAATAACATAACACAAGGTACTATAAGGCTACCAAGTGGGCTTAAGACATCTACCCTTTGGAATAACAGTGGAGCTTTAATGCTTGTCGTGCAGAAAGTGCATAAACTCCAGGTACACAATTTTGAGGTCCTTGGTTGAAACGGTATCAGAGTGAAATATAGTATTAATATCAGTACTCATAAGCACGCAAACTTTTGTGTACGTGTATGTATGTGTGTGTGTTATCAGAGGGCTGTCATACCAGTGTGTGTTGTGGAAAATGGTCTGAAAATCCTAATAGATAGCAGATAGCAACAAAGATTTATAGTAAAGGATTGAGAAGGCTTGATCCATCATCAGTATGAAGAAAAGAGGGAATAACAACGCTTTCTAATAGCGTTTTTGGTAAGAGACCCGAGGCTTGGAAGGAGAATTCATATTTTATTCAGTGCCCCAAACGTTATTTTCCCACGGGGATGCATCTCAAAAAAAAAAAAAAAAAAAAAAAAAAAACGGAGCGATACAAAGTGCTTTTTACCTCCTTTAAAGAAATTGAACGGGGGATATATATTCACCTGGGTCTCTTCTTTGTTTGCCGACGTATTCACAAGATGTTTCATATTTATTGCTAATTTTGCTTTTGAGCAAGATGGTGTTTATCAAAATTTGAGATGTATAAGAAATCTGATGCTGACTAAGGCAGTTTTAGTTTTCTGAAACCAAAACTATTGTGGCGGCTTTGTCTGTCCGTCCGCACTTTTTTCTGTCCGCCCTCAGATCTTAAAAACTACTGAGGCTAGAGGGCTTCAAATTGGTATCTTGATCATCCACCCTCCAGTCATCAAAAATGCCAAATTGCAACCCTCTAGTCTCAGTAGTTTTTTATTTCAAGGTTCAAGTTAGCCATGGATCCTTCATCTAGCAGCGCTTTCCAGAGCCATGGGGCGCACACTCATTCTACCGCATCCTGTGAGCAACGGGAGAGCTGCCGGTCATAGTTGATGGTTTTATACAGCATTATACGTTGTACAGAAAACTCGATTGCCCCGAAGAAACTTCGTCGCCCTTTCTAATTGTTTATTTCCCTGTGGTTAAGTTTTGATTCTTTTTTTTTCTTTGTAAGTTTACGAGTGAAGACCAGTCGAAATGTGTGTGTGTATGTGTGTGTGTGTGTGTATGCCAAGGGTCGAGCTTGTGTGCATGCGGTCATGTATGATAGCTTGCGGAGTAAGGGGGATGATTTCAATTTTGGCATAATAGATTTACGAGATGCAGTGTGTGCTTATAAACTTTAATGCGAAACGTCGGTGGAGTGGAGATAGATTACCCAGGCAAGTTTAAACGCTTGCGAAAGCTAATGGAATCATAATTTTTATCTGCAAACAGTGGAGGGTTCGGGAAAATATTTTTGAGAATTTGGCATTTTATTTCCGTTTTGCGGATAAAAGTGTATTAAAACGGAATTGTTTTATGCATGTTATAATTTTTGTAGGTATAAAATTACGAAACATTTTCCACTTTCCGTATATTTGTGGGTTTGTTTTATAAGGTTTTGTTACTTGGTTTATTGGAACGCAATTATAACAAAAGTTAGTTTACCCTTCAGAAAAACATTTGTTGATAATAATATCATATTTTGCTAGTCTTATTATTCAAACGAAAAGGGAATTGAGTAAGTCAATGGCTAGAAGTATTTGCAGTGCTCCTTATTTCACAAACATTGTGCAAATGATTCATTTACACAGCATTAGATAATGTAATTTCATATACGTCAAACATCCACGCTTCACTTCCATATAGGAGAGTTGACTTACCTTGACTCCCATCGTCAGTCCAAGTCTCCAGATTTTACTCTTTTGCTTTTTATTCTTTTGCTATCCTTAACAGCATTCATTATTCCACCTTCTTGATTTCCATTCGCCCTTATAACCTTGCTCGGCCTACACTCGCTTTCAGTTTTCTCTTGTAACATTCAGACTCGTCAGTGGTTAATGCAGTTTCTCTCCACTATCCTCAACCACTGCTTCTGTCATCTGCAAACATCAGCCATTCCATGCTTCATATGCAGCCCATTTTCATATCCCTTAACTTTGGATCTTCACTGGTCGTTCTTTTCTAACCTCTCGCTATCAATTCATCCATAAAAATGAAGTGATAGGAACATAACAGAACCTTTTCCAAGACACCTTCTTGTGTCAAACCAGACATTTTTTAACGCAAATTTCACTCCCATCAAAAACAATTATAATTCCCCTGTAAAAAATAATCACTTACTCAGGACGATATAGTCAGCATCATACTTATTACCTGTTTGTCACTTCTGCCATAAACTTTCTCTAGGTCCATGCACGCGACTTAAAACTTGTCCTTTTCTCTCAAACTTCTCGCTCAACTTTCCAACTTTCTTTTTAAACACTTGATCCATACACTCTTCCTTAACTTAACCTACATTTCCTTTCTACTCTCAAATCGTTCTTCCATCGTTCTCAGTTTCTCTGTAAAAAATATACCATCTATCAAACCCAGTTCACTAATCAGTGTAAATACCCGAAAACTTAATGTTACCTGTGACATCTTGACCTTGATGCAAACTGATTATTTTTCTCAACGGTTCCACTGGGACTTTTCCTTCTTCAATGTGCTTTACACATCCTGATCAGCTACATAACCATACTGTCACCAACCTACCATAGAATCTCACTTATCATTTCACTAAATCCTGTGACTTGCCGATCTATAACTACTTCATTTCCATTTCTACAGTCATTACCTCAAGTACTCCCACATTTACAGTGACTAGTCTCAGTTTTGCTCTCTCTCTCTCTCTCTCTCTCTCTCTCTCTCCTCTCTCTGTGCATATTTACTTTTGTTAAGTATTTCTTGCACAATGTAAAGTGTTTACACCTGAAAATTTCAAAATATCACACGTTTTCACTTTGTCCTTGACTGCGTTTTTCATACTGACTTAACGAGTATACCGCAACATGATCATCTCTCCTCTCCAGGAGAGGCGGTTCAATCAGTCTGCTTTTTTTCTTTACTAACCTCTCTCTCTCTCTCTCTCTCTCTCTCTCTCTCTCTCTCTCTCTCTCTATATATATATATATATATATATATATATATATATATATATATATATATATATGTGTGTGTGTGTGTGTGTGTGTGTGTGTGTGTATGTATATATGTAATTATGTATAGTTTTACATCTATATTTTTATACATGTATGTATTATATATATGTTATATATATGTTATAATTATATGTATCTATATTTATATATATATATATATAATATATATATATATAAATATATACACCCTTTTAGGTCTCCACTCCACAGGAGGAAGAAGTAATAAATTAGCAATTCCCATCATAAATTTCCTCGGGACGCGATTTTTCCCTCGTGTGTGTTTTATGCGCTTTCAGCGTCCCCACTTCCACCCACTCGTGCAATAGGAGGCCGGGCCCAGGAGTCTGTCTGCTCTCTATGATTTTTTCTCCCACGACTGAATTTATTTTACTGCGCGCTTAGCTGGATGGCTCATTTTTCTCGAGCATCCGCTTTCTTTGTGTCTGGCTGTACGTAAGCATTGAGCTCTTGGTTATTATTATTATTATTATTATTATTATTATTATTATTATTGTTGTTGTTGTTGTTGTTGATTTTGATTATTTATTTCATATTTATGAACTGTTATAAGTATTTTGTTAATATACTGTATGCATGCTTGAATAATGTTCATATATATGTTTTATATAGTATATAAAATACATATATAATGTGTTTATAATATATATATATATGCATATACAAATTTTATATACACATACATATATATGTATATAGTATATGTGTGCGTATTTTATGTTTTTGTGCTAATGTATCAATACAGTATTTTCACTTATATTTGCATCTGCCCTTACAGTCCTTTGCGCCGTTTTTCTGTCATATGTGAACACTCAGTTTTGTGGAAGCCCATTTTTAAGTTTTGTTGCTTATGAATATTATGTGTGTATTTATGGATAATGATAATAATAATAATAATAATATTTTTCATGGTTTGTCCGGCCTTTGTGACTGAACTACATTTTGCGGGTTGGGTAAGCAGGAAGATGTAAGTGTATTTGCAATTATGGTAGATCTAATTACGTGAGCTTATGGCTGACAGACAACCAAAGAGAGAGAGAGAGAAAAAAAGAAGCAAATATAGTTTTTGGCATTAATCTTTGGACATTGGCGACGAGAACTTAATTGCATTACACCTTACTCTTCTTCTCGGCATACACGCCGGCATCACACTGCGTGGAAAATTTGCAAATTCTAGGGTAAGCTGGTTTGTTCAGCCTTTCGCACTATTTACTTCCACCTTTGGAGTTCCTTGTTTTCCTCTGTATTCCCTTCTGTGTGATAGGAGAGCTTTTTAACCGGAAAGTTATTAACATGCCATCTTTCGCAGGGCATACGCAAATTTAGGTCATTTCCATCTCGGTAGCTGCCAAATAAAAACAGAATCTTAATTTGTTAGCAGTCTTATTGGCATGTGATATTAAAACTTCGAAGTACAGATATAGGTAGTTTTTTTCTAATTTACACATGACTTCACGGTACTATTTTTTAAATCACTGTTTATTTAGTCAAGCCTAGTTATTCAGTGTGGTTAGAATGTTTGGTGGAGGTATTCCTACATTTTCTCTGTTTTATTTTTATTTTATCATTGATGCCACACTGAAACCGGTTTACAATTATAAATTAGGATGACGTACACAGCACTCGAAACGAGAATGTTTTCATATCATTGTCTGTTGTAATCTCTTTGTGTTTGTGTACAGACCACTTCGTCATGCGCGCGTAGTAGCCAGTTGAAAATGTCCGGAAATCCAATGTTTGAATGGGTAAGTTTTCGTACTTGAAAGGAATCCGCTTTTCATTAAAACTAATTTTTACCCTAAGAGTATTTGGTGACCTGGCCTTTTCCAGGCGTCCGATGAGTTGGATTTAAATAGAGCCACAACATCCTTCAAAGGTAATAATATTCCGTGATGATGTCCCATCGTATTTGAGGAGGCCCCGATTTGTTTGAAAAATTCACGGATCCTTTAGTGACCTTCCTCTGTCAAAGGTTATTTATGACCCAGATTCAGGTCAGCGTTATTCCTTATATAAAAACTTTCTTCAATAGCTGTTTCAGGCGATGTTTAATGCCTGTGTTGAGGTGCACAGTTTTAGTACTCTGAGAATAATTAGTATAGTTTCGTTGTAATGTTTTTTTTCTTTTAACCTTCAGAGCGCCAGGACGGCGGCAATAATCGCTGAAAGAAGTCAATGAAATAGTTTTAAATAAAAGTGGACTCGGAAATTAAAAAATAAATTCGGGGTTTTTCATTCTAAATGAGTAGAGAAATTCCAGTCTAAGATTTCATTTGAGTTAGTGGGTACTAAATGTAATTATTGCTTTTCTGTACTTACATATTATTTATATATGTAAGTATATCAACTTTCTTAACTTCCAGCTGAAACATTTGGCTTCTGAAATAAATTGGCACCAAAGAAAACTAATTTACTTAAAAGTTTAAGTAGTAAGTAGCCCGTTCGTTGCCTTTGATAGAAAGTCCAGCATAATTTGTTTCTTTCTTGCTCTTACAGGATAAAGAGTTAAAGATATTCTTATTGCAAAGGATTACATAACCACGTCTCTACTTGTGAGAGTTTTCTGTATAGCTGACAGGGGTCTGGAAACTGACCTCATGTTGCTGACAAAGCAAGCAAGGAATTAAAGCCGTAGAGCTCATTGTACACATATTATAAAGCAAATATATTATTGACCTCATGAATATTTACTGTATCAGCAATACGTCTGAATTATTGAGAGTCGTTGACTGATATTGATTTGTAATGACAGCCATATTGGCACTGGAAATGCTGTCGATATAAGGTTAAATATTTGATATTATGTTTTGCGTGACGAATTTATAAAGATTAGTTATTTTTTCCAATAGTTGTCAGTAAGTTATTGTCAAAATAATTGACAATGTTTTTATAGATGAGCTGGGCCAAAGGTTATGCGTTCATTCGGGGCTGGGCACTGTTTATTAGGGTTGACTTTGAGATGGTTCCGGACCCAGATGAAATTCTATTTTTTTTTTTTTTTTTTTTTTTTTTTACGGAAATTTTGTTTATCTTATGAAATTCTAAATCTATTTCATGTATGGAAAAGTTATAAATCATTTGATCCCGCTGTCATTGACCTTGATGGTCATGAAGAATCAGTCTTACAAAATGTTGAAATATCAGTATCACGTAACTTGGTTTTATATATATATATATATATATATATATATATATATATATATATATATATATATATATATATATATATATATATATATATATATATATATATATATATAGATATATGTGTGTGTGCGCGTGTGTAACTTTACCATTGAAAGAAGGGAGACGTCAATGTTTAGTCACAGTCGAGATTATAATGAATTTCCTGACTACTCCTCTTGATTGTAATGAAGTTGTTGCGTTGCTTGTGATAACATAGGAGCCGTTAACGATGACAATCATATTTCTGTCGTCTCTCCAGCAATAGGTGCAGCAGCCCTTCTCTTTAAACGCCAACGCGCGCCTTTCTGCCCAGGACGCCCCTCCTGCTTTCTCAGTTCTGCCTCGCCGCCTTGTCCATCCCCACCCAATTATGCCTCTTCGATCTTTTCATTCCTCTTTTTCTCTCTCTTTCTTTTTTGCTCGTTCTGTCCGTGACAGATTCCGTCCATTGTCACTTTGTTGCGTTCCACATCTCTTCGGCAGCATCTTTCTATTTTTTGGGTGTGGGGTGTGGTCGCTATTATTATTATTATTATTATTATTATTATTATTATTATTATTATTATTATTATTATTATTGTTTGTTTGTGTCTATTTGAATTCTTAAAGATATTTTTATGTATATTCGTGCTAAAGCATTTTCAAACGCGTACAAGAAATATATGATTAATCATACATAAAAGAATACATACATACACACACACACACACACACACACACACACACATATATATAGTATATATATAGATATATATATATATATATATATTATATATATATGTATATATATAAAATGTGTATATAGTACATATATGGGTGTGTGTTGCTTTTAAATGAATTGGCGGTATGTGCAGAATGTTTTTATATTGTGGTCACATCCCCTTTCGTGTAACTGGAATTTATTACGGGAATAACTGCAATAGAATGTAACTTCAAAAACCAGTCACGGTCACCATTCGTGTCACTGACGTAATTATCGTCGTGTTTAATTACCGTTGGTGACATTCTCATCTCCGCTATTGATGAGTATTGGACTGAATACAAGGCATGCAATGTCTCTCTCTCTCTCTCTCTCTCTCTCTCTCTCTCTCTCTCTCTCTCTTTGTATCGAAATGTGAGGCTCAAAGTCATTTTGACAATTTCCGAACAAGTACACAAGCATACCTGTAAGTGGCTTTGGAACAAGTTCATTTTTACTCTAATATTTTGATCATACAAGTTATACAATTAGATATAATAAGAACTGATTATTCAAACAATTAGATATGATAAGAACTAATCATTCAAACAGCTTTCAAGGGTACAGACCATGTAATTAGAATTGATTATCCAAATTGCTTTAAAGGATACAGACCATTCAGCACTGATCTCAACACTGGAAAAATAATATTCTGTAGTAAACCAGTAGAACATTTTCTTAGAGATTCTTTTTGCGTTCCTCATAAAAAAACGAGCACAGGCTTTTATTTAAAAATGTAATTTCAGTGGTAACTTATACAAATTATACATTCCTCTCGCTTTGGGAAGACCCGAAGCATCTGGATTGCACTCACTTCCAAAAATTAGCAAGAAGACTTTGAGTAAATCGCCAGGTTTGAGACCTCAGTTATTGCATGGAAATGATTGCATTTCCTCTCGGTTTTAGTTCCTAGAAATTTTTTCTCCTGACGTTATTTGGTGATCTGAAAGTGCTTTTCATTAAGAAATGTCAAATTCGTTTATCAATTGTTTGTGGTAAAGTAATCATGGGTTGTTTCCGTTATCCTGTAAATATTGATATTAACGCTTTGACTGATTTTATCACTCGTCTGCTAAATTTAGCGCTTTTTAGTGTCGAGGATTTCGGCTCACTGTCTACTTCGTGAAGAATAGATTTTATCATAAATTTCAGCTTTATTTTCAAGCATAAGCTATTAATGTACAAATCTTTATACAATGTTTGTTACGTTTTGACTGAAGAGTAACCCGGTGTATTGTTACTTAGATGCAGAAATGATTAGACTTAGATGTTTTTCTATCCAGCCCCACTCAGTTATGTTGTTCAGCCTTGGCACAGCTTATGAAAGAAAATAATTTGTAAGGCCACAAATCGATGAGGAAGGAAATAAAGACAAAAATACGGGATAATTTTGATTTATGTTAATAGACATTGTTTGTTATATAACGATTATTTTGTTCAAGAATTTCAAAAATCTGTAGTTAGACAAATTTCAGATAATTTTTCTATATTTTGCGTATATGCTGTGAATGATGTGTCTTGATTAATGAGTAGCACCGACCGATTTAAAATTGAAATGCTTGTTGTCATCACTAGCTATATATATATATATATATATATATATATATTATATATATATATATTATATATATATATATATATATATATATATATGTGATATGTATGTATGCGTCCTTTATGACTTATACTTTATCGTTGGATGAAGAATATCAGATAATTTTGTCTATATTTTGCGTATATGCTGTGAATGATATGTCTTGATTAATGAGTAGCACTGATTTAAAATTGAAAATGCTTGTTGTCATCACTAAGCTATATATATATATATATATTATATATATATATATATATATATATATATATATATATATATATATATATATATATAGGCTATGCAGGTATATCACATACATCCATTCAGAAAAATATGGTTGTCTGCGATTTCCTGAATGGATATATATATATATATATATAGTATATATATATATATATATATATATATATATATAGATATATATATGCGGTCCTTTATGCTTTCATACTTTATCGTTGGAATGAAGAATATCATTATCCAAATGTATAAAGATACATTCTAAATGTACTGACGTCACCACTCATCCAACTGAAAAGATAGCAACGCACAATGTTTCAGTTAGAACATAGCCTGTTCTTCACGTTTAAACGAGCTTCTGTGCTACTCTTTACTCTTAACATTTGTATCAGTTACAAAGTTTTTTCTCCCATGTAATCCTTCTTAGGAAACTCATCTTGTACAGTAGGAATCCGCCACGCCCATATGGCTAGGAATTCCCACATGACCTCAAGGATTCTTTTCACTTAACAATTTCCAGGTAGTCTTCGTCTCGACCTCCTCCTCTCTCTCTCTCTCTCTCTCTCTCTCTCTCTCTCTCTCTCTCTCTCTCTCTCTCTCTCTCAGGGCGGATAGTCAGGGAAAATATCAAGACTAATGCCATAGCGTTTAGTCTCGTACTCAGAACTAAGTAATTATTATTATTATTATTTTTTGGAGTATGTGTAGCTACGTATTTTGCCCCTATTAACTAAACAGGAAATATATGTATTTCTGCTTTCATGGCATCCATTGACCAGTGTGTCTGAGTTGAATTTGACATTCAAACACTATAACGAAGCATAATTTCAGTATCCTCGGGTGAAGTGCTTTCTTATGTATTATGAATAACAGCTTACATTACCCCGTCAGGAGATGAGATTTTCCACTCGCTATTAATGGCGAAACGGAAATGTAGGAAGGGGTTGAAATCCCCTCTGGCAGTATGATTATAGGGCTATTCTAACTTGGTAACACAGATATGAATTTAGCTTAATATCTGGCAACACTACAAAGGAAGATCTCCCCTTGTTAACAGACCCTCTGCTTGCTTTGGGCCGTAATATGGTATTGATTGCTGTGTGTGTTTGTATATCATCCATCTTTCTCTCCAGTTCACTGTAGAATTCATTTCTTTCTGTTCCAGTCTTGTCGCTGTGAAAGATTTCCGTCATCATCGTCCTCATTATCATCATCACCAAAATATTTCCATTGCTAGAAACAGTAATCATAGCTATTGGGTCTTTATCGGTACCTTTTGTATTTTGTTTTGATTATAACATCATCCTTGTGTTAGAGAAGGTTATCCTGTTATTTAATGGCAGGCGCCAGTCATCCAATGCGATTTTACCAAGTAATTTTCTCTTCTTAAGGAGGATTACATACAGAAAACTTAGTAAGTGATTCAAATGGAACTCTACTTGTCTTATATTCATTTCAGCTTTCTTCCAGTACTTAATGAAAAGATATATATATATATATATATATATATATATATATATATATATATATATATATACAGAGAGAGAGAGAGAGAGAGAGAGAGAGAGAGAGAGAGAGAGAGAGAGAGAGAGAGAAAATATTCTTAATGGTTTCACCCAAGTTGGGTGAGGTTTACCTTGCTGAATCCCTTTCTTTTTTGTTGGTATACGTTTTACCTAGGTCTTTCTCTCTCTCTTTCTCTCTCTCTCACCCTTTGTACGACCCACAACAGTCGACTAACAACTAGGCACCCAGTCCCTCGTTAGATCAACAAAGGCATACTGGATTTTCAGGAGACGAACATGGGTGAGAGAGGAAGAGAGAGAGAGAGAGAGAGAGAGATGAGAGAGAGACGCGGAGAGAGAGAGAGAGAGAGAGACATTGCATGCCTTAACTTTTTCCCTCAAGCTCCGTGACGGCCCGTCCCTTTTTCCTGCAGGCAAACTTATGCATCCTTTCCAAGTCTCCCCAAGTGATTAAGAAGACGTCCTACAAGTTGCAGACGTATCTAGCTTGCCCTTTTATGTGCTTCTTCTTCTATTATTTTTCAGCTTCTTCACGCCCTGTCTATTCTTCTCCCTCTCACTTCCCTCAGCTTCCCTCTCCTTTATGTCTTACTTCTTTGTGTTAAGTTCAATTTCCTCTTCCTTCTCTGTTTCTTCATACTGGTCGTCAAGCTCTTTACCCCCCTTTTTTCCCCATTACCTTCTTCTGATCATTATCTTCTTCCTCGCTTCTTACTTCGCATCCCTCTCCTCAGCTCCATCACTTTATCCTTCTATTGTTGTTGTCTGTTCGTCTCCTATCCCCTCGACTTGGTCCTCTTTCTCATTACCTCTTTCTTCTGTCTCTTCCGTCCCCTTCTCTAAGCGGTCTCCTTCCTTGTTACTCTCTCCCTCTCTCTCTCTCTTCGACCCATCTCCACTTTCCAGCTGTCCTTATTTCCCTCGTTTTAGTTTATCAACCCCCTCTGTACGTTTTAGATCTCCCTCTTCATTCTCTTCCAGGTCTCTTTTCCTCTTTCTCATCCTGCTCTTGACTATTCTTACGTATCCTTCTTCACCTCCTCTTGGCCTTGCCTCTCCTTATCTTTCATTTTTGAACCCCTGGGTTCGTCGTTCTTATCTTTTTCTTCTTTCTACTCCAACTCCTCCTCTGTCGTTTTTCTCACTGTCTTCTTTCACTTCCATTTCCTTTTAGTTTTGCCTTTCCTTTCTTTCCTCTTTTATTTTATTTTACATCTCCTCCTTCTGGCCCCTGTTCCTCGTCTCCCTCTTCTATTGCCACCACTTTGTCGGCACTTTCTTTATTTTCTTTTTCCGTGACCTTCCGTCTCCCTATCTCCCTCTTACTAATACCTTATTGCCTTCTCCTGGCTATTCATTTTTTTAGTTATCTCCTTTTCTTCCTTCCATCTTTCATTACTTTGCCTTTGCCTCTTCCTATATACTGTACTGTCATCTGCTGTTTCCGTTCTTCCTGTTCATGTACAGTACACATGCGCTATTTTCGGTTAAATGTGATGGCGGAAAATTAGAAAAAAAGAAAGTTGAAAAGAATGTTTTCATTTATCTTTACCGTAATTACTGATTGATTCCCTTTAAGCCCAGTAATTGTTCTCGTTTCGATGTTTAAATTTCTTATTTAGGCTGTTTTTAAAAATTTCCATTTTCCAGCTTCTGTATGGATGGCAAAGCTAAAGGTGTTTTAATGTTTGAAGGCCTTTTGTATAAGCTGTTAATGTTCGGAAGGTTGTAGTGATATTAGTTGCACTTTGTCGTTGGTGGTCACGATTAAGTTCAAGCGAGAACGAAATGCATTACTCTAATACTAATCTTCTTGCATTTTAATACATTTTTTTATCTATTTATCTACTTATTTAATTTTTTTTTTTTGATAAATGGAGTCTATTTTTTTTTTGTTCTGTATTTCACTTTACTTCCTCTTAATTCTTCCTAATGAACGCCTTATAATTTAGGAAGCTTGAATTTAAAGTTTTTAGTCCTTGTGAGCTTGTTTCATATGAATAGGTTTTATCTACTAACTTAATAATAATAATGTAATAATAATAATAATAATAATAATAATAATAATAATAATAATAATAATAATAATAATAATTTAGAAGGAAGTGTATGGGCACAAAAGACCAGCTCCTGATAGACAAAATGGTAATGAAGAACAGTAGGAGAAGGAAAACCAACCTAAGCATGGCATGGATAGACTATAAGAAAGCCTTCGACATGATACCACACACATGGCTAATAGAATGCCTGAAAATATATGGGGCAGAGGAAAACACCATCAGCTTCCTCAAAAATACAATGCGCAACTGGAATACAATACTTACAAGCTCTGGAATAAGACTAGCAGAGTTAATATCAGGAGAGGGATCTTCCAGGGCGACTCACTGTCCCCACTACTCTTCGTAGTAGCCATGATTCCCATGACAAAAGTACTACAGAAGATGGATGCCGGGTACCAACTCAAGAAAAGAGGCAACAGAATCAACCATCTGATGTTCATGGACGACATCAAGCTGTATGGTAAGAGCATCAAGGAAATAGATACCCCATCAGGATGGAGTTTGGAATAGAAAAATGCGCCTTAGTCAACATACAAAAAGGCAAAGTAACGAGAACTGAAGGGATAAAGCTACCAGATGGGAGCAACATCAAACACATAGATGAGACAGGATACAAATACCTGGGAATAATGGAAGGAGGGGATATAAAACACCAAGAGATGAAGGACACGATCAGGAAAGAATATATGCAGAGACTCAAGACGATACTCAAGTCAAAACTCAACGCCGGAAAATATGATAAAAGCCATAAACACATGGGCAGTGCCAGTAATCAGATACAGCGCAGGAATAGTGGAATGGACGAAGGCAGAACTCCGCAGCATAGATCAGAAAACCAGGAAACATATGACAATACACAAAGCACTACACCCAAGAGCAAATACGATAGGTCTATACATAACACGAAAGGAGGGAGGGAGAGGACTACTAAGTATAGAGGACTGCGTCAACATCGAGAACAGAGCACTGTGGCAATATCTGAAAACCAGTGAAGACGAGTGGCTAAAGAGTGCATGGGAAGAAGGACTAATAAAAGTAGACGAAGACCCAGAAATATACAGAGACAGGAGAATGACAGACAGAACAGAGGACTGGCACAACAAACCAATGCACGGACAATACATGAGACAGACTAAAGAACTAGCCAGCGATGACACATGGCAATGGCTACAGAGGGGAGAGCTAAAGAAGGAAACTGAAGGAATGATAACAGCGGCACTAGATCAGGCCCTAAGAACCAGATATGTTCAAAGAACGATAGACGGAAATAACATCTCTCCCATATGTAGGAAGTGCAGTACGAAAAATGAAACCATAAACCACATAGCAAGCGAATGCCCGGCACTTGCACAGAACCAGTACAAAAAGAGGCATGATTCAGTGGCAAAAGCCCTCCACTGGAGCCTGTGTAAGAAACATCAGCTACCTTGCAGTAATAAGTGGGTAACGAGCACCAACCTGAGGGAGTGATAGAAAACGATCACGCAAGATCCTCTGGGACTATGGTATCAGGACAGATAGGGTGATACGTGCAAACAGACCAGACGTGACGTTGATTGACAAAGTCAAGAAGAAAGTATCACTCATTGATGTCGCAATACCATGGGACACCAGAGTTGAAGAGAAAGAGAGGGGAAAATATGGATAAGTATCAAGATCTGAAAATAGAAATAAGAAGGATATGGGATATGCCAGTGGAAATCGTACCCATAATCCCTGAAAAGGAATCTCGAAAAACTAGAGGCTGAAGTACCTCCGGGCCTCATGCAGAAGAGTGTGATCCTAGAAACGGCACACATAGTAAGAAAAGTGATGGACTCCTAAGGAGCAGGATGCAATCCGGAACCCCACACTATAAATACCACCCAGTCGAATTGGAGGACTGTGATAGAGCAAAAAAAAAAAAAATAATAATAATTATAATAATAAAAAAACTATTATTATTATTATTATTATTATATTATTATTATTATTATTATTATTATTATTATTTATTATTATTATTATTTATTTCACTGTTCTCCACTATTACATTCCTTGTGATGCTGTTATGGTGGGCATTTCTCATTGTTATCATTATTATCATCGCTGTTGCTGCTGCTGACTTTGGTTTCCTTGTTTACGTTACATCCGCCAGCAATTATGGACGGACTTCATGTATTTACCCGTGTTGGTTCGTTTGTTTTGGTTGGAGACATGGAAATGCATATGCCGTTGACGAATTTGAATAAAGTTCGTGTGGGATTGAATTATGATCCAAGGATTTTTGAAATGCACCTGAAATCGGATTCGGACACAGAATGTTGTTTTTGTCACTTGTGGAGATACTATGTCCACGTTGTTCTTTTCAAGTTTTTTTTTTTCAGACAACATTGTTATTGTTCATTATATTCATTAGTATTTCCCGTTGGGGGGGCTAGTGCACCTCACGTGATGCACTGTAGGCATTCCTCAAGGGTCTTTGTAGTGTCCTTTCGGGCCCGTAGCTGCAACCCCTTTCATTCTTTTTTTTACTCTACCTCCGTTCATATTCTCTTTCTTCCATCTGACATTTCACCCTCTAAAAACCTTCTTACTATCAATTTCCCTTTCAGCGTCGAATGGCCTCATAGGTCCCAGCGCTTGGCCTTTGGCCTAAATTCTATATACTATTCTGTTCTGTATTCAGTATTTATCGAGAAAACCATTTCTTTCCAAAAGACGCCGATTCATTAGATAGTGTCTCTTTTTAAGTTATATGTGACACACTGATTGATTTCCGTTTTCTTTCCAGGTAAGATGTTAGGTCCTTTGTGGTATCTTGATGATGTATACATGTAAGTGTTTGATGATTCCTTTTCTTAAGTGACTTAACTGCTTTCTGAGTGTCATTTTTTATTTTCGTTACTTTTTGCCCTCTCTCGTGGTTATTGTGTGTATGTAGAGCAGTCGTAATATGAAAAATTAATTTAAAATGGAAGCCGAGTTTAAGCGAAAGATGACCTAAACCTTTTGCTTGAATTATGTGCATAATAAATGTGAATTAGGGAGGGTTGGGATTCTGTGAAATATGGAAATGGGACGAAAACGTGTTAAAGTATAGTAAGCCTGAGTAAAAAGGAAGTAAATATAATTACAAGATGGATGATATCTTGTAATTATATTTACTTCCTTTTTACTTAGGCTTACTATACTTTAACACGTTTTCGTCCCATTTCCATATTTCACAGAATCCCAACCTTCCCTAATTCACATTTATTATGCACATAATTCAAGCAAAAGGTTTAGGTCATCTTTCGCTTAAATTCATTTTGCAAACTCGGCTTCCATTTTAAATTCATGTTTCATATTGCGACTGCTCTACATACACACAATAACCACGAGAGAGGGCAAAAAGTAACGAAAATAAAAAATGCCACTCAGAAAGCAGTTAAGTCACTTAAGAAAAGGAATAAGTGAGAGCTCTTCTTTCTGTATGCCCCTTTACCACAGCTTACTCCTCCCTAATGAACACCGTATTCTTTGGAAGCTTGAATTTCAAGTCAGTGGCCCCTGTGGTCTAGTTCCATATGAAAAGGTTTCACCTCCTGAATAATAATAATAATAATAATAATAATAATAATAATAATAATAATAATAATAATATAATAATAATAATAATAATTAAATGCGTTGTGTACTTATTTAGAAAATAAGAGAGGTAAAATTGGATAAAACTGTATAATTTGCAAGTTTTATGATCAAAGAGTAGAGGAAGGCCTAAAAAATACTAGTTGACCTCGTGGTTGAATTCTTACGAAACAGGGCAGTGCATAAAGCATATAGTTAATGGGTGGCTACATATGAGAAGGTTGAACGTACTCTTCAGTGCCTCAGTGACGTGACGTTATGGTCTTGGCCGGCCACCTTGGCGGCCGCGAGTTCGATTTTCGGGCATTCCAATGAGGTGTGAGAGATGTGTATATTTCTGGTGAAAGAAGTTCACTCGACGTGGTTCGGAAGTCACGTAAAGCCGTTGTTCCCGTTGCTGAATAATCAATGGTTCCAAGTAACGTAAAAACACCATTCAAACAATAAACACACTCTTCATGGGCGTCCAGTGAGGGTTCTAACGAAGCAGCTACGAGATGCGACTTTTTCATCACTGAATTACTTACTTTCTTTAGGTAGTTAGAGGAGGAATGTGACGGGGACTTGTATCTTGTCATTCTCTGAAGCCACCCGGTCTTTTAGAAAAGGGTATATTAATGAAAGTAAGGGCATGTCTGTCTGTCTGTCTGTCTATATATATATATCAAACTATGTACGGGCAGTTTGGTTTCCGATTTGAATAGTAATAGTAAACTATATATATATATATATATATATATATATATATATATATATATATATATATATATATGTACTTATATACATACATATACGTGTGTGCGTTTGTATCTGGCAACTAACTGTTTCTCAATTAAAACATAAAATTATTATTTTTTCTACTTTAGTTGTAAACCTCCTTTCCTACTTTCCATTTCCAATATATTTCTGAATATTCCAGAATCCCTCACCTGCCGACTCCCACCTGTTGCTCCCGTCCTTAATCTTCTTAATCTCCATTTTAGGGCAAAATCCCCTGAGCTGAAAGTTCTCTCTCTCTCTCTCTCTCTTCTCTCTCTCTCTCTCTCTCTCTCTCTCTCTCTCTCTCTCTCTCGTCGTTTGAATAACCACAGAAAATCTTTTGGTTTGTTTTTAAATCTGTATATCTATCTATCTGTGTATATATATATATATATATATATATATATATATATATATATATATATATATATATATATATAGTGACTCAAAGGTCTTCTGAAATTGCCATGCAGGTCCTTCTTTGCTTTATATTGCACAAATCCACTCATCTCCCGTCTATGTATATACATGATGCGTTTGGTTTAGCACTTTGTAAATCTGTGTATTGTATGTGTCAAATTTCTGTCGCTGCTCCAATCTGAACTTCCTCTTCGACCTCCGAACTCTTCATTATAAAATCTGTGAGAAGGGCAACACAACAGATGAAATAGAATATCCATGTAGCACTTCACTATTTACTGCAAATTCAGTTGAAAAGACCCCATCAACATGAACTCTTTATGACTTCGCTGATATTAGTCTAGATCAGGGGTTCTCAAACTTTTTAACTCCTCGACCCCCTTATGAAGTTTCAAATTTTCTATCGACCCCCTAGACTAGCATTTATAAGTAATAATAAAAAAAAACAATGTCAGAATCAATTAGAGTAGTATTAGTTTAGTACTTGACATTCAGTATGATAAAAATAAGTAA